>NC_060138.1:875894220-876494220 GCF_021461385.2 Schistocerca piceifrons | reverse complement strand
ATCAGTTGTTTTCAACTTGCTTGCAGCTGAAGATATCTGCTGCAAAAATATGCAACTCATTATTTTGTTTGTGCTAGTTCTACCTGGCATCTATGCTGCTGCAGAAAGATTGTTCTCTGTCACAAGTAGTTTATGGACAGATGAAAAGAACAGGTTTAGTATAGAAACTGTGATGCAAATAATCAAAGCAAAACCTCATTTTCAGAATACTTCATGTGGTGATTTTTATGAAATTCTATCAGCAAATACCAAACTCCTGAATGACATACATGCTTCTGCAAAATATAACTGAGAGAAAAATAAATAATCTCCATAAGTAATAAACACTGATTATCCTAACTGTTTGCTTGCAACAACTATAAAACAATACAATATTTATTTGACTAGTCATACAAGTTATTTCGACTTTCTTACTGTGGGTATGTCTGATTCGTTTTTACATTAGCGATTGATTTCGTATGTCTTCATTATTGGGAGTGAAATATATTTAGTTTGCCCCCACTGAAAACCCCTTAATTCCTGCACTTATCCCATTGGTTTCATGTTCTTTCTGCAATTAAATATTTTTGTTGTGATCGTTTTATACTCAAAAGCCCCCATTTTCTACCCACAACAAACTGAACTAAAAAAGAAGTGTTTTCGAAAGAAGCAAGTGTAAGTACGAGAACCACTAAATACAAGACGTTAGCTTTGGAAAGCAAGAAAATAGCTTTGTGTCTTCCTATACTATGTGTGTATTAATTGAATGGGTGAAAACCATAACAGTATAATTGCCATTTTTTGCAAAACTGAGTTAGTGCACATTCGACCACGAAACAAGGGATACTTGTTTGTGGCGCAAAGATCCAGGTGCCTACTGTTAAGGTCTGTCATCTATCGGAATGTGGTATAACTACTCGTACATTTATCAAATCAAAATCGATAGGCAGTGTCAGGACAGTACAAGCAACAACATGGCGGACACTTGAAAGAATCGCGGTTTAGGCTCTCAGTTACGGGCAATGTTTGAGTGGCCAAGTAAGTGGTCCCGACAGTCGGGACACCAGTTACTTTGGAATAAGGCTGGGCATCTCAGACATATTCTGAGTCGTGGTCACCTTTGTGCTCATATGGCAAAGACTACCAAATCCACCAGTTAGTCCCTCACTCGGGGCAAGTAAGGCTAGCAACCTGCTTCCCTCGTACTTTAAATATGATGCTGGCAACAATCAGAGCAAAATGCCTCGGATCTTTGGAGGTGACAGAGTCCCACCTCTAACTGACAAACCAGGGACTCCTGAGATACGACTTGGCAAACAAATGGTAATGAGATGGGGAGCTATTAACATCAATGGGGGCTACTCTGGGAAGAAGATAGAGCTGGCAGAGGCTGCAAGTAAGATGGGGCTGGACGTTTTAGCTGTTAGTGACACTCGGGTAAGGGATGAGAAAGAAGAGGAAGTGAGAGAATACAAGGTCTACCTGTCAGGAGTCAAAGCAGGAATAGCACAGTGGGATGTAGGGCTTTACATCAGGAAAGAAATGGAGCCCAGCGTAGTTGCAATAAGGTATGTAAACGAACGACTGATGTGGATAGATTTGACAGTGTCTAGCAAGAAAATCAGGATTGTGTCAGTATATTTACATTGTGAAGGGACAGATCAAGATAAGATGGATAGTTTTTATGAGGCACTCAGTGCTGTAGTTGTTAGAGTAAAGGACAAGGACAGTGTTCTGCTCATGGGTGATTTTAACGCCAGGATTCGAAATCGAACAGAAGGGTATGAAAAGGTTATGGGTAAATTTGGAAAGGATATGGAGGCCAACAGGAACGGGAAACAACTCTTGGATTTCTGTGCCACTATGGGCTTAGTAATCACAAACTCCTTTTTTAAACATAAGAACCGGTATACTTGGGAAGGCAGGGGAACCAGATCTGTCATTGACTATATAATAACAGATCAGGAATTCAGGAAGGCTGTGAGGGACACACTTGTATTCAGGGGATTCTTTGATGACACTGACCATTATTTAATCTGCAGTGAAATTGGGATTGTGAGGCCGAAAGTGCAGGAGGTCAGGTCCATATGTAGGAGGATAACAGTGGAGAAACTTCAGGATAAGGAAATCAGGCACAAGTACATAACAGCGATCTCAGAAAGGTACCAGTTAGTTGAATGTAGTCAATTACAGTCATTGGAAAAGGATGGACAAGGTACAGGGACACAGTACTAGAAGTGGCTAAAGAATGTCTTAGAACAGTAGTGTGTAAAAGTAGGATGAAGCAAACAGCTTGCTGGAATGACACAGTCAAGGCAGCCTGTAAAAGGAAAAAGAAGGCATATCAAAAATGGCTACGTACTAGAACTCAGGTAGACAGAGAAAGTTATGTTGAAGAAAGAAACAAAGCCAAACAGATAATTGCAGCATCCAAGAAGAAATCTTGGGAAGACTTTGCAAACAGGTTGGGGACTATGGGTCAAGCTGCTGGAAAACCATTCTGGAGTGTAATTAGCAGTCTTCGAAAGGGAGGTAAGAAGGAAATGACAAGTATTTTGGACAGGTCAGGAAAACTGCTGGTGAATCCTGTGGATGCCTTGGGCAGATGGAGGGAATATTTTGAAGAGTTGCTCAATGTAGGTGAAAATACGATCAGTAATGTTTCAGATTTCGAGGTAGAATGGGATAGGAATGACGATGGAAATAGGATCACATTTGAGGAAGTGGAGAAAATGGTCAATAGATTGCAGTGCAATAAAGCAGCTGGGGTGGATGAAATTAAGTCGGAACTCATCAAGTACAGTGGAATGTCAGGTCTTAAATGGCTACACAGGATAATTGAAATGGCCTGGGAGTCGGGACAGGTTCCATCAGACTGGACAAAAGCAGTAATCACACCAATCTTTAAACATGGAAACAGAAAAGATTGTAACAACTACAGAGGTATCTCTTTAATCAGCGTTGTGGGTAAAATCTTCTCAGGTATTGTTGAAAGGAAAGTGCGAGTATTAGTTGAGGACCAATTGGATGAAAATCAGTGTGGGTTTAGGCCTCTTAGAGGTTGTCAGGACCAGATCTTTAGCTTACGGCAAATAATGGAGAAGTGTTATGAGTGGAACAGGGAATTGTATCTGTGCTTTATAGATCTAGAAAAGGCATATCACCGGGTTCCTAGGAGGAAGTTATTGTCTGTTCTACGAGATTATGGAATAGGAGGCGAACTTTTGCAAGCAATTAAAGGTCTTTACATGGATAGTCAGGCAGCAGTTAGAGTTGACGGTAAATTGAGTTCATGGTTCAGAGTAGTTTCATGGGTAAGACAAGGCTGCAACCTGTCTCCACTGTTGTTCATATTGTTTATGGATCATATGTTGAAAACAATAGACTGGCTGGGTAAGATTAAGATATGTGAACACAAAATAAGCAGTCTTGCATATGCGGATGACTTAGTTGTGATGGCAGATTCTATTGAAAGTTTGCAAAGTAATATTTCAGAGCTAGATCAGAAATGTAAGGACTATGGCATGAAGATTATCATCTCGAAAACGAAAGTAATGTCACTGGGAAAGAAATATAAACGGATTGAGTGCCAAATACGAGGAACAAAGTTAGAACAGGTGGACGGTTTCAAGTACTTAGGATGCATATTCTCACAGGATGGCAACATAGTGAAAGAACTGGAAGCAAGGTGTAGCAAAGCTAATGCAGTGAGCGCTCAGCTACGATCTACTCTCTTCTGCAAGAAGAAAGTCAGTACCAAGACTAAATTATCTGTGCACCGTTCAATCTTTCGACCAACTTTGTTGTATGGGAGCGAAAGCTGGGTGGATTCAGGTTACCTTATCAACAAGGTTGAGGTTACGGATATGAAAGTAGCTAGGATGATTGCAGGTACTAGTAGATGGAAACAATGGCAGGAGGGTGTCCACAATGAGGAAATCAAAGAAAAACTGGGAATGAACCCTATAGATGTAGCAGTCAGGGCGAACAGGCTTAGATGGTGGGGTCATGTTACATGCATGGGAGAAGCAAGGTTACCCAAGAGACTCATGGGTTCAGCAGTAGAGGGTAGGAGTAGTCGGGGCAGACCAAGGAGAAGGTACCTGGATTCGGTTAAGAATGATTTTGAAGTAATAGGTTTAACATCAGAAGAGGCACCAATGTTAGCACTGAATAGGGGATCATGGAGGAATTTTATAAGGGGGGCTATGCTCCAGACTGAACGCTGAAAGGCATAATCAGACTTAAATGATGATGATGATGATGATGATGATGATGATGAATTACTGACGAAATCTCGGTAAGAAATAGGTAGTTCTACCTTTCAAGGCATTCAGGTCGTTCAGAAACGACTGATGAATATTTATCAGATGATGATTCAGTCGCAGACGAAAATTATGGTCCTGTTCAAGGTAACTAAAGTTCCAGCATTTTGTGTAACATTTTAGGGACTACATAAGTTTTTGTTTTGAAATTTTCGATGACTTTTGTGGCCATTAGAAATGTCTTAAACTATTTTTAGTATATAAGCACACATAAAACTAGCATAACAACTCCTCCTTACTGTCAATAAAAATTATGCTCCACGTGAAAAATACCGTCACGAGAATATTGTCACTTGTACCGGTATGTCACTGAAATGCTTAACATCTTTCAGGTACGTTAGCATTCCTTTCACACAATTACATTTACCAAACCGACGAGATTATTTTGGGAATTTTATGTATGGAACTGATTTTTAGATAGATATTTGCTTTATATCGATGCTTCAATGGTATATTTCCTTCTCTATCCAGATGCATCATCTTCTGATGAAAATGAAGATCATAGCAAGGTAGAAAAAACCCTAACAACAAAAAAAATCCATTACACAGTTGAAAAGTCGTGCGTAGAAGCCCCTCATGAAGAAACTCAAGAAAACATTGTTTCAAAAACAGAGAAAGGAATATTTAGTCATGGAAAGTGAATATAAGAAAACACCTAAGAAACCTGGGACAAGAATATATAACTACAACAGGAAAAATTATGCATGCAGGTGTCATCCACCTATTTCAACATATCTGTCACATGAATGCATGACTTTCACAGAAGAAAGGCGAAGAACTATCCATGAAGAGTTTTAGAAAACTGGTTCTTGCCAACAACAAACGACCTTCACAGTAAAATGTTTTTCAACTGCCAAACCAAGACGTGCAAAACAAAATTGTAAGAAGTCAAAAACACTAAGTACTGTCATTATCCTGGATGGTAATCGAGAGCATAAGGAGTACTTCCTGAAGACATTAACTGTAAGCAATCGCTCGTTTACCACAGCTGCATTATACAAACCAAGAGTGGAAGGCCTATCTCTGGTTGATCAATGTGGTATACAT
This sequence comes from Schistocerca piceifrons, assembly GCF_021461385.2. NCBI lineage: Eukaryota > Metazoa > Arthropoda > Insecta > Orthoptera > Acrididae > Schistocerca > Schistocerca piceifrons. Next base: position 876,488,869 of record NC_060138.1, on the reverse strand, counting down.
ACTCCTAGAAATAAAGTACCAGAAGATCGCCTCACTGCCTTAAGGATCCACATAAAAGCTTTCCTCACTATTGTCGTAAACATAATCCTCACAGGAAATCAGTCTCGAAAATGTATATACTTTATTCTAAGAGGTGTGAGGAAGGAAACATTTAGCCAGTGAAGACCTGCACTTACTGTAAAATGTTCAATTCAGAATTTAATCTATCATTTTATAAGCTAAGGAGTGACACCTGCAATTCTTGTGACTAATTAAAAAATTTAATCAAAGCAAAGGTAGATACCCATAAAATTAACAATCTCAAGCTGGAGAAAGAACTTCACCTAAGAAACGTTGAGCAAGTAAAAGCTGCTAAGAAAGGAGATATACAGAAGACAAATGAAGGCTCAACACATGAACTTACTTTCGACCTTGAAAAAACTGAATGTTAACAACCAATGTTATTTACTACAAGAGACAGCTCTGGACATTTAATCTTCGAATACATGACTGTAGAACAGATTATGCTTTCATGTATATGTGGTCTGAAAATACTGCCTCGAATGGACCGTCATAAATTGGTTCTTGCTTACTGAAGTATGTAAAATCATTGCCATCTGATGTTAAACATGTTATTGCCCCCAGTGATACTTGCAGTGGGCAAAACAGAAATCAAATAATCGCCAGATTTCGGCTCTGTATTGTTGCTCATACCTCTATTGAAACTGTTGATCATAAGTTCTTTGTGTCTGTACATAGTTACTTTGAAAATGATGCCGATTTTTCTCTCATTGAGAGGAAGAAAACGCAAACCCAGTTTATATTTGTGCCACAGAATTGGATGAAGCTTGTAGAAAATGCCAGGGTGACATTTCATGTGAAAGAAATGAAGCAAGATGATTCCCTAACTACAGAACCAATTGCAAAACTTCTCATCAACAGAAAAATAGACACTGAGAATCAAAAGTTTAACTGGTTGAGACTGAGATGGATGCAATACAGAAAAGCTGAGCCAAAAGCTTTCTTCACCAAGGAGACATTGGACAAAGATAAACAATTTCGAAAACTAAATCTTGCACGTCCATGTAGGTCTGAAACAATACTGGAACAACTTCCACTACTTCGACATGGACCAGTATGTTTAAAGCAAGCAAAAATTGATGACTTGATGTTGTTGTTACAGTTTATTCCTCAAGTGTACCACAACTTCTATAAGAGTGTAACACCGATTCAGAGCTCAGCAGAAAACCAACCAGAACGTCGTGGTCGCCCTTGTGGTCATGGCAGAGGTCAGCATTATCTTTCACACTTTCCGCAGTACACTGCCAGGTGATGATGAATGCTACCCTGCCAACTCTGATAGTGATGAAGTGAATGAAAGCTAGTAAGAGGAAAGAGTTTATTCTTTAAAGGCATAGTGATACAAGTGACATTTATGAAGATATTTTGAAACCATAATGGTACAGGTGAACTTTATGGATATTTTAAACTGTGACGCCTTACAACAGGGACCTTCAGATACTTATCATATATATGTCCCTCAAGTGTAAAACTGTGTATAAACCTTTTGTTTCGTTTTGTATAACCTGTGACTTTATAAAACTGAAATGTTTAAGGTCGTTATTCTCACAATAAACTCTATGCTGCTTATACAATTACGATTTTTACCCATTCATTTCCTGTGGGGTTGTGTCTGCTTGCATTAATGAGTGACATCAAGATTGGCCATATTTTATAAGTATTAAGGGCTGACCGCCATGTTGGTTAATTCATGGGTCAAAGTCGAGGTTTAGTATTGCAATCCTTCTACCTATATGTGTCCTGTGGATTTTGGAAATTTGGTCAGCTTATGCTAACGGCATTTTAATTGTGCCCGATACGCAATTTCTGTGGGTGATGTTGTTACTGTTGCTAGCGTTAAGAGTCTCAGTGCCACAATAACACACTGAGGTGCCAAAAGTCATGTGATGGCGATTTGTACATATGCAGATGGCGGTAGTATTGTGTACAGGGATATAAAAGGGCAGTGCATTGGCAGAGCTGTCATTTGTACTCAGGTGATCGAAGTGAAATGGTTTCTGATGTTATTATGACCGCACGATGGAAATTAACAGTCTTTGAACATGGAGCTAGACGCATCAGACAATTCATTTCTGAAATCGTTAGGGAATTCAATACTCCGAGATCCACAGTGTCAAGAGTACGCTGAGAAATCCGAAATTCAGGCATTACCTCTAACCATGGAAAACTCAGTGGCTGATGGTCTTCACTTAACAACCGAGAGCAGCGGTGTTAGCTTGGAGTTGTCAGTGCTAACAGAGAAGCAATGCTGTGTGAAATAACCGCAGAAATCAATGTGAGATGTACAACGAACGTATCTCTTAGGAGAGAGCGGTGAAATATGGTGTTAATAGACTATGGCAACAGACAACTGATGCGAGAGACTTTGTGAACAACACGACATCACCTCTCCTGGGCTCGTGACTATATTGGTTGGACCCTAGAAGACTAAAAAAACTTTATCTAATAACATGAGTCCAATTTCAATTGGTAGGAGCTGGCGTTAGGGTTCGAGTGTGGTTCACACCCCATGAAGCCATGGACCTGAGCTGCCAACAAGGTACTCTGCAAGCTGATGGCGGCTCCATAATGGTGTGGGTCATGTTTACAGCGTAGGTAGAGGAGACGTAACATCAGTACACTGGATAAGACTTGAAAGTAAATTATTTATTTCTTAAGACATTGATATAAGACATCTATATAACTGCTATAGGCTGGTAACTAAGTACGATTGCTTGCAAAACGCTATATGATTTGTAACAGAATCTCTTAATTTAGAATCGTGGTCGTAATCAGAGGCGGATGGGAAAAGATTAATACTCACATTCCGACCCACATTTCTCAAAGAGCAGCAAGGACAGCCCCAAAAAATTGGTTCAAATGGCTCTAAGCACTATGGGACTTAACGTCTGAAGTCATCAGTCCCCTAGACTTAGAACTACTTAAACCTAACTAACCTAAGGACATCACACACAACCATGCCCCAAGGCAGGATTTGAACCTGCGACCGTAGCAGCAGTGCGGTTCCGGACTGAAGTTCATAGAACCGCTCGGCCACAGCGGCCGGCACGGCCCCAACACCAACTTGCAACGAAGCTAGGAGGTTTGTTCCGCTGTGTTGAGAACAAATCTGAATATCACAGTTGCATTTAAAGTGTAACCTCAGTTTGGAGAAACAGCCTTAACAAGGGCCACACATACACTCTTATGCACTTAGCATGAAATAACAAACCACAAATACAATTGAGTAATATGGACAGTATGTATCTAATATTCCAAAATCAGAGCAATATGTAAACTCTAGGACAGAGACAGGGGGCCACAGGAAAGATAGACTCACAATTAACTGGTGTGCCCATGTAATTCACAGAGACACAATCTCTATGTACTGTGCCCAAATTTTAGCAACATTAAACCAGGCAGCTAAGAAAAATTAACAGTTTACAGAGGACATTTTTGAATAGACAAAGGGTAATGGCAGAGGGCCAACAAACTCTAATATTAACCCACATGGATGGTTTCCAATGGACATATGGTAATGAAACAAAGAAAATTCACAAAAAGGCAAAAATTATCAAGATTCAGAAAAGAGTAGAATATATACACACGCAGTGAGAGGCACACAAACATTCACACTGAACCGAGGGCGCACTTCCTAAGTGAGATCACTTCAACATATGCAACACCTTTGTGGTACGTTCTTATGGAGCAAAGTATGCATTAGGAATCAAATTGAAAGTCTGCAAAAGCCTTGCATTCCTTGCTGTGATCCAGCAAAACAATCTTTATAAGACAAAACCCGAGACCAAAAGATGCACAAGGTGCAAGTTCGGTGCGACTGAATCACAAAAATCTCCTCTCTCGCTATCAGACAAAGCGCCACGCGGATAAATCCACTCACCCTTCTTCGAAGAGACCTTGGCTGCAGACCCCCGGAGAGCTGGAAGCAGACTGGCAATCTCACACTAAAACTTCTCCCACACAACCCCATGGCCAGGAAAACCCAGAGATGAGGCTTCCGCCACCAGCCTAACACCGGTAACTTTCACACAAATGGAACAAACCTCTTTGCCTACCTGTAAACTACAAGGGTTGGCCATTCTGTAAGACTACCGCTGATTCTCTGCAGCAGACTAAACCACCATACAGCAAAGTGCAACACATCCACATTCATTCACTCACACATGCGAGAGAATTTTGGAATCGGGAACAAGGGATAAACATATTACGGAATCATAGTCGTGAGTTGGATTGCATGTGACATGGAAGACTTATCATGGCGTTATAGACGCATTTGCAGGTCTGAAAAGAACCAACATAAGAGCCATATGATGCTTGCAAATCGTAGAAGGAAATAGGCTACGGCTAGATTGAATCATAGCTCAGTCTTCTCTGGTACGAAATTTATCAACGAAAACACCCGAAATTTGTGTAGGATGCAAAGTGCAGTGGAAAGCAAATAAAATGATAATGAAAGGAGATATTTATGTTAGTCATCTATACAGAAAGTCTTTCATGAGAGTCGTCAGGCACATTTTCTCTGGTGTTTCAGCAGATATTTTCAGTTTCGTTTTTGTGAAGTATAGCTGGAGTCAGCCCAAACAAATACTACTTGTCATGTCTTTCATGTGAAGCCCAGCGACGCCAGAAAGCGTCGGCGTGTTTCCCATTACCAGCAAATTGATTTTAAATCGTAATTTTACATGCCCATTCGATAGATTGGACCCAACAGTAAAACACGAAGAATAACCAGTAATCTAGCAGCAACAGCAGCGCCCTCACCCGTGCTGGCTGCTATCGCTATGCAGAAGCGCTGCAAAGTCGCTACTGGATTACTAGGTTAATCCTCATGTTCTACTGTCTCTGTTACTACACATCGATAAAACGAATATCGCATTAGACTTATCTGCTACTGCTCTGTCGAATGGGCACGTAAAATTCTGATTTAAAAACCAGTTTGCTTCTTATTGAGCAGTATTTGCCTGGGCTGACTCCAACTATACATTGCAAGAACGAAATTATAAATATCTGTCGAAACACCAGAGAAAATGCGACTGACGATCCGCTATATTATAATTCTACTGCCTGGGCGGAAATATGTTATACAGCACAGACAAAATCGTTGTTTGTATGCCGCAGAAAGTATTGAACTGTTTAGTTATTTATCAAATTTCTTTTTAATTTAGCCCCTTGACCATATGTTTAGATTAATTCCACAATAATAAAACAATGTTTTACCATTTTCGACAGAAAGCTTAAAATGTAACCAATTAATGCTACGAAGGTCCAAACTGGCATAAATAAAAATTTTATGATAAGAAAAAATGGTTCAAATGGCTCTGGGCACTATGGGACTTAAATTCTGAGGTCATCAGTCCCCTAGAACTTAGAACTAAGTACCTAACTAACCTAAGAACATCACACACATCCATGCCCGAGGCAGGATTCGAACCTGCGACCGTAGCGGTAGCGCGGTTCCAGACTGTAGCGCCTAGAACCGCTCGGCCACACAAGCCGGCTTTATAGTAACATACGATACTGAAAAGGACATATTTTCCGGTTTCCAAAAGTGTCTCTAATTGTAAGTATGAAATTAAAACTGTTTTTAAATATCATTAGCTACAGTGTTTCGCTTAGAGAATATATTGCTATTTCATTTATTGAGCAAAATAAAGTATTCCAAACAGTACATTTTTGTATTTGTTGGGACTTCCATTGCTGAGACAATAAAGACATCGTATATTAGGTGCTAATTAGGATGACTGTTCGTGGTTTAGGACGATCCATGAGAAGAATCCTGTAAATTCGTCAACATTACGACTCAATCCATAACTCCTATATAATCACGGCAGGGGGAAACTGATTCCGTCCAGACAGGACTGGATATCGCGGGCAAATGCTCTTTTTCAGGGACATCCCAACCGTCGTGTGAGGTGAGATTACAACGAAGATTGTGCGGCGCATTCACGTGAATTTTTTTGAATTATGTTTTATCAGCTACTGTCTGACGACCTTTTGTCACGAGGAAGTTTGCCGACTCTAAAGGTTATTTTTTCTGTGGACAGAATGTCTGTTCTCATTTCGTCAACAGGCCTTCCTATGTCTACCGTTGCGATATTGGAGAATGGTTGAAACAGTGATCTTACGTTCTTGAAAGATGTAGATCAGATCCCAGCCCGTACATCTACGTATAGGTATCCCATGGTTTTCACAAAAACCGAGCTGATTTGCGAGTGTTAAGACACTGGAATCGCACTCGGGAAGAAGGCGATTCAAAACCCGTCTAGTCATGCAGATTTCGGTATTGCGCCTAAGACGTTGTAACTGTCACCTATTCGGTGCCATGAAGAGACCTCTGGACGGACATCATTTCGCAGACTTCCAGGAACCACGAGCAGCTGTCTTACGGTGAGTGAGTGCGACAGACTGCCGAAAAATGTTTCGAAGCGGGCCTCCAGAAGTTAAATGGGAAAGTCAGGAGTATAAGGTGCGTGTGGCAGTACCGGAACCCTATTTCATCGACGGCATATGTGGTTTTCCGAGTGGTATGGGAACGATAGTGTCTCGTTGCAAGAGCACTTTTCGTGACGGTGCACTCTCTCCACACTCTACCACCAATCGCCTGTTTATATCTGCAGTGTTTTTGATCTTCTCCCACAGATACCACAACGACCAGCGCTGTTCTTGATGATGACACTCCATGTTGTCCGCTCACCTAATGGCAGTAGTTGGGAAAGAGGGTTATGCTGTCAGGAATTACACGTTCTGTGACTGGTCTGCCACCTAGGGATAGACTGAAGTAGCACGCACTTCCAGTTGTAATGGTGAGTCAAATGGCGCATCATGAATGGTGAAAAAAAAAGCAACATGTAAATCAATACGAAACGCCCCTCGTATACATAATAGCTATGGTGAACAGTGTCGGGAGGCCAGCGAGGCTGTTCGCAAATTGCTCAGGTATGCAATGTGATGCTGAATTTCGAAGGTTGTCCGATGATATTTTCCGACTATTTTGGTGTAGACAACGCATGGTCTCCGGTGGCTCATGACTAAGTAATTGCTTTTCATTTGATTTCTTACCGCCATATTTTTGTAGATGGAATGCGCTTTGTGTCTTGTTTGGAAACAAACTTGTTCCATTCACTCATAGTATGCATAGCAATGCCCACTTTACTCTTTACCCTCTGCAGTTTGTTTTGCCAGTAGTATCAGTTGTACATTAACAGTGGTACATATCAGTATGGATAAGTTATACGCATTCCGCACCTGCAGCTCTGTATATAATCGAGGAGCCGCACATTTTATGCTGTGCTGTTGCCGCAGGTGGCAACTACCTCACACTACTTCAGCTTCGTCTGAGGTTTGTTGCATTTCTGTTTGTGTTGCATGTTACGGGTTTTTTCACTGCTTTGAAGTATTTTCACAAAAACAATGGTAACTTGGGTAACAAATAGAATAAATTGTAAGTACATTATTACTCTGTAGCGAGCCACAGGAGATCACGACTTTCTGATACCAAATTCAGAAGATTATTTTGCCATTGCGGTTCGGGTTCAACCGGTATAGGAAAGACGCAACTCCAAAATGTTGCACCGAAATGCAGGAATACCTGCAAATTATTTTCTAATTGAGTTCAGGTTCAATCTGTATAGGAAAGACGCAACTCCAGAAAATTATACCAAAACGCAAGAACACCTGCAAAGGACGACGCTTGGAACAGACACTGGTGGATGTACCTCAAAATTTAAAAAAAGAAAAAAAGGTGAAGAAGAAGGGCAAAGGGTTTATTAAATAACTGTCTCAAAGTAAGAAAAAAAATATATTAGAAAAACTTTTGACGCTCCAAGTAGAGTAAACTATACACCAGCTGAGATTCTCATACATTAGTGATGTGACTAGACCACTGAGTGAAATTCCACCAGACAAATATTCTCTCGTAGTCTTTAAAATTTAAGATTCCAAGTTAAACATTGAACTTTAAATTATTAATCGATACCTCATTAGATGTACATGTTATGAGCATTATTCAAAGGGATGTTAAATGTTTCCTAATTTCGTTCTATAGTTTTAGACAAACAGTGCCACAAAACACGTGACTGTTGTTTCCAATTATTTTTTGTTACCAATTTTTGTTCAAAAAGAATGAAAAGTATTTAAATATCGATCGGTGTTCCATTATTATTAAGACCATGTAGATCAAGAGAAAGCCAAGACATTTTAATGTATGCTGTGATCTGAAATTTTTTTACATTTCACTTACATAGCAAGCAGCAGGTGTTCGTGAAATATTCCACTTTCCATCAATTCACTAATTACGTTTTTATTAATTATTCTGATTATTTTCAAGCAATTAAATCTCGCTTTTTTTTTAACTGCACCTCCCGCTGGTCAATTTGGTACCTCATTTTCACATTCTCCTCTCTTCCTTTCGATATAAAAATTAGGACGAAATTTTTCTCTCGCAACACTAAATAAGTTTTTCCAATTACCCTGACAATTTTCAAGCAATCAAATCTTTTTTTGCAAAACTAGACTTCATGTTGTTTAGTCTGATACCCTGTTTGTCCGTATTACTATCAAGCAATCAAACTCTTTTTGCAAAAACGTAGCTCACGCTGATCAGTTTGACACTTCATTTGTCCATTTGTTCGTTTGGAAAGAAAGGAATATCAGTTTTTAACCCCTCAACGACAACAGGGCCATTAGAGTCTTCATTCGGCTACAAAAATTCAGACAAAAATCCATTGCGTAATTTCTAGGAAGCCTGTTTTTCGCTCCGCTCAACTAAACGGTGTTTGTAAATGAATATCGGGGTTTTAACGCTTTATAATATTAATTACATTAAACTTACAGTTATAAATGATATGTCAAATGAAAGAGCAACTCAAACAGTTTTACCAAGAACCTTATAAATGTTCAATGTGAGCACCATTTATCCCACGGCACACATCAAGTCTATAGCGGAGAGCGCTGGATAGGCCGCGAGGGGCCCAATGACAGGGCTTGCTTTGCATGGCGTCCGTATTCACCCGACCTAACGCCATGAGATTTTTTTGCTTTGGAACTTCATCAAGGATCGTGTGTACGTGCCTCCGCTACCAGGAGACCTCCCTGAATTAAGAAACCGGATTGAAGCAGCTGTTGCTACAATCACTGAAGACACACTTATCAACGTTTGGGAAGAACTCGGCTAGAGACTTGCTGTGTGCCGTGTGACAAATGGTGCTCACATTGAACATTTATAAGGTTCTTGGTAAAACTGTCTGAGTTGCTCTTTCATTTAACATATCATTTATAACTGCAAGTTTAAAATAATAAAATTATAAAGCGTTAAAACCCCTATACTCATTTATAAACGCCTTGTATTTGACCAAAAGTATGACGTACTGGGAATTTGATTAGGTGACTGATGATCAATCAAATGTTCAAATGGATGTGAAATCTTATGAGACTTAAATGCTATGGTCATCAATCCCTAAGCTTACACGTTATTTAACCTAAATCATCCTAAGACAAACACACACACCCATGCCCGAGGCAGGATTCGAACCACCGCCAGGACCAACCGCACAGTGACGATCAATCACTGGCAACAATTTGACGGAACAGAAACTTGCGAAGTTATCCTTCGTAAGTTGTGTGTTGGCACAAATATACAGGGCGTTCGGAACTTTCCATTACAAACTTCTAGGACTTGTAGAGGGGGGGGGGGGGGGGCAGGGGGGGGAGTGTATAATATTTTAAATAGCGACCCACGTCCCGAAACGAACCGTTTCTGTTCTACAGCGGTTTCAGTTCAGATGTTTAATTCATCCACTTCTGCTTGAGAAATTGAATTAAGTGTGATGCAGTACAATTATAAGGTAACAAGTAGAAAGGAAACATAACGAAACATCCATTTATCACTTAAGTTCGTTTGTTTGTACTAACACTAAACATTACGTGTTTACATTTTCCAAAAGGAAAAGAAAGCAGTATACTGTATGTACAGAACGTAGTGTTAGTACACACAAATGTGCTGAAGTGATAAATGGATGTTTCGTTTCGAACTGTTACCTAATAACTGTACTGTTTCACACCTACTCCAATTCCTCAAGCAGAAGTGGATGAGTTAAATATCTGAGCTGAAACCGTCGCAGAACGAAAACGGTACGTTTTTGGACATGAGTTTCCGCTGAAAACATTACGTACTCACTCCCCTCTACAAGTCCTAGAACTGCGTAACCTGAACTTCTGTATACCCTGTATAGAATGTTCTCGAATGTAGTCGACCTGCACACTCGCGGTGCTTGAGGTGCTGTGGTAGGCGTGGTCCACATCAGCAGTGAAAATTTTAAAAATATATTCGTATTTTGTGTCTTTCTCGATTCTAACTCCCATGTCTGTCTGTTAATAGTTGTGTGTATAGTACTGCTGTATTATTAGAGGTTTTGTTTACGTTTTCAAGACTGTTGGACTATGGTGCGCTTCCTGGGAAAAGGGCTAATGCATAAACAAGTAGGTTATTCAGTCGGTGGGAAGGGGGAGGGAGTGGCGAGACCGATGGGGATCATCATCGAGGTTTCCCAGCTAATACCAATAAACAGGAGGTGGAGAAGAGAAACATTGTTTGATGTACAAAACAGTTGATGTCCGTTTGAACGTTGTCCAAAAGAAAAGAAAATGTTTTGTAAGATTTGCTATTGAGATTAATCTCTCAGACAAACTGGAAAGCAAGAAAGGAAAGGTTTTAAAAAGTATGAAGGTTTTGGAAATGATTTTGATAATACTTTTCTAATATATGCTACTTTAAATAGAGTATATATGTCGAACAAGACTCTTTAAGCTATAGAGAACGCAACAGCATACCAGCAGCAATCTTAAAATAACAGGAGTAACCTATATTTCCGGAGAGATCTAAACTGGAAAACGAAATGCCAGACATGGATTCGTAGGAAGAATTCCAAGGAAATGTTATTCGACCGGTTCGTGAGTATTGCTCATCAGTTTGGCACCCTCATCTGCTCGGTAGGATTCATAGATGAGAGCTGGTTTGTTGCATGGGAATCGAAGGAGGACTGATAGAGAAGGCTGAAAGAAGAACAGCGTGTTTCGTCATGAGTTAGCTTTATAAGCACGAGAGCGTCTCGTAGATGCCCATCAGACTCCAGAACCAGACGTTATTGGAGTTGCGTTATGCATATACGAGATAGTACTTCCAAGAAAAGTCAGGCAACATGTTTTTTTCCCGCATGCAGCTTGTGAAATGACGATGAAGGAAAAATCAATTAATTCGGTCTCACACGGAGGTTAAGAGACGGCGTTTTCTTCCAGTTCATCATTTGAACATAGGAGTGGAAAGGAAAGAAATTATAAAGGTACCTTTCGTACCCTCCACCATTCGCCGTGGGGTATCTTGCGGAGTGTTGATGCAGATGAGCAGTCGTTGGAGAATTTCCAAGAAGAACGTCCACCTTCTGGGATATGTCAACGAACTCTCTGACACAGTGGCACTAAGATGTAAGAATATGGCTCAATATTTTTAAATTCAAAAAGGTGCGTTGCCAGTTCATACACTTAACTTGAAGCCTACGTAGTGAAATTTTGGAGAACTGTGAAATTTAAGGCCGCGCGGAGTGGCTGCGCGGTTTGGGGCGTCATGGCACGGAATGCGCGGCCCCTCCCGCTGGAGGTTCGAGTCCTGCCTCGGGCGTGGGTGTTTGTGTGTTCCTCTTAGCATAAGTTTGTTTAAGTAGTGTGTAAGTCTAGGGACTAATGACCTGAGCAGTTTGGTCCCTTAGGAATTCAAACAGATTTGAACATTTTTTTGTGATACTTAACGTTGTCGTAAAGGGCGCTCATGAAAGAAGAGAATGATTCGATCGGTATTGAAGAGATTAGGAATGCCACACTGGCTGTGTTAGACAATATGAATTAAGAAATCGATAGACGACAAATATAAATTGAAAAATGGGCATCTGAAATAAATTCTCCAGTCCGAACTAAATAACTGTCAATTTTTTTGACATCTCAGCTGTGTAATGTAGTATTCCCCTTCAGTCAAATTTAAATGAATTTCATGATACGAGTGTTTCAAAAATGCGTGTGTGCGATTGAGAAGAAAGTCCCACTCGATAGGACAGCCATATGCTATACAACCAAAAATATTCTTGAAGTAATTATTATGTTCTGACATGGGGATACAGAATAAACTACTCACTTTGAAGGAACAGATAGATGATTGGATTACATATAGTCCGAACTGAAAGATCAGTTCTAGGTAAGCCATTTTTAATGGATTCTAGCAATAGATGTCGGATGAGGATGTTGCTAGCAACTCTTACGTACTTTCCGGCGACAGTTCATGTAACGACGCACACCAAATCTGCGCGCAGAGCCGTAGAGCCGGCGCAGAGTGTTTATGCTGCAGGTCGTAAACATCTGGTGCGAATCCCGCCATGTGTCACTGTGGCGCACATGACGTCCTGAGATAACGAACGGTGGCCTTGACGCTCGCTGGCTGCCGGCCACGCATCCAGTGCAGCATCCGTGCTGAACACAGCTATTTCTGTAGTTCGACGACCTCAAGCAACAGCTAAAACGTAGGAATCATGCTGCAGGGCGGTCTTAAAGGGGTGCTGCTGTGACACGTCACTATCCTCAGATTAAATGAATATTTAAGCGTAACACAAAGTTTAAGCGGGTTTGTATTCCATGGCCACTTCAGCTCTTGAGTCGTTCTACAGCCAGACTGTTCCGTTTGCTAACAGGAGCGGTGCTGTAGCCACGCCTGCAAAAGACGCCACACACAACATAAAGTAAGGATAGCGATTAACGCCGGCCGGTGTGACCGCCCGGTTCTAGGCGCTGCAGTCTGGAACCGCGCGACCGCTACGGTCGTCGGTTCGAATCCTGCCTCGGGCATGGATGTGTGTGATATCCTTAGGTTAGTTAGGTTTAAGTAGTTCTAAGTTCTAGGGGGCTGATGACCTCAGCTGTTAAGTCCCATAGTGCTCAGAGTCATTTGAACTATTAGGTTAGCGATTATCGCTCCGTCGACGACGAGGTCGTTCGAGATCGAGGACAAGCTCAGATTGATGAAGGATGAGGAAAGAAATAAGCCTAGTTGTTTCCAAGAGAACAATACAGGCAGTTTTGTCCTAAGCAACTTAGGGAAACCACGGAAAACATAAATCTGGGGGGGGGCGAGACGGGGATTCGACCGACATCCCCGCGAAAGCGAGCCCAGAATTTTGCCACTGCGCCAAGCTGATTGGTTTACACAATCAGTGCTGTCAGAATGGTCAGCGGGGACGTAGTGGTTCCAAAGGGATACATTGACTTTTTTAATTGATGTGGGTAGTTTAAAAAAATTTACAGTTAATGTGCAGTAATTTTTTCCGCCATAGGTGGTGTCATTTCCAGTGATACAGCAGTCACCTCCTCCCCACATTCACAATGGGTTGAAAAAATCCAAGACGATAGCAGTAGCCCACTTGTACTACATTAAAAACAAAATGGTGAAAGTAGAACACTCGTAAAAATGCCACGAAATCAAATGTCGATAGGAAAATACATTGAGTTGAAACGGACTGAAATTCGAATAAATTATTGTCTTAAAGTGGAGTGAACAAATTTAAATTTTTCAAAAACAGCTAACTTTTCCTAAAGTGGCGCCGTAAAACTAATCGATTGTCGTCCAAATTCATCAGGTCTCTGTGCTACTGATCAATTTGAAACATCACATTGCTCCCTGAATATGTTGTCCAAACAGTAGAATCACTCAGAGCATGACTGGGCATAGCATTTGGTTTGAAAGTGTTTATATTGAGAGAAGGCTGTCATACTCTATTGTTACTGTGTGTAGAATCAGATATCAGCAGTGGGGCTGTGACAGAACGAGCACAGCCTGCGTTGTTGGCAGATTCCCCCAACGATGTCGTCAATGGCATCATGCGTTGTTCCCTGAGTTCCCCTCCCCTAGTCCTCTGATATCATAGGCCAATTGCCCTACAAATACATAGAATCGAGGGAAATGTAAAAAATAGAGGAAAATTCAAAGTCGCCCACATATCCCCCACTGCTATGCTGTAACAGCTCAGAGTCTATTTGTTCTAAGCGTAAAAACAGGATGAGAATGTTTATGTCTTTATTTACACAAAATGTGGGTTGGAACTCCCTTCCGAGGACCGACGACCACCTCACCACACCGCCGAGTCCCCACACAGCACACGGTACGTGCCATGAGACGCTGCAGAGCCCACTCATCTGTCTGACATTGTGTGGGTGATCACATCTCAACACTTTTAATGGCGTATAAATGTGTCTCTTCTTATAGAAAATATGCGTGTAATGCAGATGTGTCTACCTACTGTATTCCGTAAATAAACTTAATACTTCTTATAGAAATGACACACACAGTGCAGATGTGCCGGCCGGAATGTCCGAGCGGTTCTAGGAGCTACAATTTGGAACCGCGCTACCGCTACGGTCGCAGGTTCGAATCCTGCCTCGGGCATGGGTGTTTGTGATGTCCTTAGGTTAGTTAGGATTAAGTAGTTCTAAGTTCTAGGGGACTGATGACCTCAGAAGTTAAGTCCCATAGTGCTCAGAGCCATTTGAACCATTTGAACAGTGCAGATGTAACTGCACATTGTAACAGTTCCCTCTTAGTCATCAGGCGCATTCTGTCCGGTGTTGCGCTAGATATTTACAATTTCGAGTCTACAATGTGTAGCTGGAGTCAGCCCACGAAAAATGCAGCTCATCACGTCTTTCTGGCGACACCCAGTGTAGACACAAATTGAAGATTTGTTTCACATTAGAAACGAAATTACGTTTAAAGCGGAATTTTAGATGCCAATTCCGTAGAGTGCAGTAGACCCAAATTAGTGTGGTGCGATATTCGTTTTATCGATATGTGTTAACCGGAACAGGAAAACATGAAAAATAACTTGTACGCCGACAGTGACAGCACTGCATGGCCCCACGCTAACTGCTACCTCTATGTAGCAACACTGCTCAGTCACTGCTGAAGTACGGGTTATTCTTCACATTTTGCTGTCCTCGCTGATACATTATAAGACAAAGTAACGACGCACCACGAAGGACTTTTCCGAATGGGGCAGAAGTCGGTATGTGGTGATGTACATGTAGAGATAAACAAGTGATTATCATTTTAAAAAAAACTGGATGATTTATTAAAAAAAAAGAGCTTCACAAATTGGGCAAGTCAATAACAGGTTGGTCCACTTCTGGCCCTTATTCCAGCAGTTATTCAGCTTAGCATTGATTGATAGAGTTGTTGGATATTTTACTGAGAGATATCGGGCCAAATGATGTACAATTAGCAGGTTAGCATGTTAGATCGTCAAAATCCCAAGCCAGCTGAATACCTGCCCATAATGCTCCAAACGTTCTCATTTGGGAAAAGATCTGGCAAACTTGCTGGACAAGGTGCAGGGTGGGGGTTGGCAAGCTCGAAGACAAGCAGTAGAAACTCTCGCTGTGTGCAGGCGGGCATTATGTTGCTGAAATGTAAGCCTGGAATGGCATGTCAACACAGGCAACAAAACGGGGTGTAAAAAATCGTCGACATGCCGTTGCGCTATATGGGTATCGTAGATGACAACCAAAGGGGTCCTACTATGAAAAGAAAAGGTATTCCTTACCTTCACTCTTGGTTGTTGGACCAAACAGCAGGCGACAGTCAAGTTGGTTTCCCATGCTGTCTTCAAAAGCGTCTTTGCTGATCATTGGGGCTCAGTTCAAAGCGGGACTCATCACTGAAGATAATTCGAATTCATTCAATGACATTCCAGGCCAAAGACATGTCTGGAAACGCCCTGGAAAGCAGTGAGATACCAACCTGACTTTCGCCCGCCATACTGCTTGACAGCCAGGTGTGATGGTCTGGGGTGTATGGTGATGGTTTTTAAATTTTATTATTTTTATTGTGCTTAGAAATTAATATTTATTTTTCAAAATTAAATATTGAAATTCTGGACTTTAATTACCACCATATGTTTTAGCTAGGCTCCTCTACCGGGATTGTCTGTAGGCGAGTATAATTTTGGGACCTGATTTACGCCTCAAAGCTATCGGACTTCCAACTTTTAGATGCAGGTTCTGTTTTGAAAGCAAACCAAACGTATTACTCTGATTGGTGCCGTTAATATGCGGTCATTCACCAACAGGCACTCCCACAAAAAGTACGCCACAATTACTTATCAAATTCATGAAAAAAGCTGAGGAAAAAAGGTATGATTAGTCGTAATGATAAACATAATGAAATTAAATAGTTATTATTACGCAAAATGAGCACCAAAAAAAAAACAGAATCTCTACGTAACACAGATTATTGCAAGCGTACTGGACAATGGCTGATCAAGAAGAGAGAGAACAAAAGGTTGCCAGTCCGGTTCATTTCAAATTACACAGATCCTCTAATTTGCAGAGAGGTTTTATTGCAATCGCAGTGTTTGTCAAGCAGCGATAAAATTGTCTCAGCGCTACTGCGCGAAAACACGATCATGAAATCCGCTATCACTTGGGGAATTTTTCACAGCCCCATAAATTTTTAAAAGTTGTAAAAAGTTTTAAAAATTTACATCTCTTCATTAAGTTTTAGTTTTTAGATTGTCCTTTTTTTATCATCATTTCATTTTTTGAGCTGGAGCCTGTTTTAACTTTGCCAGGAATGTAATTTGCCTTCCCATTCGGGTGTGATCCTGCTGGAACCTGGCGAAGCGACAGGAAAGTCATAGGCATCCAGTTCCTTTCTCATAGAATTTAAAAACATTGCACATTGACAAGAACAGATCATTTAGTACAATGAATCAGGATGAACAAATTACACCATTAGCAAAA
This sequence comes from Schistocerca piceifrons, assembly GCF_021461385.2. Lineage (NCBI taxonomy): Eukaryota > Metazoa > Arthropoda > Insecta > Orthoptera > Acrididae > Schistocerca > Schistocerca piceifrons. Next base: position 876,471,982 of record NC_060138.1, on the reverse strand, counting down.
ACATTAAGGTAGTAATTTTAGGAATCATCATATGGGTTTTCGTTACAGAATTAAGTGATTTTTTTTTTTGCAACATTTTTCAATAATCACACAGTTGAACATTATTCATTATTCATTCTTGCGATGTAAACCTTGCATCTGTAATCTGAAAAATGTGAAGAGTTCCGCGAAATTAGTAGGTACTGATTCACTCTGGGTGGGTTCTTCAGTATGTTCGGCCGTGGGTGCATTTTCACCCGCCGACAATTCATATTTTGAGTTTCGTGACTCGCCATATTTTGCTCGTCACTGTCTATGTCTGATCCTACTCCGGGCGATGTAGCCATTTTAATGTTTCTACCGACTTTGACCATGATTTTTAAAAAATGCACCACACTGAATTTAATAAAATTTACCGTTAATTCTCCTCAATTTACACACAGCAAATGTTATTTAGTAAGAATTAATGTTAATGTACAGCGATTTACAATAAAACAATCTAGCGACGATTGTCAGTCGTTCTAGAAATCGGCCATCTTACCGACATTACGTTTAGCAAAATTCACAAAAAAATTTGCAAGCTATTGTGAGCAATGTTTTTTTAGAATTCAACACTCCCTAACTGACTGTTGCACACGAGGGCAAAGGAAAACAGTAATGTCCTTACCTTCTTTCTTACTGCGCTTCAGCAATGTCTCGAGTCATGGTTTTCTCATTTAAGGCTCGTGCTCCACGTCTCGTATTACCCATCTCGTTGAAATTGTCTCGTATCTCGTTGTCTTGGTTTTTCATGTAACAGAAATATACAATTTTATTATATACCAAATTTACAGTAATACATATATAAATAAGTCCTGTACTAAGGGAGCCATTTTTATGGTGGTGGTTTTTAAATTTACTAATTTTTGTTTTGTTTTGAAATTATTATCTATTTTTTTAATTCGATATTGAAATTTTGTAATTTAATTACCACCATATTTTTAGCTAAGCGTCTCTACCATGACTGTCTTTTGGCGAGTATAATTTATGGACGTGATTCATGCCTAAAAGCTATCGGACTTCATTTGCTAAAAGTGAAATTTTAGATGCAGCATCTGTTTTGAAAGCAAACCAAACTATTACAGTGATTGGTGTCATTAATATGCGGTCATTCACCAACAGACACCCCCACACAAAGTAAGCCACATTTACTTATCAAATTCATGAAAAAAGCCTAGGAAGAAGGTATGATTGGTCGTAACGATAAGCATAATGAAACTAAATAGTTATTATGATGCAAAATGAGGACAAAAAAAACAGAATCTCTACGTAACACAGATTATTGTGACCGTACCGGACAGTGGCTGATCAAGAAGAGAGAGAACAAAAGGTTGCCAGTCCGGTTCATTTCAGATTACACAGATCCTCTAATTTATGGAGAGGTTTAATTGTAATCGCAGTCTGTATTAAGCAACGATAAAATTGTCTCAGCGCTACTGCACGAAAACACAAGGTCACGAAATCCGCTAACACTTGGGGAACATTACAGGTGCCCCTTCTTTTCATAGCAGAACCCCTTTGGTTGTCATTCGCTGCACCCCTACAGCGCATTGGTATGTCGTCGATATTCTATGCCCCGTTTTTTTTTTTTTTTTGGCCCTTCATAGCAAGCCATCCTGGGCTTACATTTCAGCAGGATAATTCCAACCTGCACACAGTGAGAGTTTCTATGCTTTTCTTTGTGCCTGCGGAACCCTACCTTGGCCAACCGGGTCGCCAGGTCTCTCCCCAGTTGCGAACGTTTAGAGGATTATCAGCACGGCCCTTCAACCAGCTTGGGATCTTGACATTCTAACGTGGCATAATATCCTCAGGAGGGGACACAACTCCATCAATCAATATCAAGCTGAATAATTGCTTGCGTAAAGGCCAGAAGTGGACCAACGTGTTATTGACTTGCTCAGTTTGTGGAGGTCTTTCTCTCAAATAAATCATCCATTTTTTCTGAAATTATAATCATTTGTTTTCCTGTACATATATATCACATCTCTGATTCCTCCCTCTCCCTTTTCGGATAATTACTTTCTGGTGCGTCATTTTTTATTTTTTTTATTTTGTCTTAGAGTGTGTATGTTGATAACGCAGATATCGCACCAAACTAATTTTGGACTGTCCTATCGAACTGGCGCGTAATATGACGCTTTAAAAATCATTTTCTTCGTAACGGAAACATACGGACGCTTTTCTCGACACTGTGAGTCAGCGGTATTTGTTTGGGCTGACTATGTACGGCCATATTGAGGTAGAAATAGAGAACAAGTGACTAGTGTTTAACAAAGTACATTTATTTGTAATATGATTTTTTCCTCAAAATAGATTTTTCAAATCAGGATAATATATTTTTTCAAAAAATGTATGCGCCACAAATTCATAACTTTACAATTAAAAGTACATGTAGTTCATTTAATAGTCCACACAACACTACAGATCAGATAATACGTTTTTACAGAAATATAAGGTACGAAAACTGTATATACAATATTCACAAAAATAGTTGAACAGTGTACACACACAAATATATACAAAATACGCCTCATAGTTTCTCAGTTATATATGTTTTTCCAACAGCTTGGAATTGTCATACTACTTTTTTTTTGCTGTGTCATACAGTTTACAAATTGAAGGACTTACATATTACAGTTGACGCACTTAAGCCACAGTTTACAGTTGACAATGAATATATATAGCTTATCTGTGAGACAAAACACTAATAAACTAATTACGATCATAATCTGAGAGGCCAGTAACATTGAAACATAAAGTAAAATGCAGACAATTCATACAATGTAACTCGCTCGCATAGCGTGCAGGTGGTATACATCCAACCCATACATGTAGTGTGGAGAAAGTATAACATGTTCACCCACACATATATACATCTATATACATGTTATGTCAGCAGCTCGTGGTCTTCCGGTAACGTTTTCGCTTCTCGCGCGCGGGGTCCCGGGTTCGATCCCCGGCAGGGTCAGGGTTTTCCCTGCCTCGAGATGACTGAGTGTTGTCGTGTCGTCTTCATCATCATCATTCATCCCCATTACGGTCGGAGGAAGGCAATGGCAAACCACCTCCGCTAGGACCTTGCCTAGTCGGTGGTGTGGGTCTCCCGCATCATTCCGTAGGCTCCTCGGAGTATGGGACCTCCTCCTCATCATCATATATGCTATGATAAGTGAATCATACTGTTCCACATGCAAATACACATTTTCGCTATTTATACACTGTCCTAACATACATCCACCCTATCACTCAGGTGGATAGGGTGCTTATGCTAGGGTTCTGATCCCATCAGCAAAATGACCCACTTGTCGTCATGAAATGACAGGCTGATTCTAAGTTGTGATACAGTAGCCACCTTACGTCCTCATGACTGAATACTGTCTTGGTGCACCATACGCAGAGCAGGAGGTGAAGAACCTCTTATACCACTGTGTAGATACTTCAAGCAATCCTCAACTGTGAGAGCCAGTGAGGCTATACGCAGCTCACAGTTAGTCTGTCTGAGGGTGACACCTGTATCTGTTACAGAACAGAAATGAGCTCTGTATACTCTCTTTAAACTCGCCAGCGAACCGAGGCAAACAACAAAGATAGGCCGTGGTCATTTTCTAAGACGTGAACATAGCTAATGTAATAATTGGCACCACTGAGTTGCCGGTAGCATCCAAGCTGACGCTCTAAATTATCAGACTGAAATTTGGCTAGCAGAACATAATCCATCTGATATTTGTCAAATAAATAGGGAATTACTTCTAGGAAGGATTCTGCAGTCAGAATTAAAGACTGAAATGTTTGTGCAGTTAAAGCAAAATTTGGTGGGACAGACTGCCTCCAAATTTTAATCCACTGAAGCATAGCATTTACAAACTTCAACTGATTAACAGAGGTGATTTTTATAGCTTCTCTGTATGGATACCCTTTTAACGTTACAATTTTTCTACCAGTTTACAATGATGTGAAGGAAGATAATCTATTTAGAAATGTTAGGGAGGTCTTTCATTGTATGTTTCAGCGCTACTACATATTATCATTGAATAGTCTCTGAGCCTATTTTAACATTTTGTTTTTGTGCAGATGAAGGATACAAAACCTTGACTGAAAGTGTGTGGTCATACACGACCATTGAGTTTTTTTTCTTTCTCATACAGAAGATCCATCCACATGCTTGTACTATGCTGACAACATAACAGAATGGTTAGTCATATCAGAAAAATGTAGTGTCTTGTTCACATTTCTTTTTGTTTCCCAGTTATTTATGATGGCTTTCAGTATGTGCACGGTGTCAAATATAAAAAACAGCTTCCCAGACGCATCCAAAGGATGTAAAATGCTACGCTGGAAGATTTTATTTGGAATGAAGAGTTAATAAGCTTTTCTGTTCACATTATTATTATCTGCTACAAGGCTGACAACTTTGAATCCTGTTCTTTCTACCATGGCCAATATTTCTTTTGTTACAGGCTTCAGCGGTTCTGCAGTCATATTGGCAACTGGCATCAACATATTTTGCCAAAAGAACCATAAATACTTGAGCTGTCTTGGCACACGTCTCAGGAGCAAAAACACTGCTTCCATATATTTTACCACATTTAATGGAAATCAGTGGCTGAACATAAATTTCACCCATTAACAGAGAAATTAACAGTTCATGTGGCTTTAAATTATTAACTCTGTTTTTCAAGTACTGATAACTTCCTAATGGTGAGCTGACTAGCTGACATAAGTTTCTGAAGGGTACGTAGGTCTGGAAGATAACACTTACGAGTTTCGATGCTCTCCCAAATAGCCTTTCTCATGTTGCCTTCTTCTTTAGCTGCAATACGTTTTATTTCAAAGAAAGATTTCGAACAGTACGATGGCGTGTTTGGAATTATTGTGGGCACAGCATCATCTATTAGTTTAGAAATTATAAGTAATCTTGGAAAAACATTTTATTTTCCCTTGTGCATAATTTTGTCCACTCAAATTACATACGACTCATCGAAATGTTCTAGGCAAACATCTAGTTCCAGAATGAGATTTTCACTCTGCAGCGGAGTGTGCAGTGATATGAAATTTCCTGGCAGATTAAAACTGTGTGCCGGACCGAGACTCGAAATCGGGACCTTTGCCTTTCGCGGGCAAGTGCTCTACCAACTGAACTATCCAAGCACGACTCACGCCCCGTCCTCTGCCAGTACCTCGTCTCCTACCTTCCAAACTTTACAGAAACTCTCCTGCGAACCTTGCAGAACTAGCATTCCTGAAAAAAAAAAAAAAAAAAAGGATATCGCGGAGACATAGCTTAGCCACAGCCTGGGGGATGTTTCCAGAATGAGATTTTCACTCTGCAGCGGAGTGTGCGCTGATATGAAACTTCCTGGCAGATTAAAACTGTGTGTCCGACCGAGACTCTTTCGGAGTGTTAGTTCTGCAAGGTTCGCAGGAGAGCTTCTGCAAAGTTTGGAAGGTAGGAGACGAGGTACCGGCAGAATTATAGCTGTGAGGACGGGGCGGGAGTCATGCTTGGGTAGCTCAGTTGGAAGAGCACTTGCCCGCGAAAGGCAAAGGTCCCGAGTTCGAGTCTCGGTCCGGCACACAGTTTTAATCTGCCAGGAAGTTTCATATCAGCGCACACTCCGCTGCAGAGTGAAAATCTCATTCTGGAAACATTCCCCAGGCTGTGGCTAAGCCATGTCTCCGCAATATCCTTTCTTTCAGAAGTGCTTGTTCTGCAAGGTTCGCAGGAGAACTTCTGTAAAGTTTGGAAGGTAGGAGACGAGATACTGGCAGAAGTACACCTGTGATGATGGGGCGTGAGTCGTGCTTGGGGGGCTCAGCTGGTAGAGCACTTTCCCGCTAATGGCAATTCGCAGGGCATTTCGAAATTTCTCCAAATCTTGAAATAAAACGAAACGCATGTTAACATCTCTTGCAAGTAACTACCACGATGTTTGTTTTTTTATTATTATTATTTAAGGCTTATTTCACTCCTACGTCGCGACTGTAACCTCAGAATTTTAAACGCAGGTAATTTCAACTTTTTCTTACCTCATATATACATTAAATACAAGGAATTTCAACTTTCACATACCTCATGTGTGTGTGTGTGTGTGTGTGTGTGTGCGTGTGTGTGTGTGTGTGTGTGTGTGTGTAGGAAGTAGACATGCACTCTTACCACACTTGCGCAGAATAGAAGTACATCGAAATTCATTTCAGGAAGCAAAGCCTCGATATAGTTCAGCTGAAATCGTACTGGGACCAGCGTGGCCCAAATACTATATGCAGAAGGCGAGATTAGCATCCTTTCATACACAACAACATTCAGATGATGAGATACAGACCTTATTTGGTAATTGTAGCAAGCATTATTTACATCTCCACCACTTTATGCTACTGTTGTAAGGTAAACTGGTAAGCTTGATATATATATATATATATATGGCATGGCTTGTTGATTCATGATTCAGGTATAAAGCACTTGAACATTTGTCATTAAATATTTTATTGTTCAACAACAAGGTTTATTTTATCACATATAAACATTACATTTATAACAAATATCCACACTCTCATCCTCAGCAGCACATGATTGATGGTTACCTGATAAGTCAATTATGAATGTTAACATTGATGTGTGTAACACTATTTGATCGTTTACAGCACATTAGAACTGGATGATAGATGGTGAATGATGACAGTCTCATTTGTATGACATATTTTTATTTTATTTATGTATAGCAGCTCAGTCACCCAATTACTCTGTTTGAGCACACAATCTGGTAATGTGTAGTCTACACTTGTTTGCTGCGACTTTGGCGGTAGTGTGTCCCTGTCTGCCAGTTCTGTTGGATCAGAAGTCCCTTGGGCTGCAGGTATTTGCTGCTGCTGTGGTGGTGTGGGCAATACTATGTTGCAGAGCACCTCCATATCCTGAACCAGCAGTTCCACCAGCGTTGGACTGGGTGTCTGTTGAGTTGTGAATGCGTGCTGCTGATCTGATAGCTCAAGTGATAATGGGTCATGGAATCGCCACATATCCTACTCCAATAACTCTGCTAATGTAGAATCTTGTCAGTGGATGTAAAGATGGCAAATGGCAAACACACGCAATCAACAGTGTTGAAGTAGCATACCTCGTAATATTTTACATCCATTTTCTTTAGGGGATCAGCTTCATAGTGGTGTTATTCACTAATAACGTATGGTTATGCTTGACTGCGCGAACAGTTGATTTATTGCACCGTGGAAAACTCAGTGATGAGGTGTACATTATGGTACATTACAGTAGGAGGTGGAGTGCACATAGAAAAGAAACAAATATTTTTGATTACTAATAAATTGAAACGAGATGGCTGACTGGCTTGTGGTAGCCGCAGTATTCAGTATGTGGCGACTTGATAAGGTAAAAATGGTGTGTTGAGAGCTCGCCTCACGCAGCACCTCCCAATGTTAACCTCAAAGAGCTGGGTTATATTGCAACAATTCTTTCTCTTTGTTGTTTTCTTTACGGTGTTGATTGCACTGTTCTGCAGTAATATGCATTACAGGTGTAATTTTTCACATAAAAAAGAAACACACATTTCACTGTTCAACAACAATGTTTATTTTACTCACGTTCATTTTAACATAATGAAATATTACACTTGTATTATCTGAGAATTCTCACAAGCGACGATCACACCAACAAATCGATTGTCTGTAGTGAGAAATTCTGGGAAGTCAAAGAACATGTCACACATGGCTCTACTTGTGACTTCAACTTTCAGTCTGAAACTGATGTTGCTGCTGCTACCAACAGTCAGACTGAGAATGGAGAACTGGATACATCTATTCTTTGCAGGACCGAATCGATAGGAGATATAGCTAGGCAAACGCTTCACACTTCCTATTGGCTCATAAAACAGGTGGGATGCATAAATTTACATTTCATTCTGCAAATTCAATCTACATGCTTTTAATGCTTATATAGGTGACAGAAGCCGTCTGTGGTGCAAAGCATCATCCAATGCGGTTACTACAATCACAAGTGAAGCTACGATTTCTAGCTATGCATGTCTAAAATGCCAACAACTGTATTTAAAATATGCTTGCTGTACTCTGTATCAATTACCTGCACGATGTGGTGCAAATTATAATGTGGACTTCAATAAACACAAATAGGGGTACAAGGAGCAGTCATGGCAGGACCTCAATAGCAGTAGTTCTGAAACTGTTCATAGTGTATGTTCAGACTGCAAGTGTCCGGCTCTTGTTACTAGTAAATCAGAAGTTAATTTGCTAAACTGCTGGCACCCAACTTCGTTGATAAATAGCAAAGCTGGATAGGATTTGGGTGGGGAAATAAGAACAGTGTTTTTTTTTTTTTTTTTTTTTTTTTTTTTTTTTTTTTTTTTTTTTAACAATCGTCACGTTGTAGCTTACAATTTCACAAACAGCCATTATCTATAAGCCTTAAATTCAGCCTGTATTACATCGAGTCCAACAGCTGCGAACACATGCCTCTGAATACTGTTTGTGAACTCAGCATCTACGCCCCTGATAAGCTCGACACTTTGTTGCAGGGTCAAAACAGGTATTGATGCATTGCTCCACTTGGCCTATATTTAATCTGTTGCTGTGCAAAAACTCAATAAATTCATAGTACGCTTCACTTACATACGGACGCCAGTGGCAAATCTCTTTGTTGCAAATGGGTAATGCATAATACAGGCCTTTAAGTTTCATGGGAATGGCTGTATCTACACATCTTCCAATTCTTCTACTTTTTACCAGTACATCTGCATTTTTTGGTCTTTTCTACCAGTTTTAACATTTTCCAATTTGGCAACCTACCAAAGCACCAATTTACCAATTTCCAGATCTAGTGCAACATTTCTTTGTCGCCTATGCTATGTAGTCATAATTTCATACTGTCAAAGTACCGTACCTCACCAACAACTACAGCATCTGACCCATCAATACAGAGTGGAGGTCTCGAATGGAGGCCAACAGCACATGACTGATACATAATACAGGTGAATTTGAGCACTAAATTAATTATGGACATTGACCTGATGTCATGCTGGCACATGTCATACATGAGATACATGTTATGCCGGCGTTACATCAGTGTATCCAATTTATCGGTTATACAGCCAGTGCTACCAATCTTCAGACTTCATATCACTCAACCAACTTTTTTTTTTTTTTTTTTTTGTTACCGATTGTGCTATGACATAATTTTTCTGACTGTCAAAGCAACTTACATCGTCGACCATTACAGCATCTGATTCCCCCACTATAGAGCAAATTGTCTAACAACAGAAGGGACCCATACAACCATAGGCTAAGAGCAACACTGCATGATTGATAAATAATTCAGAGCAGCTCTCCTAGAGTTCTTACACAGCAGGCAGTCATACCAACACACATTCACGTAAAGTATACATTTTTTCTGGCATCCTACCAAATTGTCAATTTTCTGCCCATTAAAAAACTGACAGTTACGTAATTCTACTGCCGCAAATTTAAATGTGTGTTGTTATTGACTGTGAGAGTTAAAAAAATTTTTTTTTTGATGTATAAGATATATATTTATTTCTCAGTATACATGGTGTTGGGCATACAAAAGCGGATATTGTGGTCATTGGTACCTCAATATCTACAAACTTCTGAGTGTTAGTTGTTTTCTCTCTGTGTCTAACAGTCTTCCCGCTAACACATCACGCAATTTACTACCTGACGTTCTCTGCATGGTCCTGACTGCACCACTAAGGGGATTACACCTGTCAGCGTAAACTAACCATTTTGCTTCCCCATGTCCTCACTTCAACAACTGACCTGCTGCCCAGGGGAAAATAAGCACTGATGGCTTGCTCTTCTCACATGTACTTAGAGGTAATAACCAGCCTAGGAACATACTAGTCCTAATAGCTATAATTATTAGTTTGCAGATGAAGTAAATACTGATGTAATATTGTTGAGCATACTCAGTCACCAATAAAAACATATGCACTTACACTCTTAACACTCTCTGTATACATTGTAAACCCCTCTACTTATCACTTCTTCCCTCTTCGCAGAGCCAACCACTCACATTTGCAGCAGTGTGAATTACGCTTATGTGCAGATTTCAAATCAATAGTAAATACACAGACTGTGATTGACTCTTTTTCTTTGCTTCAACCTAAGAAACTCATGGGAAAGCTTGGTGCAGACCGCTTCTTTCCCAAACTGATCTTATTTGCACCTTCCCTTGGATGAACAGTCCCAACGAGTTTTTGTGACCATCACTCACATGGGGTTATTTACATTTTTGTGGTCGCCCTTTGGCAGTGTGTCCGCACCCGCAATTTTTCGTTACGTATCACAGTTGCAGTGACAGTTCTTTCGTGTTCAAACTTTTTGAATAATAAAGTATTTTTGGGTCGTACTCATGATGAACATCTTTCCAATTTCAGGAAATTTTCTTCAGGTGCTTTCAGATGTTGGGTTAAAGTGAAATAAATCCAAGCTATCCTTCTTCAGATTTAAGCTGAATATTTGGGACACACTATCAACAGTCAGCGTATCCACCCTTTGTAGTCACACTGAACTGCCAGACGGGATCTCCCAGCTCCTTGGAACATCTGTGAACTCCAGGCTGTGCTGAGTAAACTCACTTATTACGTTCAATTCATCCCACACGCCATGCAGATTGCAGTTCTATTGTATCGTCTTCGACGAAGAATGTTCTGTTTGAGTATTAGCGAATGTGAAATTGCATTTGATATGTTATTGAGTGATCACTGTTTGGTACATTTTGATCCCGCCAAGCTGGTCGAACTGGCGGCTGATGGATCCTCTTATGGGATTGCCGCTGTTCTCTGCCAGAGTTGGATCACTGGATAGGCCATTCGCTTTCGCATCCAAACTCTTAACCGAAGCACAATGCAACAGTTCACAGATTAAGAAGAAAGCTCTTGCTATCCTCTGTGGCGTCACCAAATTCCACTAATACTTGCACGACAGAAAATTCTCCTTGGTGATGGACCACAAGCGTCTCATCCCATTGTTCAGCCCTTCAATGCCAGTCCATCTGCACATGGTTCAAAAGTTACAGCATTGGTCTCTGCTCCTCTCCAATTATATGAAATTCTGTACTGGGTAACTGCTAAGCAGTCGAGTGTGGGAACTTTTTCTCGCCTACCAGTCTCCACTGATTCAGTGTTCGACACCGCAGAAGATTCTTGCTTTCATATTGATATCCAAGATGAAATACCTGATGGTTTTCCATCAACAACTGACGGATCGCTCAGGCGAAACCTGCTGATCCCAACCACAAGATTCTGTTGCAGTACCTCTGCACCAGTTGGTCACATACAATTATGCAGATTATCGATCCAATCATACACCATTATTTTGCACTTCAGCATCTTATTGGTCCAGCGGGGTGTCATCCTCTTACATACTGACAGATGGTCAGTCCTGTGTGGTTGTGCCATGATTGCCTCAGAAGAACGTTCTTTGCCTTCTCCATAAAGGCCATTTGACATTGTTCGCATTAAGCAGCTCACCCTACACCACTGGGCACGGGTCGACATGGACGATCAACTAGAATGATTAACCTGACAATGTTCAGCATGTTCGGAACACCAGGCTCCTCCACCACAATAATTTTTCGATTGGCCCAAACCCACTGCTCCTTGGCAATAATTGCATATTGACTCTGCAGATCCCCACTGTACCTCTCTTTATCTTCTTGTTGCAGAAGCATTTAATAAGTTTCTGTTCATAGTGTCCATGCCCTCCAAGACAACAGCTAGTACTATCAAGACTCTGGCATCAATCTTTTGCATTGAAGGTTACCAGAAGTACTGGAGTCAGTCAATGGACCACAGTTCACATTGGTGGAATTTAAATATTTTATGATTGCACCATTTCACTCTCAATCCAGTGATGAAGTGGAACATTTCAGGCAACAGATGAACAGGTTGTGCACCTCCCATATGTGGAAGCAAGCTTCAGTGTTCCACTCTCACCCTACCATTCCCAGCCACACATGCTTGGTCACCAACACAGGACACTGCTTCAGCTGCTGATTCCTCCACAGCAGTCAGCGCTTCCTCCACAGCACTCTAAATTTAATTTGAATGATTTGGTCTTTTTCAGAGTTTTTGGCAGACACAGGTGTTTGGAATATTGCATTATCGCCAGAGTCTAGGGTCGCTCATTATATGTTGGTCCTATTAGGCTGTTCAAGCACCATCAAAATCAGTTTTGATTTTGTGGGATTTGTGAAACTGCTGTGTGTTTTTCATTTGCAGAGTTGGCGACGATTAGGATTCAACAACTCCAGCAGCCTTCGCTTCCATTAGGTCCTGTGCCACCAGTGCCGGACATGAAGCCCATTGACATCAACGTAGTGCAACTGCCATTCCCACAGTACCAGCAGTCCCAACCTCCGGTGATAGGCCCTCTTTGCCCAGCTTCCAGTGGGCCGCCCTGGACCCAAAAGTCGCCATTGTCTCTCCGCCAATGGGATAAATTGTTCCATACCTGGGCACGTGGGTGCATCAAATAGCTGGGTTTTCAGCCGATATTTCCACCCATTCACAAGACGAATGTTGGAGTGCGTGCAGGAGCTTGTCATTGTCTGAAGTTCCGGCACCTGCCTCCTCAAGGACACCTGCGCCTGGACCCCCCCCCCCTCCCCCGCCCCCACTCTGCCTAGCACTGACGTTTACATCAGCACTACACGATGACAGCAAGGAAGTTTGAAGAGGAGTAATGTGTTATCACTAGCTATCGATACCATGACAGGCCAGTCTGCGCTTGGATTTTGGTAGAAACCATGTCAGTGTGGCTAGCTCCCAAACACACCCTACCCAGCCTGCACTGCCAGCGCCACCATAATGTCGACTTAAAGGATGCAGCACACTGCACTGACCAGTCTATTCTCTTACAATTCATTCAGTTCAGTCAGTACAGTACTGTCTCTCTAATCTAATCCTTGTTCCTCAACCCTCAGCCTCTATTACTATTGTAGATATACAGATTCAGCCTTTCTCACTAACTTGCACTGTTTACTGATCAGAATTTTGCTACTGGAATTCAAGCTCAGTAAAAGAAATTTATCAAAACTGCATGTGCAGCTGATGATTTAGCGCACTATCTTAGAATCCATCTTACCTCTCTATGATAGAATCCAACAAGTTCTTAGCATCCACCAACGTGATAACCAAACATCTACCAACTCAACAGAAATTAAAAAGTTCTTAACTGACCAATCTTTTTACAGATTATCTGGCGATTATGGTTCAGAGACAGGAGATTTCTGTTAAGATCCCCCCCCCCCTCTCCAAGATGATCAAACAAGTTATCAAATTTCATGTGTTTATCAAATTATTCGTAGGTTGTTGATTTGTTTGACATGTTTGTCAAACATATACAGTGTTTGCCGAGTTTGAGGTAAATTTTAATTGATGATAAATCTGAGAAACAAGTTCGACTATTTAAGTATGCATTAGTCCAGGGGTCTCCAAACTACGGCCCGCGAGCCGAAATCGGCCCGCGAGGGCCGGCAAACCGGCCGGCGTTAGCTGGCCGGACGTCCCCGGTATCCGGCCCGCCAAATATTTGAGGTGGTACCTATACTGCCAACAATTGAGTTTCGAGGCCTATCGCGACCAATACATCGCGACATTGTCGGAGCTCTTATCTTTACAAATCGGAAGGTCATGGTTAAACTTGTGGCTATCCACAATAAAATAAATTCTCCGTGCGATAGTGAAAAAAAAGGACGGTTAACAGACTAGTTTGGCGAAAACATTTCAAGTAAAAAAATTCTTTGCATTTCATTCTACTCACGAGTTTGGTGCAAGTCTTTCAAATGGACGCCACTTCGGCGACTAGCCTTAGTAATCAATCATTATGAAAGATAATTCTTAAGCGAGGTTTCACTTTCTTTTGATTACGTTGTAAAATACACATAGCAAGTAAATCATATAAAATATTTTTATTTAAAAGCTATTTAAAGAAAATACAATAGCTGGTGTACATAATGATGTTGAATATTTTAGTTGTAACTGATGTATAAAAATAACTGTAATTAATTTGTCTTGAAAACTGACAGTGTTAGAGTATTCACGTAAAGAAATTTAACATCTTGGTGATAATTAGTGACTTTTATGTAGCTGTAACTATCCTTTCATAATTACCTCCTGTTGTGGATCAAGTTTACAGGGACCTCAAATGCTCATCACTTAATTTTGATCTGTAAATACTTTTTGCATGTTTAATTTTGGAGAAAGTTTTTCACATAAATATGTAGTGCCAAAAGCGGAAAAAAAGCCACGGGCAAATTTATGTAAATTTGGAAACTGTGTGGATGGAAGACACTTATAAAACTTCACTAATGTTCACTTTGAATGTTTTTCTTTAAAAAAGTCGCTACATTGCAAATCAATAATTTCAAACTGAAGTTCTGCGGGTGACGCTTCTATATCGACGTCAAAGGGATTTTGAAATATCTTAATATCGTTTGAATTTGCATCGATATCTGAAAAACGTGATTCAAAATTAATTTTTAAAGCGCCCAAAGCTTCAATTGCGAAAGTTACAGGTAACGGAATCTCAGTTTGCTGACTGAATGTTTGGCATGTATTAAAATGCGTGAAGCATACTTTGTTCAACTGAGATTGAAGCAAAGCAATCTTTTGTCGAAAGGACTTAACATGCGTGTATAAATCAGGCAGAAGCTGGTTTTCACCTTGCTATTTTAAATTAAGGTCATTCGTATGTTTAGTTAAGTCTTTATAAAACGCTTGCTTCCATAACCTCTCACCGTTCCGTAACTCAGCCAGGGGGCGATTCCTTTCGTTCAAAAAAATTTCAGTTACTGTTCGGAGTTCAAAAAAACGGGTCAGAACTTTACCGCAGCTAAGCCAGCGCACTGCAATATAATATGGTAAGTCGCTTTCCTCAATATATTCAAGAAACTCGCGGAACTTGGCGATGACAGAGTGCATGGGATCTGATATAATTAACAACTGAAATAACTGGCTTTAAAACTTCTGACATATCTAAATGTTTTCCACACAAAGACTGTTGGTGAATAATACAATGCGCTACTAATTGTTTTGAGCCACCGTCATTTTCTACGGCCTTAGAAAGGAGAGCAACAACAACTTTATTTTTCCCACACATGTTTTTGCCACCATCAGTTGTAATACATTTTAATTTCTTCGACTGAAGATTGTTTTTCTGAATTGCCATTTCAACTCCTTTAAAAATATCCTCGCCAGTGGTCGTCCCGTTAATACTGTGAACATCAAGGAGCTCTTCATACACTTCATAATTTTTGTCAATCCCTCGAATAAAAAGTAGTACTTGAGCAGTATCTGATACATCTGTTGACTCATCCACGGCCAAAGAGAACCAGCCTAAGTCGTGATTTTTGTCACGCAGTTGTGCTGATATATTTTGTGCAATGTCATCTATTCTTCGAGCCAAAGTGTTTGCCGCCAAACTTATGTTTTTAAATAAATTAACTTTTTTGGACACATTTCTTCTGCTGTTGCAATAATGCAGTTCTTAACTAATTCATCGTCGGTAAATGGCTTACACTGTTTCGCTACTAAATGAGCCACACGAAAACTAGCACTAGTTGCTGCATGTTGTTCAGCATTTACTTTCTTAAACAGCGACTGCTGGGTTTTTAGCTGGCGTTTCAGAGACTCATACATTTCTAATCGTTTGCATCCTGTAAACTTGGAGTAATTCCGAGAGTGCTTAATCTCATAATGACGTTTTATATTGTATTCTTTGAAACTGATATTGCTTCATTGCAAATAATACACATTGGTTTGTTGCTTGACTCCACCACGAAATACTGACATCCCCACTGCTCTTTAAAAATTCTCCATTCACTGTCAACCTTTCATTTCTTTTGCATATTTGTACAGAACTTCACAAAAGATTGTAACCTGAAAATAAAATTTTACTATTTAATACTAATAAAACTAGGGAGTAGTCTGCCTAAACAAAATGCAATGAATTTATTTTTAAGGTACTTTAATTACTAAATTAAATACAATTACACTGTAGTTCCACTAAAAAATACAGTGAAAAAAGTCGTGCTATACGTATTTCGATTTTCCTTGTCTCTTCGAATTCAAACTTTGAATTGTCCCACATTTCGTCGTCTCACCTACTAGTACAGCGCATAAAACACTAAAAAACTCCTGACACACTCGCAACATAGACACAATCATGCAACAGAACTATCAAATATATGCTCTGGCTCTGCTACTCGCTACAAGACTACATAACTAAATTTATTGTTTCGCCGCTTGAAATAACAATGCGTTGACATACTCTGCCTCTGTTACGTCTTGCAGTAATAGTGTTGCTAACAATGATTTTGAGATTTCGTTAACTTTGCAGGACGCTTTCGTGAAGAATGTGCAGTGACATTCGCCAGAATAAAATACGCCAGAATTTCGGTCAGGTACGTCCACCAATCAAAATTATGTAATTAAATAAAAATCGTAGTTCGTTTCAGTGCTAGCTATGCCCATAACCTTAGATTTTTGCGATTTCATCTTTCCTTTAGCCTTACAGTACAGTGATCATGGAGTGCTAGGGTGCTTTAATCCCACTAGGTAGATCTTGGCTCTTATGACTTCGTGGAGGAGTCAAAGTTCGGAGACCCTGCATTAGCCCATTGCCAGATTATTATCTACAATTTTGAGATATCTGCCAGCTGGAGCAGATTTCGAAGATTTAAAGTTTTAATCCTGCATTGCATCTCGTATAATGTCCACTAGATCCAAAATGCTCCTTGACACGACACTTTACACACAGCATGGCAACTGATTAAAAAATGAGGTTAAATATGACAAACTTGGTTTGTACATCTGAGTGTTTGTTTGACAAGCCTTTAGAGAGCAAACAGTGAATTTGACAAACATTTTTTATTGTTTACAAGGGTCTTAGACAAATAGCAGTGCTCATTATAATCCTGCAGGACAAGATGTAGCCTGTTGTAGAAGCCTCTGTTGTTACAGACACAGGTAACTATTTTTTTCAAAATATCACTGTAATCAAGTACTTCGTAAGTTAAGAATAGGAAATGAGTACCAGATATTTAACACTAGTGAAGAGGAAGCATCAGCTTGTCTCAAAGTAGTGTATTTTTTTTTAATTTACTAAGTTTAATGTAATAGAAATAAGCACAAATGGTGTTGAAGAAAACAGACCATTCTTAATACATTACACTGTACAGATTAAGTTTCTAAAAAGGGTTGCTTGATTTTGTGTGACGTACACCTTGATTCGTTCCATATCTCTGAAAATTCTCTTTCGTGATGGAGCTACAAAACACAATGAATGAATGAAGAAGTGAAGAAAATTACAATCATTGTACACACATACTTCAAATTTGTCTCGATCATACCAGGTCGAAAAAGAGTTAATGCGAGGAATATGAATAATTCAGAAGATCTTAGAAGAAGAACTAAAATATCTAGGGACAGGTTTAAGAAAAATGAAAAAATATCAGGGGTGTAAAATTCAAGAAACACAAGTGGAAATCGATGAATGGAAACAAAATATGCAAAAGGGGATTAGTGCCTGCCTAAAAATTTCAGGCATTTTTATAAATGTTTTTGTACAATCAAGACTGTTTTAATTTTTTTAAATGACATAACAGTCTTGTAATGCACATACAATTTTTCTGATTCTTAGACAATTTAAATAGTATTATCTTGCACTAACATTTATTTGCTACCACTCTAAACCACTGCAGAACTACATATTTCCATAACACAGAATTAAAGGAAGAATATCAATCAGTATTACTGTTGATAAAGTAAAGAAACGTCCTACCTTCTTCTTCATCTTTTTCTTCTTTTGTTGTCTAAGCAGCCACATGATTTCTTTTTCCTTATTCTCAGCCTCTTCATACTTTTCTTTCCAACTCTTACTCTGATATCTTCATTATCTTGACATCTTCCCTCAACAACGATTCCAAACGTATGTCTGTATAATTCTCTGTCTTGCATTCTTATATTGTGATTCATGTATACGTACTTACCCAATTTTCCTTCTCTCTCCCATATGTTCATCTCATTCCATTTCTTACTTTCAATAACGCCCCTGGCTGCGCTTGCAGCTTATCCTTTGTCTCTCAACTTTTATGATCATTCTGTCTATTTCCATCATAACAGCATGTACAAGCAAATTTGGTCCTTGTGAAATCAGTATTTTTTAACCTATTCTCATGCTCTTGTGTAGTTCTCTGATGAAGGTCATTTTTCACCGCCTCGTTTTCGACCCAATATCTTGTTGTACATACTTCTCTCTCCTTTCTCTGCATAATCAAAAACAATTTTGCATAATGTTACTAAACGAGCATCTCTTAATACCATGTTCCCCAGAGTTATCGTTTGATACATAGTTTTTACCATATGCTTCTCCGATCATATAGCGAGCCATCACCATCTTTTGTGTCCATTCCCCCCACTCCTAATCCTATTTCTTCTAATTGTATACTGTAACATATTTTGTGTAATGCCGTGAAATGTTTTCCGAATTCTTTGTCTTTTAACCGATCCTCTGTTCCTTGCTTATTGTATGTGTATTCTTCAAAGTCAACGTATTTCTTGATGTTGTTCATAATTAAGTCTCCCCATTTCATCGTCCATTGCTCTGTACTGGCTTGAGGATGTAGAAAAAGGCAAATCAGCAGAGTGGTTAACGTCAGAGTCGAGACAGGACTATCCACTTAACAGAAGAGGCCTGGGGAAAAAAGACGAGCTGCCGTCGTAAATAGACGGCGCCAGTGCTTGACGTCATCTCAACCGCTGAAAAGCGGTATTTATAAACAAGTAGCTGTTAACGGCACTAGAGACACTGTGTTATCCGAGAAACCTTGCAGAGAATTTGTGGTGTTTTCTGAGACATCCTATCTCTTTTGGATTACCCATCTACATCATATTCCGCAATCCACCCAATATGTGTGGCGGAAGGTACTTTTAGTACCACTCACTGAGCCCTCCAACCCTGTTTCACACGCGAATTGTGCTTGGGAAGAATTATTGTCGGTATTGGCTCCTATTTCTCGAATTTTCTCGATATGGTCATTATGTGAGACGTATGCGGTGGGGAGCGGGGGTGGGGAGTCATATGTTGTCCGGTCATTCCCGGAAAGTGCTCTCTCGAAATTTCAGTAGTAAATCTCTCTGAGAAGCACAACGCCTTTCTTGTAACATGAGCCACTGGAGTTTGTTGAGAATCTCTGTACTGGTAGTGTGCTGACAAAACGATCCACGACGAAATGCGCCGCTCTTCGTTGGATTTCTCTTTGTCTTCTATCTATCCTATCTGGTAAAGTTTTCCATATTGATGAACAATACGCAAGCATAGGTCGAACAAGCAACTTATAAGCCGCTTCCGTAAGATCTTACTATGAATCTCTCGGTCTGACATTTGCTTTTCCTACTATTTCTTTTATGTGGTCTTTCCATTAAGGTCGCCCTGGATAGTTATTCCTAGATATTTTATGATAGATGCCATTTCTAACAGGTTGTCATTAATTGTGTAGTTGAACAGTAGTGGATTTCTTTTCTTGCGTATGCGCAATGTTTTACACTTATTTACGTTCAGGGTCAATTGCCAGACTTAATTAATTTAATTTTAATTTATTTAATTCATTAATTCACTGGAGGTAATTCTGCAAATCGTTACTATCTTCTGGCGTTGCTACCTTGTTGTAGACAAACGTGTTATCTGCGCAAAGCCTGAAAGAGCACAGGTCGTTTTCTACTAGATTTTTTACATATATTTTAAACAGTAACGGTCCTACCACACATCCTTGGGATACTCCGGAAATTACCTTTACATCCGTCTATTTTGTTCTGTTCTATCTGCAAGGAAGTCTTGAATCCTGTCGCAAATCTGCTACGATATTCGATAACCTCGAATTTTTTTTTCAGTAAACGGCAGTCAAGGAACGCGGTATCAACCTGATGGTTGGTTGGTTGGTTGGTTTGGGGAAGGAGACCAGACAGCGTGGTCATCGGTCTCATCGGATTAGGGAAGGATTGGGAAGGAAGTCGGCCGTGCCCTTTCAGAGGAACGATCCCGGCATTTGCCTTGAGTGATTTAGGGAAATCACGGAAAACCTAAATCAGGATGGCCGGACGCGGGATTGAACCGTCGTCCTCCCGAATGCGAGTCCAGTGTCTAACCACTGCGCCACCCCGCTCGGTCTATCAACCTGAGCGCCATTGTCTACGGAGCTGTGGATCTCACGGAGGAACAGAACGAGCTGAGTTTGCGGGATCTCTGTTTGCGAAATCCATGTTGATTTTTATATACAAGAATTTCATTCTCCAAAAACGTCATAATCTTGAGCACAACACACGTTCCATATTTCTACAGCAGATTGACGTCAACGATATGGGTCTATAATTATGTACATCTGTCCTATGGTCCTAAAAAACGGGAATGATCTACTCTTTCTTCCGGTCGCTAGGTACCTTCTGTTGCTCAAGAGATCTACGAGGAGCCAGTTCTTTCGCGTAATCTTTGTGGAATCTTGTAGGTATGTCATCTGGTACTGACGCCTTATAGTTGTTTTTCTATTTTGCGATCGGTTATCTCGATATCTGCCATTTCGACGTTCCTTCGTCAGCTGAAAGGAGGGATCGTGTTGCGATCTTCCGTGACGAAACAATTTCGGTAGACTGAATTCAGTAGTTCGCTCTTCTCTCTGTTATCTTCCGTTTCGGTGTCGGTATGGTCACTGAGTGAATGAATAGATAATTTTGATCTAATTCCTGGTTTTACGTACGACCAAAACCTCTTAGCGTTTTTACTCATATCGTTTGACAAACAGTTACTTTCAAAGTCATTGAACGCATCTCTCATTACTCTTCTTACGCTCATTTTCGCTTCCTTCATCTTTTCTTTGCCTGCTAGGTTTTTACGTCTCTTGAATATGAGATTAAGTTCTCTTTGTTTAGGTAGCAGTTTTCTAACACATCCCTTAAGATCTCACTCGGAACATACTTGTCTACGGCATATTGCACGATACCTTTCAATTTTTTCCATTTGTCTCCACATCTTCGTCCTCATCACCGAATATTTGACGCCGACTGTTCGGATACTCTGAAATTTGTAACCTGTCACTCTTGCTGAGCAAAAATATCTTCCTACCTTTCTTAACATTCTTTGTAATATCCGTTGTCATAGATATTACCACAGATTTATGATCACTGATATCTTCCTCTGCCTTAACTTATTCGAAAAGTTCGGGTCTATTTGTTGCCAGTAGGTCTAAGACGTTACCCTCACGAGTTGGTTCTCTACTATTTGCTCAAAGTAATTTTTGAGGTAGACATCCAGAAAAGTGTCACATGAATCCCTGTCTATAGCACCAGCTTTGATATAATAACATTCCCAATCTATACCTGACAAGTTGAAGTCCCCCCTCTTACAAAGGCATGGCCAGGGAAATTACTAACAATATTCTGTAAGTTCTGTCTGAAACGCTCTACCACTAAAGTTCCTGACCCAGGCGGTCTATAATAGCATCCGATTACCATTTTTGGCCGATCTTTCATACTTAACTTCACCCAGATTAATTCACAATCGGAATCCGTGATAATATCGCTGGATTTTATCGAATTCCTTACTCCAATAAACATGCCGTCACCACTGGCGACTAACCAGTCATTACGATATCTGAACTTAGGTTTTCGTTGTCATTAACGTCCAGTTTCAACCAACTTTCTATTCCTAATACTATCTGTACATTATAACTTTCAGTAAGCGATATTGATTCTAGGACCTTTCCTGCAGTCTACTAAAATCGTGTTAACCTTTTCTATCTCTGATCTGCGACGTCGAACATTCTCTGAGGACATCGTGGCTATTTTATCAGGCAAGCCGTCTTTGATCCCAAGGGAGGGTTTCTTTAACCTAAAAAAGATCTGTGTGCACGCCACACGTACTCCACTACCCTAGAAGCCGCTTCTACATCTACATATATACTCCGCTAGACACCAAGCGGTGTGTAGCGGAGGCCACAATTCGCGCCAAAGTCGTATTCCCCCCCTCTCCCCCCCTGTTCCACTCGCGGATCGCGAGAGGGAGAAAGGACTGTCTGAATGCCTCAGTGCGAGTTCTAATTTCCATTATCTTTGAATGGTGATCATTGCGCGATTTGAAGTTGGTGGTAAATAATATATGCTCTACATCCTCGGTGAAGATCGGATTTCGGAATTTAGTGAGCAGCCCCTTCCGTTTAGCGAGCCGTCTATCTGCAAGTGTGTCCCACTTCAAACTTTCTATGAGATTTGTAACGCTCTCGTGATGGCTAAATGTACCAGTCACGAGTCTTGCCGCTCTTCTTTGGACCTTCCCAATTTCTTGAATCAGACCCAACTGGTAAGGGTCTCACACGGACGAACAATACTCTAAGACTGGACGAACTAACATATTGTAAGCTATTTCCTTTGTTTAAGGACTGCATCGCTTCAGGATTCTATCAATAAACCGCAATCTAGAGTTCGCCTTGCCCGTTACTTGGGTAATCTCATCATTCCATTTGAGATCATTTCGAATAGTGACACCCAGATACTTGACGGATGTTACCGCTTCCAAAGATTGGGCATTTATTATGTACTCGTACATTAATGGGGATTTTCGCCTTGTTATACGCAGTAGGTTACACTTACTAATATTGAGAGATAACTGCCAGTCATTACACCACTCATTTATCTTCTGCAAATTCTCTTTGATTTGTTGACAACTTTCGTGTGATACTACTTTCCTGTAGACTACAGCATCATCGGCAAACATTCTAATGTCGCTGTCAATACCATCAACCAAATCGTTTATGTAAATGGTAAAAAGCAGCGGACCTATTACGCTGCCCTGGGGTACACCTGAAGTTATGCTTGTTTCTATTGAAGTCACCCCGTACAGGACGACATACTACTCCCTGTCTGTTAGAAAACTTTCTATCCAACCGCATATGTCATCGGATGGACCAAAAGCGCGTACTTTTTGGAGCAAGCGACAGTGCGGAACTGAGTCGAACGCCTTTCGAAAGTCGAGAAATATGGCATCAATCTGGGAGCCGGTATCTAGAGCTAGTTGTATATCATGCAGAAAGAGGGCCAGCTTTGTCTCGCATGACCGCTGTTTCCTAAAACCGTACTGGTTTCTGCAGATGAGCTTCTCAGAGTCTAGAAAGGTCATTATGTTTGAACACAAAATATATTCCATGATTCTACAACAAATCGATGTCAGTGAAATAGGCCGGTAATTATGTGCATCCGATTTTCTACCCTTTTTATAGATTGCTATGACCTGGGCTTTCTTCCAGTCCCATGGAACGTTCCTCTGTTTCACTGATCTCTGATAGATGTTGGATAAGAATGGTGCTTCCTGCATGTAGCGCACGCCTGATCTATTAAGGAGAACCCTAGGATTCTGCACCCGATAGCGGAGATCGAGAAATTCACATCCGATACTGTCGCAGAGTCGTCTAAGCTTCTGGTTTAGACCTTCCACTCTATTCCAAACCAGAGGACGGTGATCAGCCCTCGGTACGATAGTACAAATAGACAGCCTGCACCTCGTGTGCGATGCTAGTTGCCTTCACCATATCAGCCACCCGCCGAAAGGAGCCGAGTATGCCCTCAGAACCCAAGCGGCAGACGTCTTTCGTCCCGACATGTGCCACTATATGCAGCCAGTTGCACCCAATGCGCTTGATAGCCGCCGGCAGGACCTCCTCCACATCACGCACGAGACCACTGGCTGATATACCGAGTAGGCCTACACACTGGCATTCTTCCCCGCCTTGCCTGTTATCTCCCTGAGGTCTCCATCACCCGCCTAACATTGGAGCTCCCAATGACAAGCATACCTACCCTCTGCATTTGTCCCGACTGCATTCTCCTTGACTTTATTAGTTGTTTCCTCAAATCCCCTTTCGGATTTAGTTTTCACGGGTCACTAAACGTCAATGACGAATTATTTTATCAATACTGAAAATTCTGGCATATCAGAACTTTATTAAGAGGGTGCCTTTTACTTTAAAAAAGTGATGTGGCCATTTATTTTACAAACTCATGTTGTGTACAGAAACTAGTGTTTTGCAAAATAAACCAAAAAGGATTCATTGACTGCATCCAAGGAGCTTCCATATTGCATCAACAAGGACTGTCCATTTGCTGTAGTACAGAGTGGGGCACATAACAATGGCCCAGACAGAACAGAGTTCAAAATGCTTCAAATGGCTCTGAGCACCATGGGACTCAACATCTGAGGTCATCAGTCCCCTAGAACTTAGAACTACTTAAACCTAACTAACCTAAGGACATCACACACATCCATGCCCGAGGCAGGATTAGAACCTGCGACGGTAGCGGTCACGTGGTTCCAGGCTGAAGCGCCTAGAACCGCAGGGCCACACCGGCCGGCCAGAACAGAGTCCCAGGGTACAAAGAAACACAGCAGAGGAAAGCAAATACAGTACTAACTTGACTATAGCCGTTGTTGAAAGTCACCACCATTCATCTCTTGGCACTTTTGGGCCCTGGTCAGAAAGTTGCTAATGGCGGTTCGAAGCTGGACTGCAGGAATTGCTGCAGTCTCATCCAAAATGTTCTGCTGCAGTTCTTGAAGACTATGAGGGTTTCTGCGATACACCTTAGACTTGTGGGCTCCCCACACAAAGTAATCGCACATTGACAGATGAAGTGATCTGGGCGGCCAGCTGGGGCAGCGACCAGACTGCAGATCCAGGTGGAGTATTCGTCCGCATAATCGACATGATATGCCAATGTCTTGCCACAGGCGTCAGGTTTATTTGGTGGGACTCTGAATCATTTTCTGGTGAACAGCAGCCAAATTTTCTGGTGTGCGGGCACGTATTGGAATGTTTCCTGACGCATTCAAAGCAGATGCTGTCGACGCCATTTTCGGGGATAAGCATTGCATGGCACATTTTGCTGGCTCTTTGACACCATTTAACTTCTGAACAAACAACTGACCACTCTGTTTCCATGACTTTGTTGTCATGTAATTTTCCACAACCTACTCCCGTTGCTCCACTGTATCATCATCCTGTTTGTACTGCTCCACTCACACTGTTTGAAACAGTGTGGATCACGGGGCGGGCGTAAACGTGGTGTGCGTTTCACAGGGTGTGGTTATATGCATGCATTCACGTCCAATCGTATCCACTCGTGCGCGCCACTTTTATTTGCCCCACCCTGTATACCATCATTTGTGATTCTTTTTAATCTACAGATTTTCAGTCTTACAGTTCTCCTTCGAATTGTAGTTGTGCTTAATTTTACAAATGCATGTTCACATAATCACATAATTCTTTAGTTTTACCATTTCATATAGTGTTTTCAGACAGAGAATAATTAAAGTTTAGACAGCGCGAATAAATAAATTCTAAACAAGACGGAAGTAAACCCACGCACAACAAACATCACAGCTAAAACGGTGCTTTTCTGTGTAATATATACATTCACTACATTTAAAATAGTATAGAATTATTTCCAAGTTCACAATAACGCTGAACCGTAAAACTACCGTCTTTCTCGTTAATATTCGCCCATTTGTAGTTTTAAATCATGTTGTATGATTTCTGTAATATAACTAATTTAAAATCAAACGTTTCTAATTGAAAATGAAGAACATCATTTTCTAGATATGTAATAACATAAGTCAATTGCCTCTTCCTAAACATAATATATCGGAAAAGCGTCGTGTAATTTGCACAAAATATAACGTACATTCTAGTCAACCATTATAAGATGAGATAAATATCTACACCTACATGTGTACTTCGCAAGTAACCATATTGTGTGTGGTGGAAGATACTTTTAGTACTACTGTCTTTACCCCCCTTCCCTGTTCCATCTGCAAATGGTGTGGAGGAAGTGCGATTGTCAATAAACCACCAATGAATTCCAGTTTCTCCGATTTTCTCGTTGTGGTAAAAAAAAGCAACCAAAACGTAACAGCTGACAGAGTATCTGTTAGTGCTGTTTCGACTTTCAAGGAATTCAGCATATTGATAACACGCTTCCTATTATCATTAAAGTGGTGAGGATATTCCTCCAAATTTTCTCTTTATTCCAATTCATGTTTAAAAAATACATTTTTTTTACTCGCTTTCTCTCGTTCGTTGCTACTATCTAACCATCAGTGCGCTAGACCACTACCTTAAATTTGCATACGGCTCATCTAAAGAAGAGGGGTCCCGTCAAGCAGTGTTGCTTTAAGCCGTTATAGAATCACTGATCCATCATGAGTCACATTAACTTAGCATACACATATCAGTGTATTAAACAACCAAACTAATAAACAGATAGAAACTATTAAAGGAAAAATTTTAAGAATATATTCACTGCTAATTTATTCGAATCAGACACAACCTTATTCCGAATGGTGGTCTCACACAGCTTATTATTGAACACAACATAGAAACATAACTGAATTTCAGAGTAAGCAGAGTTTTCACAGCAGTAATGAATGTGAACTAGAGGTGTGGAACTCTGCATCAAATTACTTAAACTGCATCAAAATCCTAAAGTTCAACAAATACACACAAGTTTCATGTTGTTATTGTGGTCTTCAGTCCAGAGACTGGTTTGATGCAGCTCTACATGCTACTCTACCCTGTGCAAGCTTCTTCATCTCCCAGTACCTACATCCTTTTGAATCTGCTTAGTGTATTCATTTATTGGTCTCCCTCTACGATTTTTACCCTCCACGCTGCCCTCCAATCCTAAATTGGTGATACCTTGATGCCTCAGAATATGCCCTACCAACCGATCACTTCTTCTAGTCAAGTTTTGCCACAAATTTCTCTTCCCTCCATTTCTATTCAATACCGCTTCATTAATTATGTGATCTACCCATCTAATCTTCAGCATTCTTCTGTAGTACCACATATCGAAAGCTTCTATTCTCTTCTTGTCTAAACTATTTATCGTCCACGTTTCACTTCCATACATGGCTACACTCCATACAAATACTTTCAGAAACGACTTCCTGATACTTAAATCTATACTTGATGTTAACAATTTTCTCTTCTTCAGAAATGCTTTCCTTGCCATTGCCAATCTATATTTTATATGCTCCCTACTTCGAGCATCATCAGTTATTTTGCTCCCCAAATAGCAAAACTCATTTTTACTACTTTAAGCGTCTCATTTCCTAATCTAATTCCCGCAGCATCACCCGATTTAATTCGACTTTATTCCATTATCCTCATTTTGCTTTCGTTGATGTTCATCTTATATACTCCTTTCAAGACACTGTCCATTCCGTTCAGTTGCTCTTCCAGGTCCTTCGCTGTCTCTGACAGAATTACATACAAGTTTCATACTGTGACAAAAGTCACCTCACCTGAAAAGTTCAATCACTTATAGCTCTCCCATGAGCCTACGCCCACTGGCGCTCGTAATTCCAGAAAACTTCTGAGTCCCTAATTGGTTCAGACCAAAATATTCCTAAGCCCCAAATTGGTACACATAAAAATATTTCCAAGTTCCCACAAGCTTTTAAGTCCAAACGCCTCTCTGGCCATGAAAACCTTACCGACAACAATCTCATTGACCAAGAGACAAATACCTAAAACCACAAACCCTCCACTTCCTGCTTATTTGGAAAATTGGTCACATGGCCAGCTGCATTACCCAGTGTGGCAACTTGACAACTGCCATCATTTGCAAGACTGCATATATTACAACATTTATGCATTTGAAACGTATATAACATAAACTTTTAGCTGATTTGCAGTATGACATTGCATTGTACAGTCTCATACATAGCTAAATAAATAGCTTTGTTTAAATATTATCTACCACAATCGGAACTGCAGCAACATGGTGAAGTTGATGATTCTATTCAGCTTGGCGCTGCAGTCTTACCATATGCAAATCACAACCTTATAAACATTATGTTACCAAAATTCTCGTTAAATAACATCAGGATAGTGGAATAACGGGACAAATCACTCATTCTGACACTATTTATTAGTGTACATGTGGAGAAATCTTTGTTTTGACTTTATTCTACGAATTATTCAACAAATTATTTGTAACAGGTCTGTATTTCTTTAACTAAAATTTAAACAAGACAGTTATCGAACTGATATCAAGCCTTATACAACTGTGTGCCACGAACATACGTTGTGTGCCAGCATCACTTGCTATAGATTTTATAAACAAATCTTAATATGTATGTTAAGAACTTTGTAAATATTGACTTCATAAATATGGTAATCATTTGTGACATATTTCCCTAACAGGTATAAGAAGATGTACTATTAATGTAGTTTACTTGATATAATGTGATACACCTTTATTGGTATTATTAGTTTTCATTAATCAAATCTTACAATATTGACGAACATTAGGATTTAAATGGGAAAAATATGTACCTCACAAATTCTTCATTTCTTGAGGAAGTTAAAAAAACAAGAAAAAGGAATGTGAGGCAAAAAGAGACAGCCAGAGTTGCATCTAAAATGGATGTTTATTTAGTTGGTGACCTGTTTCGGTCTACGCCCATTCTCAAACCAACCAGTGTTTGCCAAATGAAATGTCTGTCCAAAATAACAGCAAACAGCCTGAGTTCAATGTGTATGGTGCCAACTAACGATCATTTGTTATCAAACATTAGCTCGGAACATACACATATATAAGCACTTTGTTAACTGTTATTTTGGACTGAGCCGGCCGTTGGGGCCGAGCGGTTCTAGGTGCTTCAGTCCAGAACCGCGCTGCTGCTACGGTCGCAGGTTCGAATCCTGCCTCGGGCATGGAAGTGTGTGATGTACTTAGGTTAGTTAAAGTAGCTCTAAGTCTAGGGGACTGATGACCTCAGATGTTAAGTCCCATAGAGCTCAGAGCCATTTGAACCATTTATTTTGAACTGACATTTAACTTGGCAAGTACTTTTTTTTTGTATGCAGAATGGATGTAGCCTGAAACCGCTCACCGACTGAATAAACATTCAGTTTATCACACTCTAAAAAATGAGTTAATGTCTCATTGCAGCCACGCTGGAGCTATGCAAGAAAAATGATTTTTTTTTAATAAATTGACTGAAGAAATTAGCGTAGAAGTACGAGAGACGTGAAAATGCATGAGATGCTTGCATAGCATGATCAAATATGAATTTCTCAAAGTTTTCAGAGGTTGTTTGCAGCAGCAGTTTCAAAAATAGTGAGGTAGTAGGACTGTTAACACAGTTCTGTTGCCCTCTTATTACATTGGCTTCGAAAATATTTTTTATAGTTCATTTTTACAGGTACTGACTAGTACCATATCGAAAGCTGCCTACTGTAGGCGGAGAGATATCTGAATAATGAGTTAATGAAACTCTGGCAGCAATTTACACGAAACCAACGAAGTGTTAGTTGACACCTTATCATTTCGAAGGCTCGAAGTGGCTCCTGATTACGCTTCTGTGCAGTATGTCACATATTTTGTCTCATATATCTAGAGTATATAGAATCCGGCTGCAGCCCCGAGTGCTTACACCGAGCAGCATCCCACTCTCTCTGAGGATGAGACTATGGAAGATTTCACTTTATCAGAAAAATAAATCAGAAAAAGCTCGACGTTTTCGTTCTGAGATTGTCTAGTGACGCAGTTCAAAAAATTAATGTGTGCACTCGGAAGTGCACACATTAATGCACACAAGTTAACTGGGAAGATACACTGATGAGCGCTAACGCTATGACACGTGCTTAATAGAAAGTTCGTCATACTTTCAAAAGCAATGCAGCTGCAGTTCTGTATGGCATGGATTCGACAACTCCTTTGTAGGTTTCCGAAGACAAATGATTCCAGATTTCTATGCTCAGATCACGCAATTCCCGTAATTTAGTGGACGGTGGTTTGTGGGCTCGGAACGGTCGCCTAATAGCGTTCCAGATGTGTTCTTTCGGGTTCATATAATGCGAGTTTGGTGGACAATACTTCAACGTGAGTTCACTATCACGCTACTCAGACTACTGTAGCACGATTCTGGCTCTTACGACACGGACATCCTGGCGCTGGACAATGTTCTTGAGGTTCTAGCTCATCCGTGTAATACACCTACGATTTTAGCACCATCAGTCACTTGCGTGGGCTGATATACTAAATCCCGACATGTACTGTCTAAACTGACTAGAGCAACAATTTTGAACTATTCAAGTAATTTTTCGTTACAATTGGTTTCGTACAAAAATATGTTTGTTGTCCTCAGCTCGCCTACACATTTTAGAGTTATACAAACAAAATCTAGTGTAGATTATATGCCTGATACTCGTTGTTTTTCAAGAGACTTACCAGCTTTTTTCCATGCAAAAATTGCTGTTTGAGAGAACTTTTTATTTGTTTCCTATTATTCATATTAGACACACCAGGGGATCCGAGCGAAACCTTCGCATTTAATTGTTTCAAATATTGACAGTATTTAGAACAAGTATAGTCAATGAGCTGAGAGTAGTTGTGGGAATGAAGAGAAAACATTTTTAAAAATGAAGCGAATGACATGAAAAAATGGTCATGAATTTATGATACATCCTTGTACATACATTTCCATGTGTCCAAAAATGTATTTTGCATTCGAAATGTTTCCCAGACTTGTACGATGGCTAGAGATCAGGGGCAACCAGTAGGACCAAATAATCTATAACTCGACAAACATTATCAATTACGGTAACTACGTGAAGCCGCAATAGCAATAGGTAAATCACAATTCAAGACAATTACAAATATGTTCGTCGTGTCGGAAAGTATATTCATTCGCAAAAGTCAACTTGCACGACGGCAGAGATATTGGGCTACCACAGTGTTCACTGTTATTATCTATGACAATGCTGTATACACGTTGTCCAGTTAATAAATACTTTAAAACAAATAACATAGTATTTGTAATAAGTTAATGTGAAAAGGGAGTCTCTTATTCGTGATTAATAAGTTAACTCCGTAAAAACCAACAAAGTGCGCAATGCAACCATCAGAAAAGCGGATTTACATAGACACCAATATCGTCCCAGAATTAATTAATCAAAAAATAATGCCAGTAAAAATTAAATCTTTGCATACTTTTTCACAGTCTCCTTGTTTTTCGGTGAGCAGCTAACATATTTTTTGTGTCAGTTTTGTGGAAGAAGGCAAAAACGTCTCATTGCAAAACGACTACATGGAGTCGTTACGGATTCTTGAATTTAAGGAACTGGGCCACCTTGTTGTTTCTTGTAAATCTCTGCATTTGAGGAAAACTGTTGTTGAAAGTGTTAGATCTGTAGAATGAATCTGATATATGGCTGCAACTACCTGCTGTTGCTAGAGCATTTCTAATCAGACATAACTTAGCGCTTCTAATTATTTCTGCGGTAGTTTGTAGAGAGTTCGTTTTATGATGGAAGCTGCGTGACAACCGAGGGACACAGCTGCTGTGGGTTTTAGCTTCGGTTTTACTACTCTCGACGTCTCTGGTTTAGAAATCTTCCTACTCAAAAATTATACCCTAAACTTTGTCTATCATTTATCTTCAACACAAACCACTGGATTTTCTAATCGGAGTTATCTGTTCTGATTCAATCATTTCTGGGCCTATCGTTTCGTTTCCCGGGGATCAAATGCAGCGCATGCTTAGCACATGGTTTTCTTCTTCCAAATTCACTGCGTAAAGAGAGTGTACCACGGTTTTATTTATGTTAAACGTGTTGAAATAGAGACGCGTATTATGAGAAGGCCTAGCAGACATTTTTTAAGTAGCTTGAATTTGTTATAACGGTTTCACAATGCTTGTACTCATTAATGTCACTTGTCATTAGCTATATTTCTGTTTTGTTCATTAACTAGTACAAATGATGATTATAATGCTAGAGCTAAAAACAATAACTAATAAAACTCTACTGTTTAGTAGAACGTTAATTATCAATAATGTAGTGAAGTTTAGCAATGAATTAAAGAGCTAACGATTGACTAATCCTACATCATTAAAGACTTTCTGCGCGGATGTTTTTAAAATTAATGTATTTCTTTTTGATGTAGTTCATATTAGCACTGTATTATTATAGTATTTCACAAAGTTAAGTCATTAATTCGTACTGCATTTAACCAAAATGTACTTATTTGACTTCTTTCATCATCCCATTTCAGTGGAAACCATTGAATATGATTCGCGTAATCTTTGAAAGAAAAGAGTCTCTCAGCAAGGCAGAAACCTGATTAACCCTAACAAACTGTTCGTAAAATCACTGGTGCAACTCGTTCCAGGACGTCTCCAATAAGCAATCATCGACGACTTCTTCACAATTGTTTTGTATGTAAAAAAATAAAAATACTTCACAGTTTCGCGTTGTTCGGTTTTAACTCACTGATGGACTTTATCAACACAAGATAATTTCATTCTCCCCCCGCAAAAGACGCCCGACTGACGTGCAAATACAGTTGTCATGTGTTTCGATCGTGTCCTAACATATTCTATGGGGCAGTCCTGTGTTGTTACTATGTGAAGAAAATATTGTGAATGTAAACTACAGCCCCAGTATAGATCAATTGCAATATATTGTGTATTTTATGAAAATGGGTGAAATGTAGCACCTGCTTAGTTTCTTCCTGACTCCTATGGTAACCCTTTAAATTCCCAGAACGATTCCCGGACAAAAAATCATTTTAGAAAAGTCAATATCTGAGTTTGCCAATATCAGTTTATTCTTTAATTTGAAATAAGCTTTCACTAAGTGTGCCACAATATGCTTCTGAATACATCGTGTTTGTGTGGTATGAGGAGCCATGCCTCTCACTGGTTTTCATGCTCTTATTTCACTAAGGACCATGGTCAATATGATTAAGTACAGAAAGTGAACAATCAGGAATTTTCATACGACACAACCATCTGTGGCAATTCTCTAAGGAATGATGTATCGCAAACGCCTGTGTCTGATGCTTTGCTACAAGCAGCCACCACGGCACTTTCTCTTCTGCTGTTTGCGACCTCGGGTATACGGTACTAGAATGTTCACAACAAGGAGCTGCAAGTCAACTAACAATTTAACCTCCACAAAAAGACAATGAGATTCCGTAGTTACCTGTTCATCTTTCACGAAAACCTTTCGGAAAATGTACTGTGAGCATAGCAGGGATTATTTCTCTACGTAATCACAAATAATAAAGCACGAAAACGCCATTGAAGAGGCTTGGTTAAGACCAAGGAAACGTATTCGAGAGAGACGCCGATTCTGGTGATTTTTAGTTATTATCGCCATTTTAGAAAGCCAGAATAATTTTTTAATCTTTTTGTCTCTCATAATTGCTACGTAGTTTTGGTACTCGATGTTCGGCGCCAGTTTTCGCACGAGTAAAATCTTCCTTCTTGTATTTCTTTCTCCTTCCTTGGCAGAAATATTGCTCACGAAAATCTTGTGACGGAAGAAAATATTTTTCTGTAAGATGAGTCATTAGTGTAATCAGCATTTTCTACTTTCGATTGGTTGGAGGGGGTTATTCCTTTTGGTACGATTCATTGGTGCAATTAGTTTTGGTTGTCCTCCTCTAAAAGCACATTCCCACTGCCTCTGAACTTTTTGTGTCATTCTGTAAAGGTGTTCAAGTTCCTAGGTCACAAAGTAACACAATCCATATGAACGTCGTGACAAAAAAGTCTTCTCTTTTCTCATTGCTTAGGGTTCTGTTCGTTAAAAGCTGTTTCGTGCCAATAAAAGCTCTCCTTCTTGCAGGCCATCTGTTGACTGTAACGTCTAGAACTAAGAAGTGATATTTGTTCGCATCTCTTTCTTCTTGATTATAAAATTTACAGTTACCTTTAGATGTTTTCGCGGGTATCATAATACTTGTCTTGTTTTCATTTGTCTGTAACTGATTATCTTCCAGTTATTTGCCAATTTATTCATTATGTTTTAATATACGACGTTGTCATGGAATTTGATGATATTCGTTGTAACAGCCCATAAATCTATTTCTGGTTCTTGTATTAAAAATAATTGTCATGGAATTTGATGATATTCGTTGTAACAGCCCACAAATCTATTTCTGGTTCTTGTATTAAAAATAATTATTTTTAATTTCTCACTAAACGGTTTGTGTAAGAATGACGATAAGGTGCCTTGTTCGGACGCTTTGTTCGGAGACACGACAAGTGGTCGTACAGGAAGTATGCGACCATATTATGTATAATTGGAACAGTATTGCACAAATGCTGAATAGGTGTTTTAGTAAAATGTCGTCAGCTGGTGAATGAATGACTTTCACATTACGAGTTTCGGGATAAGCCATCACCAGACGTCAGATACATCGAGCTGTACAGATGAACTTAAGTTACATGTTACATACACAACTGCCAGAGGCAGAACTGAAGTTATATGTTACATAGATTACTGTCATAGACCTGCCGCTGACAGTTATGTATGCGACATATAACTTCGACATCTAATGCTAGTTTATTCCGAAACGCGTGATATTAAAGTCTTTCATTCAGTAGCTGACGACGTTTTACGAGTGATCTCTTAAGCATTTGTGCACTACTGTTTCAGTCGCTTTGTTTATTCTTCCATGTATTTCCATGGTTTCCCATTTGTTCATGAATAAGTTTGACACTGCTCTCCCGTCCTTTCAAGCCTGAATGTGTTCTTCATGTTTGAGTCTCTTCGACGAGACATGATCATACGCTTTCCCTAGAATAATGAAAGCAAATTTTTGTATTTCTGTTAAATTCTTACCTGTTCTCTTATAGAAGTCTGAAGTCAGCGATGACTTATCGCTTCCCGATTCCTGTTTCAAATGGAACTGATCTGCAGATAGATCGTATTCAGCTTTCTTACTGATCGTTTTTTGTTATGCTTACAACATGGTTGCAGTTACAAGATTTATGTCGCTCTCTATATATTCCCTACATACACGAACAAGACGTTGGAACTGTTTGTCCAATAAGACGACTGCATATTTCTCTCGTCATCTTTATCAATTTGATTAAGTGTTCCGTGTCTCAAGACGCAGACAGCGTTGAAAACTTAAATCTCAAACGTCATTTCTTTTCTCACAGGTACAACGGTTTCGCACAACGTGTTGCGCTCTAGCGTTAGGTACTAACAAAACTGCGAAAAAGATGTTTTTGGAGGGCAACTTATCTGGATAAGAACTGGTGAGACGATGAAAAGGAACAGAAATGTGATGTGTTGCGATATACCGTCTTGGGGATATCTCATGGTAACGGCTAACAACACAGGTCGCTTTCACATAACTAAGAACCTCAGACCTTAACATACTCAACAACCTGAGATTGATGTTGTTTCGTTTATTCTTTTTGTACGGTGGGTCTACATTTGCAATCGGTGATACATTGCAATGACGACGACGACCGTTGATTAGAGACTTAGAATGGTGTCAAATGCTAAGTCCTCTAAGGAAAAATTAATAATTGAATATTGCTGATGTATTTTATGTGTAGTAGAACAGGAATTTGCGCAATACATGCTTCATAGACTCAGTGAATCATTAGGGTGGCAGTAGTAATCAGTAATACGAGTTCAGTATGTTGTTCTTCACTGATACTAGGGTCTTCAACATCATACATTCTCGTGGTAACGACGTGGATCGAAACTGTTCCCGTCTACTCGTAGTTTACTGTGTCCAAAACAAAAGCGCTCTGTTGAATTCTTCTTAGTGAATCCACTAGCTACGTCGCATTGCTAGGAATGTGTGTTTATTATTCTCATTTTCATAAAAATATTGCACATTTGAGATCAATCAAAGCAAGAGCGAAGCAATATTCCCTCCTTGACTTATTGTTTGAAACCTGACGTTCCGTGTTACTCGCAGTGCTGAAAAGCAAAACGCTGAAAAAAAATTCATTCAGTTATTCATACGATTTCAAAGTTGTGCAAACATTGTTTACTTGTTTAAAACGTTGATAATTGGAAAACTGTGCACTGCACAATAAGCCAAAACATATTATCCTTTGACTACAATGTCAATGGCTTACGTCTAGAATCGGTCAACTAATACAAATAACTGTCTTTAGGGAAATTAAATGGACTGACGACACAGGCTCATTGGTATGTATTTCAGGTGGCACATTTCATTGGGAACTGCAGTGAGTCTACAGAGGCGACAACTTACAAATCACTCGTGCTTCCCATTACAAAATACTTACTTACAAACTCGGCAATGTCCAGGTATTCATTTTGCAAAGTTTCTATGTGTTAGAAATGAAAACAACAAAATGAACTGTGTTGCAGTGTAATACCGAAAAAATTTCATTTCCGTGTATTCTTGAAAACACCTCTGAAACTATGAAACAGTCCTACAAAGACCTAGGACAGTTCCTGTACACTGTGCACAGCTACTCTGCGTGTCCACAACGCGATTTTGTAACCATCTCTATGTCAACGCTTCTTAATACTTCAGCTCTGCAGACTGGTATTGTTTTCCTCTACAGCCGTTGTGCTTCGCTGTTGAAAGCTGGAAAAGAGTTGCCACGTGACAGGGATTTACTTCAGCTGACTCAGCTGTAGGAGTGTTATGGTAGTAACCATTACACATATTAAAACTTCATGCATGGGGCGGCATTTTTTCACGCGTCTCGCTGTTTATTACGTCATGTCTCTTGAACTATCTGTCGCACAGTGATATATTTGTGTAGTTACATTCAGTGGCATATGTGAATACTGTCTGTGAATATGCTGCGAATAGAATTAGTAGCACCGAAGTGACACATTTAAACCTCATGCATAATGCGGCAGTTTTTCACACATTTCCTTGTTTATGACGCCATATCTCCCGAACTATGATAGCTAGATGGTTCTTACCCCCACAGAGATTGTTGCCTCTCAGTAAGGGATATGTGTACAAAGTTTGGTTGAAATCAGTCCAGTGGCTTCGGAGGAAATGTGGAACGTACACACATATTCGTATTTGCGCGTACGTACATTTTTATCATATACAGGTTGATTTTTTCCATCGTGCACAAATTCCAGGGACTGATCGATGAGACGATACGGAACAAAAAAGTCCAATGAACTTATGTCCGGAAATTCATGGTTTCCAAGCTAGAGACCATTTATTCAATCATTATTTGTTACAGAGGCTACGGTCTAATATGCGCTATACCAGTTACAGTTACAGTATGCATGATTTCCTCCTACAGGGTAGAATTGTTCCTCATACGTCATGCCCTAGCACCCTCTCCTGCCATAGTAATTGGTAATGTTGTGTCCGATTCACTTCTCTTGCTGACTCACCCTGTAGTGGGTGTCATATAGCGTAGCACGCAATGGTTCTGTATTCGAGTCGAGAGCTTGCCGACACGGTGTTTACTTGCGGAAAGCCTAATTCCGACGGGCGATAGGCAGCAAGGTTGTATCAGGAGACCTATACCCGCCGACAACAACTACAGCATTCAATGTTTGCAGCGGTGTTTCGTCGTTTGTCTCAGACAGGATCGTTTCAGGAAGCAGGAAATCATGGACTTGCTCGACATGTTCGGACACCAGACTTGGAGGAAAATATTAATACTGTGCAAGGCGACCGCCGTGTCAGTACCAGGCAGTTGGCCGGCCATTACAGGGTAAGACAGACGACCGTGTGGAACATTCTCCGTGACAATTGTTAATATCCTTATCACTTACAGCGTGTGCAGGACTCACTAGCGACAGACTTTTCCACATCTGGAGCAGTTTTGTCACAGGTTTCTTCACCAGGCAACCACGATTCTGGGATTTGTGTCATCCATCTTACAGATGAGGCCCCTTTCCGCGGAGTGGCATCTTCAACTTTCTTAAAAGTCATCTGTGGGATTGTATGCAGAACCCCCACGGTCCGGTGACAGCGAATCATCAGCATCCGTGCAGCCGGAATGTGTGGGCCGGGATAATTGGCGACCGTATTTTGGGTCCAGACTTCCTTCCATGTCGCCTAACAGGCCGGAACTGTCGGCGTTTCTTGCGGATGATTTTGCTGGAAGAAGTGCCTTTGATGGTTCGAAGGGTTATGTGGCTGCTACATGATGGTGCTCCAGCCCATTTCGCCGTTGAAGTCCGGACGTATCTCAGTCGTGTCTTCCCCGCTCGATTAGCTGGACGAAGGGTCCAGTTGCATGGCCTGCTCGTTCACCGGATCTCAGCCCGTGCGATTTCTGATTATGAGGTAATCTCAAAAATATCGTGTGTGTAGGGCCCATTCCAGATGTGAAGACAATGGAGCATGCTGTCTTTGACACTGTTTGGATGCAGCCTGGCCGATGTGAACGTGTGAGGCAGAACGTGCTACGGCGCGTGCACGCAGGCGTTGAGGCACATGGAAACCATTTTCAATACATACTGTAACTGTGGCTGCATGACTGCAGTCTCTGTAACAATGTATGACTGGATAAATGGTCTCTAGCATGGAAACAATGCATTTCCGGACGTAAGTTCATTAGACCTTTTTTGTTCCGTGTCCTCTCGTCAATCAGTCCCTAGAGTTTGTACACGGTGGAAAAGATCACCCTGCACATGGATGGCCCAAGTGTGTGGGACACATACCGAACAGAGCTAAAAGCCTGTAAGCCTAGAAGGAAGTACGGCGCAAAGGGCCATAGGTTTTTCTGTTTTACGTGAGAGCGTCATGGAAATGCTGTGAAGCCTGAATTTGGCAAACTCTGGAAGGTATGCGCCTATTATCCAGTGAAAGCCTGCTTACATAGTTTCGATAACGTGTTTTAAGAGAATAATCTTGAGATATGATTCACTCCCTTATGACTCGCTCCCGCAGGGACCATGAAGACAGGATGAGACTAAAAACAGTGAGCACAGAGGTATTTATGTAGTCATTCTTCACGCACTCCCTACGTGATTGGTACGGGAAGAAAACGTGTGGTACCATGCGAAGTACCCTCCGGCATGCACTTCAAAGTGGTTAGCGGTTTCCAGGGTATCTGATGTAAATGCAGAGAAGGTATAACATTTTACACAATCCGAACTGTTTAAAATTTAAACTTGCTTCTGTGGAAGTATGCTGTCGACGCAGTAGTGGCTAACTTAATGAGCCCATCATATCAGGCTAACGGCTAAACAACTTTCTGTATGTTTCTTGTTCCTGGTACTGGGTTGCTTAATACTGCCGGACTCCAAGAACCTTGAGATGATTTTCTGGTCGACTTTCTAACTTCAAAGGCCTGCAACATGCACTCTACTGTCTGGAAGATCGTTTATTCTCGACAGTAGGAAATCTCCGTACCAATAAACAAACTAAAATCAGCCAGCGGAAAAATGCTCCTGTCAGAGCACAAAAAGGCGAATCTGCTCCTCTTTAAAAAACTATTTACAGAGAAGTGGGGAACCAGCTGCCTCAATCATCATTCCTCCAGCAGTCTCATCAAAAATTTTGGCATGGAGTCCCTCTGAGAGGTAGCAGGATCTTAGCCCTCCCCTCCCCCCCCCCCCTCCAACCGCACTATTCTTTCAAGACAGTAAGTGATATGAGTATCAAGGTTGGTTGAAATCGGTCTAGTGGTTTAGGAGGAGATGTGGCACACACATTCATACATAATACATACATTAATATATATATATATATATATATATATATATATATCCCTAGCCGAGCCTCAGGTACAGGGCGGGTCGCAGGTGGCGGATAGCGAACGATCCATCAGATATGGTGGACAGCTGCGAATAAGGGGAAACCCAAATAAGCAGTCCCGGACCGAGGCGGCAGCATCACGAGGGTGTGGGAGGGTGACTTTTGGCAAGAGTCACACTCATTCAAAAACCACAGAACCCGAAGACGTTGCTGTGTCATGGCGAGTAAGTGCCGCCATTACAATAAGCACTGTCAACACCCAAATCCAGGACGCGTCTGAAGTGGGAACCATCGGCATCCTGGTCAGCGTCTGTTCACACAATGTGCGGCTGGTCATAATGCGCCAGGAACTAACAATCCCTGGTTCTAAACACCCAGTGGAAACACTGGATCAACTTGATTACAAGCAAGTATGACTCGTGCAAGTAATAACAACATTACCCCAGGTGGTAACCAATCCACCCATCAACAGATGGCAACCAGGAATTCGGATTCTGGGGAACCTGGACTTACACGATTACACCAGAGAAAGTCGGAGCTCTCTGGCAAACTTCCACTTAAAACACCTACATACATTGGAACCTTTAACATAAATACATTAATCCAACCAGGAAAACTTCTAAACCTTACAACAGAACTTGAAAAGCAAAAGATAGTAATACTAGCTTTACAGGAGACACGTTTTACAGATGAAGAAACATCAGATTATGGCAACTATCGCATCTTTAAGAGCAAGACGGATAAACGAATCGGAAGAGGAGCCCCCCATCTCGGGATGGCGTTTATCATACACAAGAGCGTGCTCAGCTCCATCAAGGAAGTTACTCCCGTAAATAATAGGATAATGACGATGCGCTTACAATGTGCCAACAAAACATACACAATGGTTAATGTTCATGCTCCCACAAACGGAGACAACAAGAAAAACCCCATAGAAACAGAAAAGTTCTGGGAAAATTTGGAGAATATAATGGCCAAGATTCCAAAAGATGATACAAAAGTTCTACTCGGCGATTTTAATGCCCAAATTGGTAGAGAGAAAATCCACCAAAAAACCGTAGGCAAATATCCTGCACATAAATTTACCAATAAAAATGGTACAAGGCTCGTCGAACTATGTAAGCAGAATAACCTGAAGATAATGTCAACATCTCTAAGAAAATGTCCAAGAAAACAAAAGACATGGAGATCTCCTATACAACAAATTGGCGAGTTTCAAATAGATCATGTGGCGATTTCATACCCAGTACAAAAAGAAATTTACGACGTCCAAGTACGCAGAGGAGCAAACATTGATTCAGACCATTACCTAACTAGAATTAAATCAAGTTTACAGCACGAAGAAGTCATCAGAAGAAAACAGAAATACAGAAATATGACACCAAGAAGATTAAAGAATCTAAAGTAAGAGAAGAATGGGAGAAGGAAAAGGCAAACACATGGGAAGAATTTCATTCTAAAATCACGCGAATAGCTAAGGAAACTATTCCCTTGAAAAAGATATTCAAACACCCTTGGTGGGATTCAGACTGTGAAAATGCATTGGAAAGGAGAAAAAAGGCATTTCAAGAATATAACAGTAAAAAATCACAAGAAAGTCTACATTTATTTAACGAGGTTAGAAAACAGGTTTCAAAATCCATTAGGCAAGCAAAAAGGAAGTACACAAAGGCACAACTGGATGCCATAGAAGAAAATTTCCAAAACTGTAATACAAGAGACTTCTACAGAACTTTCGCAGATAAAATACGAGGATATATCCCTCAAAATTTATGTTTCAGAAAACCTGATGGTAAATTAGCCCTAACAAACCAGGAAAACTGTCAAGTATTGGCTCAATATTTTTCTAACCTACTAAATTGCCCAGAACCTAGTTTAAGGTTTCCCAAAGAAATCAGTGCCAACGCTCAACCGGATTCATTACCACCAACACAGGAAGAAATCAAATGTCACATTAAAAACTTAAAAAATAATAAAACATCTGGCGAAGATGGCATTGTTGCAGAGCTATTAAAAAACCTAGGACCAAAGACGTTGCAAGAGCTCACAAAAATAATAACAAAAATATGGGAAACAGAAAAATTACCAGAGGATTGGAAATGTGCCCTTATTCACCCGTTACATAAAAAAGGAGACAGAACAAATGTCAATAACTACAGGGGAATCTCACTTTTACAAGTCACCTACAAAATTCTCTCAACATGCCTGCTGAAAAGAACACAAGAGCAGCTGGAACGCCAAATTGGTGATTATCAAGCAGGCTTTCGCCCCGGTCGCTCATGCATAGAACAAATATTTAATTTAAAGACAATATTAAAACACAAAGCAATTAGAAATGCCCCCATAATTTGTACATTCGTAGATTTTAAGAAAGCCTATGACTCAATTGACCGGCAATCTTTGTTTAACATTTTAGAGGAACTTGGACTTGACTCCAAAACACTAAGGCTTATCAAAGAATCACTGACAGACACTGTATCTAAAGTTAAATTCAGGGGAGAAATCTCTGAACCTTTTCTCATAAAAACTGGAGTACGTCAAGGTGACGGGCTATCTCCACTTCTGTTTAATATAGTCCTGGATAAAGTCATTAAGGAATGGGAAAAAGAATTAAAAAATCAATCCTACTGAAAACCAATCCATCTTGGTAGAACCAAAGACAACGTGGAGATATCTTGTTTAGCATTCGCGGACGACTTGGCCATACTTGCAGATGATGAAGAAATCGCCACCAAACAAATAGAGATCCTTAAGGAATGCGCGGATAAAGTAGGTTTACAAATTTCGTTTCAAAAGACAGAATTTTTCTGTACGAAATTCCATATACACAGTTTGAACACAAAATATGGAAAAATAAATAGAGTAAAACATTTTAAATACCTAGGTGAAATTTTGGAGCCAACCGGAGGAGAGAAAGTTGCACAGAAGATCAGACAACAGAAAATGAAGAGAGCATATGGTATGACACATGAAATATACAATAAAAAATGCATCTCCTCGAACACAAAAATCAGACACTACTGCGCAGTAATTAAGCCAGCAGCACTATATGCTAGTGAAACGCTCACACTCCACACAAAATGTGATTTAGAAAAAATACTAAAAGAAGAACGCAAAATTATGAGAAAGATTTTAGGTCCAAAATTAACAGAAGAAGGATACCGGATACAATCAAGAAGAACCACAGAAACTATATCAAACCTGGCAGCAGACATAAGAAGGCGAAGATTAAAATTTTATGGACATGTCACTAGACTTCCCCCCACACGACTCACCAACAGAATTCTCACTTACATAGAAAAAGTCAAATCAACAACACCATGGATTAGCCAAGTAAAATTAGATTTACAAAAAGCAAATATTGAACTTAAAGATGTCAAAGATAGAAAAACTTTTAGAAATAAGGTGGAAAAGTGGATTGTATTGTCGGAGAAGGAAGCACTAAAGAGACCAGGAACAAAATGGACAGAAGAAAGAAAAAGAAAACATGGAGAACGAATGAAAGAAGTATGGAAGAAACGACGTCAGAAAGCTTTGCGTGATCCTTCTGGGTCCATTCGCGAT
Organism: Schistocerca piceifrons; assembly: GCF_021461385.2. Lineage (NCBI taxonomy): Eukaryota > Metazoa > Arthropoda > Insecta > Orthoptera > Acrididae > Schistocerca > Schistocerca piceifrons. The sequence continues at coordinate 876,428,831 of NC_060138.1, read as the reverse complement.
AAGTAAGTATATATATATATATATATATATATATATATATATATATATATATATATATGTGTGTGTGTGTGTGTGTGTGTGTGTGTGTGTGTGTGTGTGGATTCGATACACAAGCAGAAAAATCTCCGTAAAATTGGTACAGCATACTCAGTCTCATGCTGAAAAAAGATGGCAGGCAAATGCATGTAATATAAGTGAAATTCTTCAGAAGGGTACAAAACAGCAAGAGAGTATGTGAAAAGTTCTAAAGCAGTGTACTAGTAAACGCAGTAAATGCAGATGCGATGCAGATCTGTTTGTCCACCGTTTACAGTATGCTCGTGAGAAAATTTAGACAAGTAGGCTAAACCTCCGCTCTGATTCTCTCTGGCACTACGTTAAAAGCTTTATCTCCGAACGAATTTACTGGAGAAGGTTTTAGAGCCTCATTTGGAATCGATTTTCTACTTTGCAGGAACTTATTTCACAAATTAGCTAACACAAGCCCTATGTCCGCCCCTGGTAGCTGAATGGTCAGCGTGAAGGATTGTCAATCCTCTGGGCCCGGGTCGGGGAATTTTCTCCGCCCAGGGACTGGGCGTTGTGCTGTCCTCATCATTCTCCTATCATCCTCATCGACTGCAGGTCGCCGAAGTGGTGTCAAATTGAAAGAAAGACCGGCTCCCGGCGAACGGCCTTCCCGACGGGGGGGTCCTAGCCATACGATTAAATGAATAAAACAAGCCCTATTCCCAGCGAGATGCCACAGTGGTAAGACACTGACTCGTCTTTAGGGACGGTGGAACCAAATCCCAGTCCGGCCATTCTACGTTTTCTCTGGTTTCCCTAAATCTCTTCTGACGAATGAGCCAGCGCTTCGCACAGCTTCGACAGATTGTGATTTTTATTTCCTGTAGTTTCACATGTGAGATGGGTATTGGGATTTTCGGCTGGATCATATTTGTACAACTTGAATAGCAAAAACTATGAATGGTAAAAGGAAGAAAAAATATACTCTGCAACGGCTTCAAATATTTCTGCTAAATGAGTACTGCTTGCTTAATTCTGTCAAAAAAGCTCTTGTGCTATGGAGGAAATTGCCGACATTTCTTGTATTAGCTTTAACGCAAGGGCAGTAAATAATTATGCAAAAAATGAACAAAATGATAATTTACAGCCTCTCCGTTTTTTGTGTCAACACCTCTTCACAGAAAAAAATCAGTTTGTAGCATGACTGAAATTGCATGCCATGTCCTAGGAGTACAAAAGTTTCAGTGTCAATAGAGAAATAAATATAACTAAGAACTGAAAAGTAGCAGAGGAAAGAAGCATATTAACCTAATAACTTAGAAATGTTTTTCTGTAGATATGTACTATTGGAAGCTTGAAGAGTCACATGTATCACGGCAATAGATAGAAATGTGAACGGCAGAGAAGAGATTCAGGGAGATCAATACTGTTACTACGAGACATAAAAAAGATCTACATAAAAGAATAGATAACCTGAACTCTCTTTATATGTCTATAAATAACGCCAATTTTAATGTTTTAGATGTTAATTTGTTACTCAAAGTTAGAAGGCTATAAAAACAAGTTTACAGTATTGACCGTCAATTTATTCTCCACAGACAGTTACAATGTGGCTGTTCAGCCATTTTATTTTTTCAGCGACTCCATGGCAAACAGTAAAGGTAATTCGAAGAGACATTTGCAGAGAAAATTAAAGTTCAGGGAGAAGTACTTAAAAACCTTAAGGTCCGCAGCTGACATTGTAATATGTTTATTACTTTCCAGCAGATTTCGCTCCTGTCGCTGTTTTGGGTTTTTCCTCTGTGAAGTTCATGCAAGCTAAGGTAAGTATTATTTTTGTTCTTCTTACATACTTTATTATGCGTAACAAACCTGCTATTGACTGTATTTTTAAAATTTAGATATTATTTCACTTCTGATGGCAAATATTAATCTTACATTCCGGTGATCTGTCTGAGAATTTTGCGGTAGATTATAAAATTCTATCCTCGACAGCAGTTTTGCTATTATCTAGAGGCAGTCATGATTTCAAGCAAGTTTTGATTGGGAATAAATAGTTTTGTCCATTGAATATATGAATTTGAACGTCTCATTGTAATGTCGTCACAGGAAGCTAAGTTTAGTCATAACCTACAAATATTTGTTTTTATTTAAAACCTAAACAAAAATCTAATCCTTCTTCGGGTGACTTGATGACTTTATGTCTGACTATAAACCCAATGATTTGTGTGCAGTCTCTGGTCAGCACTGGGGCCAAACCGGCTCATTCAGTTGTCGTCTGGTGTCTGGATCATAATCCCCAACCTCGCAATGTGTTTTGCATGGCATGCTCTTGTATCTCTTTCTATGGCATCATTAGGAGGCAACTTGCTCACAGAGCTCTGGATCTCCTTTGCCAGACATCGATGAAAAGGACATCACGAGTAATTCTTGCAACACAATGATCAAACATCATTAGAAATCTGTACTTGGCGACTGTGATGCCTTAGAAGGGATAGAAAAATACTTTTTGTAATTCTAATACGTAAATCCAGACCCAGATGGTTTCTTAGGCGGAAGTTTTTCTCGCTAATGCATGATTTATTTTATTTCATGTATTTATTTACCTTTTTATTTATTTATTTCCTTTTTTTTATTTTTGCATCCGCTCCTCAAACATTTAGGCATCTCTGGTAAATGGAGATCGAAAACTGTGTTTAAATTCTGATTTAAGTCCTACATCTGTTCTCTCACATACATCCATACAAACCTCCAAACCTCACCAATGATTACTACACTCCTAAGGAAGTTTAACTAACGCTCATAATCACTTCAATTTTGTGAAAATCCTCAGCAGAAAAAAAAGGATGATGCTTCGTATGGAGTCAGTGTCTAATCACAACACTGTCGACGGGACGTTAAACTCTAATATTATCTCCCTCGTATGGATTTTCATTCACGTGGCTTCACATGTTTCATAATTAATCTTGTAGAAAGTACTACGAGCAATATCGGATGTGAATGGCACGAACTGAGGACTAGTCCACTTGGCAGACATCCGAAGCAAAATTTTCAGTCGACCATCAAGGAGCACGAATAAAATGCAGAAAACAAACAAAAAGTAATTCCTTATTAGACATGTACCTCAAAATAATAATTTGTGTTAAAGCGTCTGCACAAAATGTGTTGTTACTGAGTTACTCTAAATGAGATGCGTAAGACACAAAAGAAAAACGATGCACCACGAAGGAGTTATCCGGAAGAGACGGAAATCGGCAGATGTGTTGTACATGTACAGACAAACAAATGATTACAGTTTCGGAAAAATTGGATAATTTATTCAAGAGAAAGAGCTTCACAAACTGAGTAAGTCAATGACGCGTTGTTCCACCTCTGGCCCTTGTACAAGCAGTTATTAGGCATAGTATTGATTGATTGAGTTGCTGGATATCCCCTGAGAGATATCGTGCCAAATTCTGTTCAGTTAGCGCGTTAGCTCGTCAGAATGCGAGATTGTTGGAGGGCCCTGCCCATAATACTCAAAACATTCTCAATTGTGGAGAGATCCGGCGATCCTGCTGGCCAAGGTAGAGTTAGCTGGCATGAGGACAAGCAGCAGAAACTCCCGCCGGTGCGGGCAAGTGTTATCTTGCTGAAATGTAAGACCCGGATGGGTTGCCATGAAGAGCAACAAAGTGGGACGTAGAATGTCGCCGACGCACCGTGTGCTGTAAGGGTGCGGATGACAACCAAAGGGGTCCTGCTATGAAAAGAAACGGCACCCCAGACCCTACTCGTGGTTGTCGGGCAGCATGGTGGGCGGCACTCAGATCGGTATCCAAGCGCTGTCCGGGCGTCTCCAGACAAGTCTTCGCCGGTCTTTGGGGCACAGTTGGAAGTGGGATCATCTCTGAAAACAATTCTACTCCTTTCTACATCTATATCTACATCTGCATCTACGTCTACATCCATACTCCGCAAGCCACCTGACGATGTGTGGCGGAGGGTACCTTGAGTACCTCTATCGGTTCTCCCTTTTATTCCAGTCTCGTATTGTTCGTGGAAAGAAGGATTGTCGGTATGCTTCTGTGTGGGCTCTAATCTCTCTGATTTTATCCTCATGCTCTCTTCGCGAGATATACGTAGCAGGGAGCCATATACTGTTTGACTCTTCAGTGAAGGTATGTTCTCGAAACTTCAACAAAAGCTCGTACTGAGCTACTGAGCGTCTCTCCTGCAAAGTCTTCCACTGGAGTTTATCTGTCATCTCCGTAACGCTTTCACAACTACTAAATGATCCTGTAACGAAGCGCGCTGCTCTCCGTTGGATCTTCTCTATCTCTTCTATCAACTCTATCTGGTACGGATCCCACACTGGTGAGCAGTATTCAAGCAGTGGGCGAACAAATGTACTGTAAACTACTTCCTTTGTTTTCGGATCGCATTTCCTTAGCATTCTTCCAATGAATCTGAGTCTGGCATCTGCTTTACCGACGAGCAACTTTATATGATCATTCCATTTTAAATCACTCCTAATACCTACTCCCAGATAACTTATGGAATTAACTGCTTCCAGTTGCTGACCTGCTATATCGTAGCTAAATGATAAGGGATCTTTCTTTCTATGTATTCGCAGCACATTACACTTGTCTACATTGAGATTCAATTGCCATTCCCTGCACCATGCGTCAATTCGTTGCAGATTCTCCTGCATTTCAGTACAATTTTCCATTGTTACAACCTCTCGATATACCACAGCATCATCCTCAAAAAGCCTCAGTGAACGTCCGATGTTATCCACAAGGTCATTTATGTATATTGTGAATAGCAACGGTCCTATGACACTCCCCTGCGGCACACCTGAAATCACTCTTACTTCGGAAGACTTCTCTCCATTGAGAATGACGTGCTGCGTCCTTTCAATGAGCTTCCAGACTGAACGGGGTTATTGGTGTACAGAGATCAGTGTCAGTCGGTGCAAGATACGCCGTGAGCTCTGCGGCCTTTCTACCACCTATTAATGGTCCTTGTGATCACCGAACAACCAGTTGCACTTCGGATTGATGATAATGATGAATCTGGGGCTCTGGGAGCCTCTCTGACGATTGCTCGTTTCTCACATTCCGTCGTCTCTCTAGGTGGACGTTTCCTTTTTGACGCTGTGTTCGAGTATTGGATACCCATTCCTACCAACATCGTCAAATAGTGGCATCGGTTCTGTTCAGATGTCGAGTGATTCGCTGATACTTCAACCGGTTTCTTTGAGCCCAACTAGGTGTCCTCCCTCAAATGCTGACGTCTGCCTATATTGTTCAAGCACCTGTCTGAGAGACATAGTTACTGCGCAGCTGAGTGCACGGAATGAAGTCCTCAAGGATTTTATGCCCTGGTCTCGACATGTTCCCAGATTATAGTCATCGCCAACTGCGCTGCGGCGTCACACATTCATCCATTGGTCTCCAAAGATTAGTTTCGTATTTTCTGTCGGTACCTGTATGAACATCAATTTGTGACCAGTTTGCAGAACTTCTTAATGGTGCGTCGTTTTTTTGTCTTGTAGTGTATATGTAGTATATAGATACGATATTTGTACTGTGTGAAAAGTGGCAGTTGCCTCCGAATAAGGAAAAGTGTGAGGTTATCCTCATGAGTACGAAAAGAAATCCGTTAAATTTCTGTTAGGTAATAAACAGCAAAAATTTAAAGGCTGTCATTTCAGCTAAATGCCCAGGAATTACAATTACGAACGGTCACACAGATAACGTTCTGGGGAAGGCAAACCAGAAACTGCATTTTACTGGCACAACACGTAAAAGGTGCTTACCAGATAGGACTGACGGAGGACATCGAAAAAGTACAAAGAAGGGCAGCCCGTTTTGTATTATTGCGAAATAGGGGAGAGAGTGTCACGGATATGGTAAGCGAGTTTGGGTGGCAATCATTAAACAAAGGCGTGTTTCGCTGCGGCGATGTATTTTCCCGAAATTTCAATCACCAACTTTCTGCTCTGAATGTGAGAATATTTTACTGTCGCCAACCTGCCTAGGGAGAAATGATAATCGTAATAAAATAAGCGAAATCGGACTACGTACAGAAAATATTAGGTGTTGATTTTTTCCAAGCGCTGTTGCAGAGTGCAATGGTAGAGGAATAGTCTGAAAGTGGTTCGAAGAATCCTCTGCCAGACACCCTAGCGTTAGGTTTTGCATATTCTGTATAAGAAATAGTAGTAAATAATAATAGTGATGCTGTCACTGTTGGTTGGTAATATTTACTGGCAAAATGCAATTTAACACTAGAGAGAGATTATTAATTGATCACCGATGCGTCGGTTCTCGATTGTTTTCAGGAGACGTACAGATTGATTACGCGAAGGGGTTTTCTTAATTGCCCTTTTGACCCGGTTTGCCTTCACGCAACCATAATCTTCGCTGAAAATACCTAAGGGAGCTATTTGAATATGAAAATGGAAATGAAAGCAAATTAGTGGAATTTCGTAAGAAAAAGATTAACAGATCGGAGGTTGAACACATTAGTGGTCTCCCAAATACAATCAAGACATCGCGATAAAGAGCGAACCTGTAACAAAACTCATATATATTTGAATATCACTTTTGGTTAGTGAAACAAAAGAATAAGAAGAAAATTACTGCATTCTAAAATATTACTATATTTTGAACCAATTGGCTTTTAACTCCTAGGCATTGACAAATATACAACGAATACATGACTTACTTCTGATATTTCTTTCGTACATGGCGCAGCCCAATAATCATTGCTTTAGCAATCCGTTCCTTCTTAAAATTAAATCTCCTTGCATGTGCGTAAGTACATTGTATCTTCACCCAAGTTACCGAAACGTTTGTTCGTCGTTTCACATAGTTTCACACAAAATAAAAAATGCGACTTGTAGCAATACTATGTAGTACGTCTTAAAATGTCGGCCACCTAAAGTACAAGGGTAATGTAGTCTCTAGAATATTTCTTAACAAATGACAGAGTGTTCTTTCTTCTGTTTCGCAGTTTCTTGCTATCAAGCGCTGCGGCAATGATTTTAAATATCTGCTCCCAGAGGCTCATAGTGTTTAAATGAGCATTTAAACGCTGGACGCGCGTCTTGGTATAGGCACACATAAAAAAAAATATTTCGTCTCTTTACTCTCGCGCTGTGATGTTTAGCATCTTTACTAACTACAGCTCGTTGGCTGTCCTTTTCTTTTATGACAAATACCTCATATGCAAAGTATCTAAAATCCAATAATATTACAACATTGAAGTGTAAATTGCAGACTAATCATGTAGATATAGATTTAGATGTAGGTTGTTAAGTGGTTCCCGACGCAGAGTTTGTAATGTAGTAGTAGACTCCAGAAACTTTCTTGCGAACGTTAGAATTATAAGCTTGTTGCAGTCTGACGCATGGGAATGACATCCGACGGCCGAAGGAAAGAAACAAGTTTGAAAAGTCTCCCCGCCACCGTCCACATCGGTCGGTTCTGTTCGACTGAATTATCAGATGTCGATGTCCCTGTGACCGACGGAATGTGGCACAGACTTGTAACCCCTCATCTATTGGCAGTCTGACGGCCGTTCGTCCTCTTTCAACATACGCCAGTACCACTACGTAAACACTTGACAAGCACCGCTATTCCGTGATAGTCTGTCTCAGCTCTCACGCTGTCACCAACCGTCCTCTGCCCACGTCGCCTATGAAAGTACTTTTCACAATTTTCCGAACAGGGAATCGTCTGAACGATTGCTCTGTATCCTCCGCACCTGTGATATAATTTTATCACTACATCACGTGAGAGTGTGAGCTACACGTTTTAGGTTCCACAACGTAGGTATGGAAATAACAGGTAGTTTATGACGGGATCATTGGAGACGGAAGACAGGCTCGATTAGGGATTGCCTTTTCAATGCCGATGTCTGTTTTAGCTTAGAGCGATTTAGGTAAATCACGGAAGCCTAAATCAGGATAGTTTGATGGGAACCTGAACCGCCGACCTCCAGAATTTGCTTCTAGTGACTTACACTATCACTGCGAGACTTCCCACTTCATAGGTGTGGTCATACTGTTCCGGCTAAGCAGCGATTATTATGTTCATAATCGCAGCGTGAACTGTCAAACTAAAAACAAACAATCTGACAGCGTAGGTCAACATCCAAACTCTGCAATCCACCGTGATGGGCACGGCAGAGCTTAAATGCCTCTATGTGTGCTGTAGTTGGTGTAATAATACCGTCATGGTCCCTGCGAGAGGAACACATTACGAGCTGACGTATATTCTTAGATTCCTCGTTCAGTGCATATTCTCGAAACTTTATAAGTAGGCTTTTGAGGAATACCTGACATCTATGCTCAGGCGTCTGTCAACTCAGATTCTTCTAGATTTCCGTGACACTCTTCCACGAGTAAAAAAATCTGTGACAATTCCTGCTTCCCTCTTTCGTATAAGGTCGATATCCACAATCAGATATTGGTATGGGTTGCACATATTGAGCAATATTCTAAGGTGAGTCGTGCGAATGTTTTCTAAGCAATCTCCTTTGTAGATTGATTGCAGTGTGTCAGCATGCTATCACCGAACCGAAGCCTGGCACTTGCTTTACCTATGGCTAAGCCTATGTCATCGTTCCATTTCGTATCCTCACAGATTGTTACACTATGCTATTTGTAAGACTTGACTGATCCAGTTGTGAATGACTGACGTTGTAGTCATACTGAGTGTTTGTGAAGTGCACAGATTTCCATTTATAAACATGTAACGCAAGTTGCCGATCTTCACAGCACTTTGTTATCTTATCAAGCTCTGACGAATATCTGTGCAGACTTTTTCAGACAGTACTTCGTTATAACTGTCCATCTTCAAAAAAGATGAGGTTGCTTGCCAGGACATCCGTATATAACATGAACAGCAAGGGCTCCAACACACTTCCGTGGGACATTCCTAGAGTTACCTCAACATCTGTCTTTGATACTCCAGCCAAGGTAATACGCTGCGTCCTCCTTACTAAAAATTGACAACCTAGTGAAATGGGACTGCCTCCCCATCCTATCTAAAATTCCTTCCTCGTATGAACATTCTCTGAAGAGGTTATTTTAGCTCGAATTTTTAACTTTCTGGACTTTATACTGTTATGTCTAGACCCAGTTTCAGCAGTAAACTGCCATTTAAAAAATTAGTACAAATGATTTTATTATCCCAGATTAAATTTTACATTAATATGTAACCCGATTTATGTTAGCAACTAAGGGGAGTAAGTCGTTTGTTAATAACCCAACTTGAAATTTCATTACGAGGGGCGTTTGGAAAGTTCGAGCAAAGTCCGAGAGATGGCACCACCGGCGCCTATCGAGATCATGTTTAGTTAGTAGCATCGTTGGAAAGAACGCACACCAAGTTTCAGCTATTTTGGTCTATTTCTTATTCTTTGGCATTCGTATGAGTCAAGGAAGTCGAGTGATTGTCAAAAAAGGACGAAGAAGAATTTCGTGTGGTGATTAAACATAGCTTTATGAAAGGCAAAAAGCCTCAGGAGACTAAAGAGAAGCTTAATAAACATTACAGTGACTCTGCACCTTCAGTTAGAACAGTTTATAAGTGATTTCAAAATTTTCGGTGTGTCCATATGGGCACAAGTGATGTTGAGCGTTCTGGTCCCCCTGTGGAGGTTACGACTCCAGAAATCATTTATAAAATCTGTGATATGGTGATGGACCACAGAAGAGTTAAGGTGCGCGAGTTGATAATGCTGTGGGCATCTCGTATGAATGGGTACGTAATATTTTGCATAAACATTTGGACATAGGAAAGCTATGTGCATGATGGGTTCCGCGATTGCTCATGCTTTACCAAAAACAGAATCGTGTGAAGTGTTGCAAGGATGGTTTGCAGCTGTTGAGGAAGAATCCTCAGGACTTTAAGCGCCGTTTCCTTACTGTGGATGAAACATGGATACATTACTATACCCCTGAGAACAAACAACAATCTCAACAATGGGTTACCAAGGGAGAATCTGCACCAAAAAAGGGGAAGACCAGTCCTTCAGCCGAAAAGGTTATGACGACTGTCTTTTGGGATTCGCAAGGGATAATGCTCATAGACTATCTGGAAAAGGAGTAAAACTATTTCATGTGCATATTATTCATCGTTATGGAACCGTTTGAACACCAAGCTGCAAGAAAAACGCCGGCGATTGGACCGCAAAAAAGTCCTTTTCCATCACGACAATGTACCAGCACACACCTCAGCAATTGTGGTCGCAAAATTAATGGAAATAGGATTCCAACTCGTTTCACATACCCCCTATTCTCTAGACTTGGCTCCCTTGGACTACTATTTCTCCCCCAATTTGAAGAAATGGCTGGCAGGACAAAGATTTTATTCAAACGAGGAGGTGATTGCAGCAACTACTAACTGTTTTGCAAACTTGGACAATTCTTATTATTCGGAGGTGATCAACAAATTAGAACAGTCTAAAAGGAGACTATGTCGAAAAATAAAAAAGGTTTACCACAAACACGTAAGTAGTTTTTATTTTTGCACGGACTTTTCAAACGCCCCTCGTATATGAACTGTGCAACTATGTTGCACCCTTTTTCTGAAAGGCTACTATGTTTATTCATTATGATTGTTTAAAATGATAGCTCTACTTGGGAAATCTTACATTTAACAATGTATTAGATTGTTTAATTTTATATAAAAGGAAGTGGAGCAAGAGGCCCAAGTAGTCGTAAGAGAGGCAGAGAAAGAGACAATCAAAAGCACTGAGAGAGTCAGTCAGTTTGCATTATTGTCTTTCGAAAACTGTTTGTGTGAGACTCTTTCGGCGGCTGTCAGACAAGAAATGTATATATGACCAATGTACATCCAAATCGGTCACAATACAAGACAAGAAAAGTGAAATACTCTGTGTTTTATTTAAAAATTAGTACATCAGGAACGTCAAATGCAGGTACTTTCTGAATTAACAACCCCCGAGGATATCAAAGTTGAGTATCTCACCATATGGAGCAGCTAAGTTATTATGTGAACTGTGATTGAAATTTTCTAGTTTTCACTCGTCATCGTGCTTGTGGATGGTAGAGGCCGAAACTAGTAAGTTGCTCCGATGGTGTGATTGAGAATTCACTGTTACCAATGTCCAATTATGGATCGAACTACAGAAACTGTAAATTTTATTGTCACTCAGCGTCAATGGTAATTAAAATGTTTCCCTCATCTCACACTTTTAATTCGAAAGATTTGCGGCAGGTTATTGTTAAAAGAGGGGCTAACTCAGCCGCAAATTCAGTGTAGGATCTGATAGGTATTCTATCGTGTTCTGTAGCTTTGTTCAATTTTAACAATTTTGTCTGTTTCTCACCGCCAAAGACAGTAATATCTATTTCACTCATCTTTTCAGTGGTATGGGAATTAAATTGGGGCAATACCATTAGGTTTTTCTTTGTAAAGAAACATTTGAAAACGGAGTTATGCACTTCTCATTTTGCTTTGCCACCCTTAAATATCAGATCCGCCTCATCCATGACAGACTGGGCACTAGCTTTGGCGACACTAGCAGCCATTACATAGACCCAAAATTTCAATGGGTTATGTGAAAGTAGCTTCGACAGTATTTTACTAGGTTGTCATTGAACGCTTCACATATTACTCTTTTGACAGCCAAACGGGTTTCATTCAGCATGTCTCTCTATTTGTGGCCATATGCTTTGTTTTATACCTATTATGCGGTAGTAAGTTTCTTTAGGAGCTTCTTTGCAGTGACTGTATTCCATGGTGAGTCCCTCCCATCACGAACTGTTGTTCTGCTGGGTACACATCTATTCCGTGCAATGTCAATTAATTTTCGATGTGGATATCTCAAACAGGTCAGGGCTATTTATTGCCATTAGATCTAATAGTTTTCCATAATGAGTCGGTTTCCGAAACGTCAGTTCTAGGAAGTTTTCAGAGAAGGCATTTAGTAATGTTTCGCAGGGTATTTTGTCGCAACAACCACTAATAAAGAAGTAATTATTCAAATTGAATATTGTATGACTGAAGTCTCCTCCGATGATTACGTTACTACTGAGTTACCTATACACTATGGTTCAATTCTTTTATCTTGGCGGCTTGCGCATGCCCGCCCAGACGCGGGAGATTGCTGAGTTTCCAGTTGCACACGACGCAAGCGCCAATAGAAGCAGCGCCATAGTATAGCGTAGTTCGCGAGCTTACGTCTAGAGGGGAGCGCGCAGTTCATGAAGTAAAGCCACCACGGCCGCTTTAACCCTTTCGCTGCTACAAAGACGTGCTCTCTGCATTCCGCGCTGTGCGCGATTTTGTCACTGCACTGCTTACCTTTGCAGACACATCGTGTTCCGACTGCTTTGACACTCTTATCAATAGATTCCACAAAAACTATTTGGCCCAAAAATTAGATTTTTACACATCTTCTTGACTGATACCTTCCCCCCATAAATGACTTAATTTTGTTTCGATGTTCAACGCAGTTATTATGCAGCATTAAATATAGTAAACCATTGCACGAAATTTTGAAGAGTTTGCAGAGGTAAAAGTCCATAGAGTATACCTACCGTATGGTCGATTTTAGTTGCCACAATGTTGAGAATGAAATGTGGACAAGATACCTAAATTTCGTATAAAATTTACTGTATAACAATAGCTCATTTAAGTACAACATAGGTGTCGTATGTAATATTGAGAAATATTCCGTCTTTCGCGACTGTAACAAAAGTTTTATTTACACTGAGCACGTTTGGCTTTATTTTAAAGCACTTCGATCAATCAAAAGGAAGTAGACAAAATACATTAAACAAAACTGTGGACTTACAAAAACATTAGGACTTGAATATACCGTCTATCAGTGAAGTGCTCTGAGCTATGTCAAATATAATTTTTGTGTGTGGCACACACAAACATCATTTATTTGCTAAAACACTGATCTGCCAACACAAACGTTGAATATTGTGTTACCGCAGCACAAAACTACGAAAGGTGACTTGGCAATGGAGGAGACAAAATACTGTCCACTGAAGATGCTTCAAAAGAGAGAAACGCGTCTGGTCTAAATAAGCCCCTTATTACAGTTGCAAAAGAGGAACATATTTCAGTACCATTGGTAAAACTGCGACTGTGGAACAAAAACAAGAAAGAGAACATGAGTACCATTGTGTATGTGCCATACCTTTCCTTGATTGAAGTGCTTTAAAATAAAGCCAAACGCGTCCAGTGTAAATAATACTATTATTACAGTCGCGAAAGACGGAATATTTCTCAATATTACATACGACACCTATGTCGTACTTAAATTAAATGAGATATTGTTATACAGTAAATTTTATATGAAATTTAGGTATCTTGTCCACATTTCATTCTCAAAATTTGTGGCAACTAAAATCGACCATATGGAAAGTATACGCTATGGACTTCTACCTCTGTAAACTCTTCAAGATTTCGTGCAATGGTTTACAACATTTAACGCTGCATAATAACTGCGTTGAACATCGAAACAAAATTAAGTCATTTATGGGGGGAAGGTATCAGTCAAGAAGACGTGTAAAAATCAAATTTTTGGGCCAAATAGTTTTTGTGAAATCGAATGATAAGTGTGTTAAAGCAGTGGGAACACCATGTGTCTGCACAGGCGAGCAGTGCAGTGATGACAAAATCGCGCACAGTGCGGAATGTGGCGAGCACGTGTCTGCAGCAGCGAAAGGGTTAATGAAGAGACAAAGCACTAGAAATTTCAAAAAATTGCGTTCAAACGAATATAATTCGTGAACTAAGGCACTTCGATATTTTTTTAAATAATGAAAATATTAAGCACCGCACAAGGTTTGAACTCATACCTTTCATGTAGCAGCCCAACACTTTAACTGTTACACTAACGCACCTTGTCTGGTTACATATCGACATGAGGTCTATAACATATCACGCAAAATACTGACAAACACTGTTGGTATGACTATGAATTACTCACGCTTCGTCGAAGTACAATAGGAAATAAACAATTACCGCTGTTCTTTATTGCGAAAAAGCGGTTTGTGAGAGTGATACAAACACCTTTCCTTGCTATCGCCTGAATTAGGAGTCTTATTGGTTGTTTGGTTTGATTAATTAATAGAATATGAAGCAATTGGTATAAAGAATGCTTTTTCCAAACTTTCTATAAAAGAATGTCTGCTATCAAGACATTGCTTTTGTTCTATTACTTTATTTATGACTGAACGTTTCTAAAACTGAAGACACTCGTCCATGCTCTGCACTGCAGTCGAGATGTGGCAACGTCGTTCCCTGTTCATTGGCTGACTGTGTTTTGTGACGTCAGATGCGCAGAACTAACCTAAACTCGGCCGCCAACATAAATGACGCACACTTTAGTGAGTTTTCGATTACTTCAGGTTGCGAGAGTGGTATCAACAGAAGGACGCAATTATAACTTTATGCCCATCCCTGATAATGGGTGTTGTTCCGAAAATCTCACATGACGCTTCACTTTCTATCTCGATGACTACAAGTTTCTTGTGTGTTACGACCAATACACCACCTTCATTTCGCATTAGCTATCTTTCGATATACGCTTAAATTTTCCCCAAACACACTACTTTAACTTCGGGTTTTAACCAGCTTCCTGAACCTAGTTTACTTGTCTGTAATGAGGTCCACGCAGTTTTTTAAACATTGATACCAATTTTATTGTAACGTAGTAAAAGTACAATTAGGTTGTAACTCTACACACTCATAGCCTACAGGTAGGCTTGGTATTTGTGTGTAAAAGATCATGCACATAGCTGCGCAGGTTCAAGATATAGCAAAATTTATATTTCGTGTTTAATGTTTTCCAGTGAACTACCATCTGGACTCCTCAGTTTTAATGGCAACTGCCGTAAAGACTGGCTTAGAGGAAATTGTGAAGATGTTACTGTCAAAAGAAAACGAAAAATCTATTCCATTTCAATTAGCCTGATCTTACAAGTGTTACTGAAGCGAACCCTCAGAATTGTAATAGATAGAGTGTGAAGTTTAATGCGCTAATACATATTAGAAAATGAAGCTAGATACAAAGGTTATCCAGGCTGTAAATACACAAAGCATACCAAATATTTCTGAAGCAATGTATTTTTGCATTATTTTGTATTGACATTTAGCGGAATCTCTAGTTAAAAAACATGGTTCAAATGGCTCTGAGCACTATGGGACTTAACATCTGAGGTCATCAGTCCCCTATACTTAGAACCACTTAAACTTAACTAACTCAAGGACAGCACACACATCCATTCCCGAGGCAGGATTCGAACCTGCGACCGTAGCAGTAGCGCGGTTCCAGACTGAAGCGCCTAGAACCACTCGGTCACAACGGCCGGCAATCTCTAGTTACTTTTAAGAAAAAATGACTAGCGATTTCCTGCGGTTTTTTTTTAGCCTCACTCCAGTTTCTTTATTGTAAATGTGATGAAGATTTCTTCTACTCTCTCAAGGACAACAGCAGTGCCTTTTGAACGTCATCTTTGATAAAAGTCTTTCTACCCGAATATTACTTTAATTTTCAGGCAAATGAAAGTCAGTTGACACAAAAGCTGAACTGTACCACTGATGTGCTAAAACTACCCAGTACCCACTAGAAAGTCGTTAAAGTTCCTGTGCTACACGTGCATCGCGTAAAAAAAGCATTATCTGGGAATAACAAAGTTCTCAATGGTAATGCGGCGCCTCTGGCGTAAAGTGCCATGTCTTTCGACTCAATCATCTTTGATTTATCTTAATCTATGCTCTCTCGGCGCGCTACGTTTGTACTGCCATGTTGTATTCGCTTACTTCTGTGCTAAATAAATGTATATTCGATGTCTAAAGTGTGTTATTACCGCCCTACGATACACAATAGTCACACTGGTGACCCCAACATCGTCGTCGTGTGTTCGCGTATTATTTTGGGCTCCTTTTCATCATTAACGGACTCCATGTGCCAACCCACATTGTCTTTGGAACAATGGATCTACCAGTATCTCTCTGTGCTAGTACCTTGCATCCTAGTAACTGCGCTTGCGTATTTACAAGTATACCTAATGTGCATTCGGTTTCAAATAAACAATTACCTACGCCCTGCCATGCCGGCATCCACTTAACTTTAACCGGCTTTACATGGCCATCGTCAAGTGCAACTACGCAGCAACTGCTGCTGCATGGACAGTGCATGTCACTTAGTGACATTTTGAACGATAATACAGTGAAGGACGTTGTGTTTCACCCCTCAGCTACACAGTTCCCTTCGGTTTGGTTTGATGTGCCAATGAAGTTCGAGAACTGTAATTCAAACATTCCAGTGCACGGGGTTGCACATTCTTATATGCCTAATGTTGCAACACCCCACCCGCACCGCAAACCGCGTTCGCCACTCGGCCTGCACTCGGGACACATCGTGTCATCAGTTGCACCTGCTCACTCCATTTCGTGTGCAGCGTGCTGCCACCTCCCTTCCCCCACAAAGACCTCGAGCGACGAACCAACCACCACTACTGCACTCCCGGTGTCAGGGCCTTCCTGTCCCACTCCTTACGCATGTGCGTCGACTACATGTCCCTTAGTGCTCGCATAGTTATCGATAACTATCCCAGTCCTCACATCCGGGATTACACGCAATTACTACAAGGCTCAAAGTTCTTCTCTGTCTTAGATTGTACAAAGGCGTATCACCAAATTCCTATGTACCCACCGGATATTCCAAAGATGGTCATTATAATATTGTGCCCTGTCCACAACGTAATAACATACTATTTTCTTTTTCTATAGAAGTATTAAGATTTAACGATATAATTTAAGCACTAAGTCAATAAAATAATTTTTGTAATAAAACTAAAAAGTGGCTTGTATGAAATACTTAATTCATTTAGTTTTAGTAAATGATAAGAAGTGATACCTCTAATTAATCCACGTACTAATAGTTGTGTGTGATATTTAAGTAATAAAAATGACCAGTCTCACACTCATATTTAAAAATAAAAAATCAAGAATAATTGGGATACCTTAAGGTGAAGAAATTCTGCTTAGTAATCACAAAATGCTAATTTGTCTGAATTACAATAAGAACCTGGGATTTCGTCAATCTGTTATTTCGAGATATAATTAGTTTGAAATATTTATTCAATTACTGAATTATTACAAATATATGAATATACTTAAGTGTATTTTACATACATTATAATTTACCATAGCTAAAGCATAAATTTCCACAATCATATCCATCCATATTTATAAAATACCGTAGTTAAGGCTTCAGTATACCATCATCACCCCCTTCAGCCTATTTGAATAGTGTTTCATGCCTTACGGCTTGAAAAATGCTGCGCAGATGTCGCAAAGGTTCATTGATTCCATTTTGCCTTTCGCTTATGCTTGTTTGGATGACATTCTGATTTTTTCCTCCTCTGCCAAGGAGCACCAGTTTCACCTTGATGCAGTTCGTTCGGTTCTCATGGCCAACGGCGTGGTGATCAACCACAATAAATCTCAACTCTGTTCTACATCAGTTACATTCTGAGGCCATACTGTCTCGGCTGGCGGCCTTCGACCAACGGATTCTCATGTCTAAACCATTCTCACATTGCCTCTTCCTGACGATTATGCTCAATTCTGTCGTTTCCTGGGTATGGTAAACTTTTATTGACATCATATCCCTCAGGCTGCCTGCATCCAATCGCCCCTTACCGACGCCCTCTCCAGCAAAAATCCAAGGGAAATGAAAGTTGGACTGGAGCAAACCCAAGCTCGACACGTTTGTTTATCTCAAAACTGCAAACGTGAAAGCTGTCTCTCTCACCCATCCGGATCCTGAGGCCTGTGTATCTATTACAACCGACGCAAGCGAGTCAGCTGTGGGCGCTGTTTTACAACACACCGCTGACTCCACCCAGCCACTCTGCTTCTTTTCAAAAAAACTAACCAGGAGACAGTGTAAGAGGTCGGCTTTCGACCGCTAGCTTCTTGCCGCAATCAAACACTTCCAGAGCGACCTCGACGGGCGCCCATTCACTATCTACTCGGACCACAAGCCTCTTGTGGACGCGATACGCAACCCGGCGAAGGACTTTCCGCTGCGTCGTTTTCGGCATTTGGACTACATTTACCAACATTCCTTGGATGCTTGCTACATCCCAGGTGCGGAAAATGCTGTAGCTGACTATCGAACTCGTATCTCAGGGCTTACCGCACCCTTGAATTTAGATGACCTCGCCCGACTCGAGACGGAAGACATCGATACATAGCGATTGGTTTCGGACAACAAGTCTTTGCTCGCTATCCAACCTCTTGTCCTGCATGGGTCGACGACCCCGGTCCTTCGTGACGTTTCTATGGGCTCCCCCCGCCCCTCGGTACCATCCACTCTTCAGCGCAGGATCTTCAATGCTTTACACAACTTGGCACACCCCACAACGCGAACAACAACGAGACTAAAGTGCGCGTCATTTATGTTGGCGGCCGAGTTTAGGTTCGTTCTGCGCATCTGACGTCACAAAACACAGTCAGCCAATGAACAGGGAACGACGTTGCCACATCTCGACTGCAGTGCAGAGCATGGACGAGTGTCTTCAGTTTTAGAAACGTTCAGTCATAAATAAAGTAATAGAACAAAAGCAATGTCTTGATAGCAGACATTCTTTTATAGAAAGTTTGGAAAAAGCATTCTTTATACCAATTGCTTCATACTCTATTAATTAATTAAACCAAACAAGCAATAAGACTCCTAATTCAGGCGATAGCAAGGAAAAGTGTTTGTATCACTCTCACAAACCGCTTTTTCGCAATAAAGAACAGCGGTAATTGTTTATTTCCTATTGTACTTCGACGAAGTGTGAGTAATTCATAGTCATACCAACAGTGTTTATCAGTATTTTGCGTGATGTGTTATAGTCCTCATGGCGTTATGTAGTTGGATGAGGTGCGTTAGCGTCACGGATAAGGAGTTGGGCTGCTACATGAAAGGTTATGAGTTCACACCTTGTGTGGTGCTTAATATTTTCATTATTTAAAAACAATATCGAAGTGCCTTACTTCATGAATTATATTTGTTTAAATGCAATTGTTTGAAATTTCTAGTGCTTTGTCTTTTCATTAACCCTTTCGCTGCTGCAGACACGTGCTCGCCGCATTCGGCGCTGTGCGCGATTTTGTCATCATTGCACTGCTTGCCTGTGCAGACACATGGTGTTCCCACTGCTTTGACACACTTATCATTCGATTTCACAAAAACTATTTGGCCCAAAAATTTGATTTTTACACGTCTTCTTGACTGATACCTTCCCCCCATAAATGACTTAATTTTGTTTCGATGTTCAACGCAGTTATTATGCAGCATGAAATGTAGTAAACCATTCCACGAAATTTTGAAGAGTTTACAGAGGTAGAAGTCCATAGCGTATACTTTCCTTATGGTCGATTTTAGTTGCCACAATGTTGAGAATGAAATGTGGACAAGATAAAATTTACTGTATAACAATATCTCATTTAATTTAAGTACGACATAGGTGTCGTATGTAATATTGAGAAATATTCCGTCTTTCGCGACTGTAATAATAGTATTATTTACACCGGACGCGTTTGGCTTTATTTTAAAGCACTTCAATCAAGGAAAGGTATGGCACATACACAATGGTACTCATGTTCTCTTTCTTGTTTTTGTTCCACAGTCGCAGTTTTACCAATGGTACTGAAATATGTTCCTCTTTTGCAACTGTAATAAGGGGCTTATTTAGACCAGACGCGTTTCTCTCTTTTGAAGCATCTTCAGTGGACAGTATTTTGTCTCCTCCATTGCCAAGTCACCTTTCGTAGTTTTGTGCTGCGGTAACACAATATTCAACGTTTGTGTTGGTAGATCAGTGTTTTAGCAAATAAATGATGTTTGTGTGTGCCACACACAAAAATTATATTTGACATAGCTCAGAGCACTTCACTGATAGACGGTATATTCAAGTCCTAATGTTTTTGTAAGTCCACAGTTTTGTTTAATGTATTTTGTCTACTTCCTTTTGATTGATCGAAGTGCTTTAAAATAAAGCCAAACATGCTCAGTGTAAATAAAACTTTTGTTACAGTCGCGAAAGACGGAATATTTCTCAATATTACATACGACACCTATGTTGTACTTAAATGAGCTATTGTTATACAGTAAATTTTATATGAAATTTAGGTATCTTGTCCACATTTCATTCTCAACATTGTGGCAACTAAAATCGACCATACGGAAAGTATACTCTATGGACTTTTACCTCTGCAAACTCTGCAATATTTCGCGCAATGGCTTACTATATTTAATGCTGCATAATAACTGCGCTGAACATCGAAACAAAATTAAGTCATTTATGGGGGGAAGGTATCAGTCAAGAAGATGTGTAAAAATCTAATTTTTGGGCCAAATAGTTTTTGTGGAATCGCTTGATAAGAGTGTCAAAGCAGTCGGAACACGATGTGTCTGCAAAGGTGAGCAGTGCAGTGACAAAATCGCGCACAGCGCGGAATGCAGGGAGCACGTCTTTGTAGCAGCGAAAGGGTTAAAGCGGCCGTGGTGGCTTTACTTCATGAACTGCGCGCTCCCCTCTAGACGTAAGCTCGCGAACTATGCTATACTATGGCGCTGCTTCTATTGGCGCTTGCGTCGTGTGCAACTGGCAACGCAGCAATCTCCCGCGTCTGGGCGGGCATGCGCTAGCCGCCAAGATAAAAGAATTGAACTATAGTCACTGAGCACTTTGTCTAGCCCGGCGTGCAGCATGATTACCACACTTGGACCCACGCGTGTGTTCCATGCCAAGGTAGTTAAGTCGGCAGACGTGCACAGCCTCCTTTAGGCAAGTTCGATATGTCCACATTGACATGGTCGGTCCATTCCCCCATTCCGAGGGGTGCAAATAGATATTATTTATGATCGACCGTGTAACCTGTTGGGTTGAGGCGGTCCCTCTTATCGACATAACAGTAGAGTCCATAGCTCGCACTTTCTTATCTGCGTGGGTCGTGACGTTTGGCTCTCTTCTTTCACTCACTACTGATCAGGGACGACAATTTGAGTCCATGGTTTTTGCTCGACTGTGTGTTGTGTGGTGTCACAAAATTCCACACAATGGCCTATCACCCGCAGGCGAACGGCCTGCTTGAACAGTGGCACTGAACTCTAAAAACCAAGTTCATGTGCCACGGTGGGCTATGGTGCGAGGCCCTCCCTTGGGTCTTACTCGGCATCCGTTTTGCACATGAGGAGGACCTGAATGCACCACTGGCAGAGATCCTATATGGAGAACCCCTCCTCCTGCCAGCAGAATTCGTGGAATATGCACCCCCAGATGATGCCATAGACCTTGCAGCCCTCGTGGAACAATTGGCGCGTGCACATCGCTTGCTTACGCCTTTACTAGAGTGCTGCAACGCTCAGTGTTTGACCGGTCACAGCTCGCCTGTTGACGGGAGGACCAAGCCGCTCGTGTCCGGCCCCACACGACTCGGCTCGGTCACGTACTTGCCCCATGTCTGTTGTCCAGATTCCGGACACGCGGATAACCGAGCATGACCGGTCACCGCTGACATCTCACCTCGCCTCGCCCCGGCTCGCTGCACTGCACTGTACTGTACTCTACAAATCCAACGTCTCTCTCTCTCTCTCTCTCTTTCTCTCTCTCTCTCTCTCTCTCACACACACACCCACACAGTGTATCTCTCTCTCTCTCTCTCTCTCTTTTAATACAAAAGTAACGTTTCCAAGAACGGGTACGTGACACAGCTAAATTCATAAAGCACCTGGAAAGTAAAATGATATTTCTATACAATCGCGGATAGAAGACGAGTCTCATTTCCAAACAAATGATATATTTTTCCTTTCATTTATAGGAAACATTAAATAAGTGCTTTCCCTGTGATCTAGAAGACAACCATCTTCATATAGAAAGCATACAAAGAACATTTAACATTTACAGACGTAGCTTGTCGTACTTTTCAATTGTTTGCAACATAAACAGAATTATTGTTGATCAGCAGTAAATCACTAACACGTTCCGGATTTAATTGGCTGCGGCAATTTGTTAGTAACATTCCGGCTTTAGTAAAGCAGCTTCCACTAGATGCACTTGTTGCTGGGATGCATAAAATACGTCTTGCAACTGCAGCCAAATCTGGCAGATCTGTTTCATGTCTGCTCCACCACTTTAAGATGTAATCATCATCTCCGGGGTGCTTTAAAATGTACAGATCTACTTCATCTGCTGCGGATGATCTGTTGTTCCTCCATTCCTTGAAACGATCTCTCTTTGTGGGTGGTGATGACACAGTACTTGAAGGATCTATGATAATAAACAAAAGAGACAAGTAATACAGAACTGATATCGAGATCATCGAAACGTTCCCGTAAGAGACCGATGACCTCGCTGTTTGGTCTCTCCCCCCAAACAACCCGACCCCGTTCCCATAAAAACGAGGTGTTTTACTTTAATGAAATATTATACGAGTCACAACATTCCCGTTTCTCTATAATACACTTTCCACTAACTATGCAAAAACGATTATGTTAATGATTGCATGTTGTACCTGCGTACGTAGCACACATTTGTCGCACATTGCTAAGAATTTCCTGCTTCTCACTTATTTCAAGCATATTAAGATCGCGGAAGGACGGTCAAAGAAACGATCTTTGTGAGGTTTCTTGCAACTATGTTTCTTTAAATGAGTGGTTCCCGACTGGGAAAACAATAAAGTGGAGTAGTTTATGCACGATACGTACCCAGTAGACGCACTGTTTTCATCTACAACCAACAGAAATGTACTCCATACTTGGCTTTTTAGACCTTCCCGTTTCTTTAATGTGTAAACATTGGTTTCAATCTTACGTCTTACTACACTGGCTTCCTCGCGCTGTATGATTACAGAGAGAGACACACCACAGATGAGAAGCCCGTACTGGCTGCAGTGTCACACGGATAATAACACGTGTAAATGTGTTTGAAGTTATGTGCTACGTATTCGGTCACGGCTTCTATGCTCGGTCACAAGAACTAGTGCGGGTAGCCTATCCAGTTAGGGTGTGCTCGCCCCACCTCGTATTTTGTGCTCGCTTACTCGGTCATGCAGGACTCTAGCTAGCCCTTACCCACCTCGACCTCATACCAGGCAAACGGTGTTCATCCACAAGGACCTGGCGTCATGTGAATTCGTGATGCTGCGCGACGACTCCGTGCGTGTGGCATTACAACCGCCTTATTCGGGCCCGCACCGCATCTTACGTCGCGGAATGAATACTTTCGTAATACATCTTCTCAATGGACGACCTCAAACAGTTTCCGTTAAGCGCTTAAAACCGGTGTGGTCCCTCTCCGAACTTCTTTCCGACGCTTCCGATCTGCCTGCTATCGCCGCCTCGCCTGATGACACCGCCGACGTGACCTCGAGCGACGTCCCGCCACTTACGCAGCAGTCCGACGCACGTGACTCTGTCAGCGCGGCTTCCGACGCGCCCACTTTTCGTGCTGGACGTCGCCTTCAACCACCGCGCTGGCACGAATATTTTGTGTTCCAGTGAGAAAGCTTTCCTCTGCCGTGCTCCACACTGCTGTGGATGGGGCTGTTGTGGAGACGGGGGGGAGGGGGGGGGGGCTCTGTGGTGCCTCTGGCGTAAAGCGCCATATCTTTGGATTCGATCATCTTTCATTTATCTATGTCTATGCTCTGTCAGCGCGCTATGTTTGTACTGCCATGTTGTATTCGCTTACTTCTGTGTTAAATAAATGTATTTTCGACGTCGAAAGTGTGCTATTACCGCCCTACGACACGTCACAGCCACAGTAGTATTATTCCCCGTTTGTTTTTAAGAGCATGTAACTTTTGTAACAGCTTGCATAGTGATTCCTTTTCGTGATTTTTAGCATAAATTTCAAATTTCGAACTCATTATTTGTTTTGATGTTCTGTAGCTGCACTCCAATGATGGTAGCTTATTACCTGATCTGTGGCAGGATACTGAATTTTTGTTGCCTATCATAACGTAGTCCCGAAATTTGCTTCCATTTTTTCATATTATGAAATTCGCAACATCTGGTATCGACATAGTTTCACAAAATGCCCTGGTTGACATATGGTGAATTGTGGCAGGTCCAACACATAATGGAGAAATGAGCAGTGCAGCCAATTGTGGAACAATAACTTTTCTTCTGATTTTTACTAAGCTTGTGTCTTTTCGTGAGGACAATTTTTGTAACACGGGAATTGGAAAAAAAGGATAGTAATGCCGAGAAAACCAGAACTGCTTATTGAGGTAAGTAAGTGATATATTACGGTCGATACAGTAGGTGAAAGTCTGAATGCGACACAGACGAAACTAACGTTTAGCATTGTTAATACTTTACCATGGAAACGCTTGGCGTGTTTGCAATCGTTCTTTGACGGTTTCGCTGTCTCGGCCTGGTTCGTTCTGAAACAAGATAAAACGAAAATGCCGTGGAATACGTGTAAGCGGTCAGAAAGTTGTCCATGCAAGGAGGAGCAATACACCTGCCGTTCGGTTGTGCGGCGTCCTTCATTGGTAAATGGTTTAATTATTTTCACTCTTTCTGCGAAGTTCTCATTGCAATGACTATCTCTATGATGGATCACGACATACATATTTCTCTTTATGGTTTATGACTGTGCCCTTTCGCTGCCATTCGCGTACCAGAAACTGTGAACTGACATAGTTATTGTGTGTGATAGAGCACTTACCTAAACTGTTCTTGAACAAAGCCAGTTCACAACATCTTGTGGAGGAAAAAGCGTTTACCGAGATTTCCACATACTCCCATAGTGCTTCCGCAAGTTTTTCTCTCGTGTGTTTATCTTATTTCTAAAGTCGTTAAATGTCAAAATGTGATGTCTTTACATTACTGTCATGTTTATGCAACATGTTATTTGTAAAATTATCGAACGTTGTACTGGTGATTTTCCTTTCGAAGTACATATGCAAAACTTTATATTTGCAGGAAGTGGGTGAAAATTATTTCAAGCGCCTCCTTGGAACGCACCTGTCTTCCAAAGAATGTTCAAATGGCTCTGAGCACTATGGGACTTAACATCTGAGGTCATCAGTCCCCTAGAACTTAGAACTACTTAAACCTAACTAACCTAAGGACATCACACACATCCATGCCCGAAGCAGGATTCGAACCTGCGACCGTAGCAGTAGCGCGGTTCCGGACTGAGCGCCTTAAAAATAAAAATGCACGACAGTATACATAAAAACCATGTACAATGGCCGGCCGGTGTGGCCGTGCGGTTCTAAGCGTGTCAGTTTGGAACCGCGTGACCGCTACGGTCGCAGGTTCGAATCCTGCCTCGGGCATGGATGTGTGTGATGTCCTTAGGTTAGTTAGATTTAAGTAGTTCTAAGTTCTAGGGGACTGATGACCTCAGTAGTTAAGTCACATAGTGCTCAGAGCCAGCCATGTACAATGATTCATATAATGGTTTGAAAGTTGCAGGTTATGTCAGTGCAGCATGCTGCCGATTCTGCGAGTTTACTTCAACCAAATACACATGCTTATACGGGAAACTACTATTTACTGCATATACAGAACGTTCTACTTTTCTTGTTTTAATTTTCTTTGCTTCACTTGCACACACTCATCTGGTTTCTGTTCACTTCAGGGAAATTTTCGTCCAGTGTTTTCCTGTTTCTGTTTTCCATACCTTCTGTTCCTGACGACGATTCTCATTTTCCGACGAGTCAAAGTATTGGTACAATGAAACTCATTTTTCTCCTGTGTGGGTACTCTGAACATAAATCACACACTGCAGTGTTCTCGTTGCGCGTCCCCAGATCGACTCTACCTCGTTCTCTTCCTCTACCGAACACACTTTGTTCGTTATAACCTGTGTGTTCACTATATCGGCGTCACTTAGCTGCTCAAATGCCAGTTGATAGGCATCGCTATTTAACCACTCCTACATACTTTCGTGATCTACGTCTGCAAACCAGAAATTTGCATTCTAAGTGCAAATATTTGTTCTAATTACAACACAATACTCCAGGATTGTTTTTCTTTTATTTTTTCAAAGAATGCCTAATTATGCACAGGTAGAGAGTTACCACCTGTTCTGATTTTGTAAGGACCTACCCTACTTACCTCCCCTACTTTTCAAAGACCCTACTTTTATGGTATACTTCTACGGTTTTACTTTTCTTATATCATTCTGCATTATTTTGAAGTTCATTTTCTCAGGTTTATCATTGTCCTCGTTAGGCAAAGCCAATATGTGTAAATACAAGAGAGAGCAACAAACCAATGGTTTTAAAAGTCGTCTGTTTCATCGTCTTGTTTTCATAACAATGCTGAAGAAGCATTTGCATTTATGGAGTGACTGAGTGAAGGGATATTGACATGATTCGTACTTTTGCTGTTCCGTTAAGAGCAAAATGTTATTAATATTGCGGTGGGTGCAGTGTTTTTCGAAGTCCAATTCATATTTGAAATGTTCAGTAGATTAAGAAGTGGCAGTGAATGTTATGGTGCCAGTTATAACAGTCAGACTGAAATCATAAGTGAAAAAGAATGTGCTTATTTCGTAAAGAATGGTTAGGGAATAAACAGTTTAACAATTAATTAACTAAAGGTGACGATGAAGGGATGGCAAAATGCACTGTGTGTCTTGCTTCCTTTTCAGTAAAAAGTGAAAGTATTTGGGCCGAGAAAGCGTTGAGGCCTTGGGGAGATATCGTTTATCAGGAACGAAGCATAAACGTTCTCTTGCATCTATTTCCAAAAATAAATCTATTACAAATTTTTCTAGTGTCAAACGTGCTTCCATTGACAGTGAAGTTGCGGCAGCCGAACTATTAAATATTTTAAATTTCAGGTATGGTATTTGTAGAGAGAATAAAAACTGACAAACGTAACAACTGCAGGTTTACTCCACTAAGGGCTTCCTTTTGTTTTAAGCGTCCCAACTTATGACCTGTCAAAGTTCTCGGTGCCCCAAATTTTGGCTTGCCAAAGGTGGCATCCCAATGCACAGGTAATCCATAGGCCATATTTATAGGAGGCAGTGCATGCACAGAGCGGTGCAGATACAGATCTGAAGTGTTGTACAGGAAAATCACATCAAGTACACCGGAAGAGAATAAAGTGATCAGAAAGCGAGGAACAAGGGCTATACGTGTATTCAGTGTCGTTATTGACGAAGTGGCGTAGTAGGTCTCCGCGAGGGCGCTTTCACAGACGAGCGCAAAAACTGTTTTAAAAAGGCGATTTAAGAGTTAACCGTGAGAGGTATGTGATTTCTCGCACTTCTCGAGTTCCATGTTCTGTCTGTCTTCCTTTCTGCCCACAACTGGTAATAAACGTTCTAGTCCCAATGTTATTTCTAGTGTATTTCATCTATGTATCGTCATACACTACGTTTACACGAGCCGACCGAAGTGTCCGCGCGGTTAAAGGCGCTGCAGTCTGGAACCGCAAGACCGCTACGGTCGCAGGTTCGAATCCTGCCTCGGGCATGGATGTTTGTGATGTCCTTAGGTTAGTTAGGTTTAACTAGTTCTAAGTTCTAGGGGACTAATGACCTCAGCAGTAGAGTCCCATAGTGCTCAGAGCCATTTGAACCATTTTTGAACGTTTACACGAGGCTCCCAAACCCGAATTTCGTAAACAGATTTTCCAGTGTCCCTTCTCGTTGATTACGTAAACACTCCAATATCGATTCCGAAAATGCGGTTCCAGCTGCAATAGTCCCTCTTCCACAATCGATTTTCGGTCCCGTAAGTCGCACAACTGTTTTTGAAATGTGCTTTGGTTGCCAGGATACGTCTTATTTTGAAAAATTTTCCACTAAATTTGGAGAAAGTGCCTGTTTTGAAGGTAATGAAAAGTAGAAATATTAGGCCGAGCATGAAGTTGTCTACCGCCTATATTTACCCGAGGAGAAACCACAGTTGTACTTTTAGGCTACACCAAAAACCACGACAGCTGATTTTCACAGAACGTTTGTGTAAAACAAACATCTAAACACGACAGCGAGAAACAGTTTCCGAAATTCGGTTTTTGTCTTCCGGAAGTTGTGTCGAATATAAACGTAGCAATGAAGAAACGACTACCGCCTGCTAGACGTGGTGAATATGTCAACAATACGCTGCCGTGTACACTGCTCGATGATGTTCAACAATGGTGATCTGTAGGACCTAAAACGTCCGTGAGCGCATACTAAAGCAAGTAAGCTATTTCATTGGAGGCTTCCGACTTCGCCGATTTCTGGCGACTGAGGGATGGAGCGAGAATATTTGAAGTAGAATGTTTCGAACTATTTGATACATAATAAGTGGAATCTCACACATGTTACACTGTTTCTTGTGACTTTCATTTTCTGTCAGGGAACACCTTAAATGAATGTTTTGTAATTACATTAAAATATTTGCAACTGATTTTATGCAAATATGGCAGAGATATTGCACCAGTGTAGTTTGTTAACGAAATAACTGCTTCCAAGATCAAGGCGAAAGGGCTAATGCAGAACGTTGATACGTCTTCCATTTGAATACTTCGAAGTTTTTTTTTCTTTTTTTAAGTATATGTTAAGAGATGCTAATCTAGTCACAGAAATAGCTTTGAGGACATCATGACAATGTCTGTGAGTGCAGCTTCTTATGAACACAATTTCAGCAAATTATATATATAGGGATGCAAGCGGCAGCCGTAGAAACCTCACTTATATACGGCTGCCGCTTGCATCCCAATCTCCATCGTTCACGGTCATTCCAGCCTCCTTCATTAAGACATCTCGCCGCCATTGATTCGTTGACGTCGTCTTTCCAGCATCTCGCAGGTCTACAGTGCTTTCTTCTTTGTTGTGGAGTCCATTGGCATATACGTTTTGGCCATTTCGTGTCTGGCATACACTGTAAGTGACTATACCAGAGTAGGCACTTCCTTTCAATGTAGTCTATGATTGTGCATAACCCCTCTGATCCTATCGTTTCTAATATGATCAAGCTTTGAATATCCACAATTCCATTTCCAGAAATCCATCTCGACAGCCAGCAGGTGATGTTACTGCCTAGGAGTTAGTTCCCACAACTCTGCCCCATATATTGTGATAGTTTCAGTAATTGTGTGGTAGATGGTATGTTTTGTTCTGTGTATTATGTTGTTTCTTTTTTTTGTTCCAGAGAATATCATTTAGTTGTTTTATGGCTCGCTTGCCCTGACCAATTTTATTGTTTATATCATCTATGCTTCACCATTGGATGACAGTGTCACTCCCAGGTACTTAAAATTATGACACCCTTTAACAGTATCCGCATCAAGTTGCAAGTCGTAAACAGCATTTTCTCCCAGTTTCATATATTCTGTTTTAGATAAGTTTATGACAAGACCCCATTTTTCATATTCTTCTTTTAATTTGCAGAGCATGTAATTTGCATCTTCCTCATCTCCAGCAAAAACTAAAGTGAACAAGAACTCATCGTCTATGGCGATAGCCATTCCTCCGCATTTCCTTTCCCAGGATTTTAGTGCCTCCTCTAGATAGATCTTAAAGAGTGTAGGGGCGAGTGTGCATCCCTGGCGTAGTCTCTTTTCCATCTCAAACTCCTGAGATAGTTGATTTCTCACTTTTACCATTGCCTCAACAACCTTGGTAGAGGAGTCTGACAGCTTTCACATAGCTCGGTGACACGCCATTATCAATTAGACTTGTCCATAGCTTGTTCTATGGAGCTGTGTCATACGTTTTCTGGAGGTCTACAAAGACAAGGTGAGTTGTAAGGCCCCTTGCTGTTCTTTTCTCCATTAGGTTTTTGAGGGTAAATACTCCATCAGTACAGGAGCGACCAGATCTGAATCCACTTTGTTCTTCAGATTCAGTTATTTCTTCTTCTATCCTCTTTTTTAGGATAGGGCCATAGACTCTCGCCATGCATGGCATCACACTAATACCATGATAGTTTGCACAATTTCTACTGTTGCCCTTCTTAAATATTGATGTAATTGTTGCCTCTTTCCACTCCTTTGGGGCTTCGTTAAAAGTCACTGCCAATATCTCAAAGAGTTTTGAGCGTTCTATATAAATTAATCCTGAACCTGGCGACTTTGTTTTTCATGGCATTAATTGCATTTTGGACTTCCTTCGGGGTATCGGTGGTATATTATCATTACTGATTTCAATGTCTGGTGGGTTCTCAGTGAATGCTGCTCTGTTCTCAATTGGGAGCCCTTGGTAGTTTTGTACCCATTGCTGCATGCTAGTCGAGTACTGTATAGCAAAGGGAAGAGTAGTCAAGTCATAAGAATGGTATTGATATTTCTATTTCCAGAGCCATAGCCATCAACAGGGTGTATTTCTGATACTTTGCTCATTGTCAAATGTCGTTCAACTGAGACCACGATCATAACATTTAGCTGTAGGTGCAGGGATAAAATATATTTTTTAGGATGATGTTTCTACCTGTTCATGCTTGGCCTGCATCGCCGGTGACCTGTGCGGTGGTGATTCACGTATCCCGTTAAAGGTAGGAGCTGTCAGAATGGAGAAGCTTGTTGGAGTAATGAACTAATACTTAGTATGTGTTAGATAGGTTTCGTGAACACGTGGGAATTTGAGAAGATTGATATGGAGGTTCGATTGCACTGGACTGTTATTCCCTCCCATGTAAATTGTTCGGTTGACTGCTTCTGCACATTTCGCACCTTTATTTACTTGTTAGTAGATCGATTGTGGTGTGTGCATCTAGCATGTGGAAGACACGTTTGCCAGTTCTCTAGCACCTTAGTTGATCTTGTAGGTTATAGGGATGATTTGGAATCTGCCACATCACTGACATCGGTATCTGCGAGTGGAAATATCAGTTTTCTCTATTTTTTTTTTTTTTTTTAGTTTCCCAGTAAATGTCTTTGCAGACGTGACACATTTCTAGTTAGTCAGTGATTTACAGCACGCAAAAGTTTCGGTTTTCTAGAGAAATCATTTCCAGTCCATATCTTCGGAACTATATCGCACGAGCGGTACTGCTATGCCAGCAATATTGATATGTGTTTGATATCGAGAAGTACCACGAAAATGGTATCATATTCTAGCAAGCCATGGGAAATTGGGTATGTTCTTGTAATCCCAGAGTCTGGAGATGGGTGTAGAAAAGTGAGCAAGCAAGCAAGCAGGTCCGGACCCAAAACAGTAACGTGTTTGTGCTCAGGGGGGAAACGAGGCCGAATTTGTAGATCAGTTCTGAGAGTGACTTCGATCCACTGCGGGCGCTCTGGTCACACACTGGGGGTGGATGCCAGCCCAATCTTGCGGTAAATATCTAGAGCCACGTGTATAAGTACTGCGCTGTCTGTCTTCACGGTATATGTACGAATGATGTAAAAGGGCTGACTTTGTATGGTGCAGGATACCAATGGATGTTTACTAGATCGATTTGGTACACGATGATATATTGATGGGTCGGAGATCAGTTTCACGTTCTATTATTCAAGCTCCTGTCCTCAGTGGGAGAGCAGTGTAATTGAGTAGGAGTGTTTTCATATTTGACGATATGTAGGGGCACCTTGTAAGGTTCAATTGCCAGTGCAATATGGCGGTCTGTGTAAAAGATTTTTTTTTTTTTTTTTTTTTGCCGCTGAAAGTCTCCTCTGCAGAAAGAAAGAAAAGGTGGAGGTTGCTTCCACACAGGCTGCATCAGTAATTCGGAGGGTAAATTCGAGAAGAGCCATTCATAATACTCGATTCATTCAACGACATCCTTGGTGCTGGGATATAGGAGTCTCTACATAGCGGTGAGAACGTTTGTGTATGTTGAAAGCAGGAAGGGTAAGACGTGATGGACTGGGTGTGACATTAGGACCGCGAGGAAGAATGCATTCGGTGTTATACCGCGCTATTTTCCATTTTCCTAAACAGGTTCTATTAGGACAAGAATTTCCATGCGGACAAGCTGAGACATCATAATAGCTCCTACAAAAGTGACCATTAACTATTTCTGGGCCACTATACAATTTCTGAGAGGTCGACTTGGCTCTTATTTTACACAGCCAAGTGACATCAGAAGAACATTGAGAACCTTTTAGATGGTGAGTCGCCATGCAGACAGTAGATTACATTGGATTAGTACTTGTTCCATAGATCATGAATACGAAACTTCATAATGATGTGGAATGTGTCAGGTTAATATGGTGTCTGTACAAAATATTACATTACACAAAATATTACATGAATTACATGACACTCAATATTTTTATTTTTTTTAAATTTATGTCAAAGGAAAGATATATTTTGCATTAACTGAAGCGATCATGTAACGTCGATTGCCTGAGTGGTAATGCCTAGCTTACTGTGCTCGGTGTGGCATTAACATATCTGTTACTACTATAAATTACGATGCGTGACTGATTTTTCGCTCTCTATTGTTCTAGCGCCTTTCTATTAGCCTCTCGAACTATCAGATTCTGTCTTGTCAGACATTTTAGCTCTAGTGAGCTCTATTTCTTAATATTGTAATTATTATTTTTGTCTTATGACGTATTATTAATTGCAATTACCGCAATATTATTATTTTCCACAATGATTTGCTGTGCTGATGAGCATTCTAAATTCTAAACAGGAAATATTAAACTTTATTAACGATAACTAGTTTTCACTGTAAGCTGGCAAATTCCATTGTGTTTTCTTTGCAGAAGATGTCTGCTGTGAAACTAGAAAATGTACGAAATAATTTTTTTGAATAATAACCTGAATTGATGTAAAAAACAAAGGGTTTCCACATAATTATTTAGTACTTAGATTTCCAGAGTCTCTGATATTCTACATTTCATCATTAGTTTACCCCACTTCTGGACACTAATAAGAAAAAATACTTTTCTTTGTCCCCCCATGAACCATGGACCTTGCCTTTTGTGGGGAGGCTTACGTGCCTCAGCGATAGAGATAGCCGTACCGTAGGTGCAACCACAACGGAGGGGTATCTGTTGAGAGGCCAGACAAACGTGTGGTTCCTGTTCCTGAAGAGGGGCAGCAGCCTTTTCAGTAGTTGCAGGGGCAACAGTCCGGATGATTGACTGATTTTGCCTTGTAACACTAACCAAAACCGCCTTTCTCTGCTGGTACTGGTAATGGCTGAAAGCAAGGGGAAACTACAGCCATAATTTTTCCTGAGGGCATGCAGCTTTACTGTATGGTTAAATGGTGATGGCGTCCTCTTGGATAAAATATCCCGGAGGTAAAATAGTCCCCCATTCGGATCTCCGGGCGTGGACTACTCAGGAGGACATCGTTATCAGGAGAAAGAAAACTGTGTTCTACTGCGCCAATGTCCAGTGCCGATGGTCATGTGTCCATTTCAGTCACAGTTGCCAATGTGGTGGTGTTAACATTGGCACATGCTTGGGTCATTGGCCTTTTTTACCAGTCTGCCCAGTCTATGCTGTCCAACATTTGTAATGAGGGGTTGTTGCTCAATCCCATGATGTCTGGACGTGGTTTCACCTTGTTTTTACCACGTCTTGAAGACACTCTCTACAGCACTCCTCAAACACTATTAAGTTGTGAATTTTCCGAAATGCCAAGCCAAGCCTCTGAGCCTAAAAATCTGCCCCCCTCCCCGCAGTCAAACTTAGATAGATTGCATGCCTTTCCCACTCTACACATGGACAGCATGCTCACTGATACTGCATGCACCACATGTGGGTCTGACTAGCAGTAATTCCTTGTCATGTGATGCTGTTATCACCTGGATGGATTTATATTGATAGTAGGTTTGTGGTCATAATGTTCTGACTGATCAGTGTACATCAGCACTAAAATTTATTGCACAACCTATCGATGGTTTGAAAATCTCTTTGGACGAATTGCAAAGAAAACTTCATAAAACATCTAAGCTGAAGTTATTAACAGCATTAGGTGACATCACTAATAAGAATTTTAGTACATACTTAATATTTTTGTAATTAGCTGTAAGTGAGAATTCTCCAAGGAGAGGAACCATCTTTTGACAGTAAGACATGACCCATCACTGAGCTCTAAGCAGTGAAGGTGGGCCAAGTCACTAGTACGTGCCCTCTTTAATGGTATGGTAGCTCTGGTGTTTAGTCAGAACTCCGTTGGTTGGTCAGAAGTACGAGGGTCATTCAATAAGTAATGCCCCACATTTTTTTTAAAAATGCCATTAATATACATAGACAAACATCCTTGTTGGTGCTTCACATTTTATGTTTGTTCTATGCGCAGGTAAAGTTTTGAAACATTATGGCAGATGGCAGAGCCGTAGTACAGTGGCAGAATGGTGTCTACATACAACTCATGTTACAAGCAGCGTGCTGTTATTGAATTCTTGTGTGCAGAAAAAGAATCCATGGTGAATATCTATAAACATTTGCGTGCAGTGTACGGTGATACTGCAGTTGATAGGAGTGCAGTTGGGCGATGGGTAAAGAAAGTTACAGCCTCAGAAAATGCAGAAACAGAGCTCCATGAGCAGCCTCACTCAGGATGTCCTGTCACAGCCACTGCTCCAGACATGCTGAATTGTGCCTGCCCGGTACATCATAACTCAACAATTGACTCTGCAATGATCGAGACTCTCAGATATTCAAAGAGGACCTCACAATGGGTTCCATGAATGCTCTCAGCAGACCACAATACTCCAAGGAATGCCATTTCATCTGAATTGTTGGAGCATTTTGAGACCGCTTAATGATTCTCTTCAAGGGACACACTTTGAAGGTAATGAGTGTGTTAGTGATGCAGTGAAAAGATGGCTATGCCTACAGGACAAGTGCTTTTACCAGGAGGGAATACATGCTCTTTCACAACATTGTCTGTTGTATACTTTATCTTAGCATTGTATAGATCACCAAATGGCAATTTTGAACTATTTCTTAATTCCCATGATGCAGTATTATGTAAATTAATGTCCAAGAAAGAACATATAAATGTTATATTATTAAGGGATATTAATGTCAACACGTTACTAGATTCCCAAGAAAGCAAATGCTTCAAAGACTGTATCTATTCTGATGGTGCAAAAGATCTGTTGGGAGACATATCCACTAGAATCACTCCAACTAGTATAAGCTCTATAGACCATGTTATTACTAATTGTGAAAATATTGCCACAGCTGCTGTTGTAAATGGTCACATCTCTGACCATCTAGGCCAACTATTAGTGCTAAAGGGAGATCCTTGTATAAAACCAAAGAAAATTTATGAATATAAAAGAAATCTCTGTTATCAACACTGCCAAACTGAGAAAGAGCCTTGGTCATGAAACTTGGCATCTAGTATTTCAAGCCGATGGAGTAAATAATAAATGGGATGCCTTTCTAGATACTTTATCTTATCATCTATATAATACTATTCCCATGAGAAAGACAAATATTAATAAGAATGAGGCACGACCCATGGAATTTGATAATTCTACCAAAGAATTGAAAGAAAAAAAGGGAAGAAATGTATATGATATAAAGACAGACCAAAAACAATGATCACAGGGATAAATACAAACAGTACAAGTACCAGTTTCGCAAGCAAGTCAAAAAATTGAAGGCTGAAAAGATTAACTCGAAAATACAAAATTCAGATTGTAACTCCAAGACCTGCTGATCAATAGTATATGAAATAAGAGACAATAAAATAAAATTAGAAGGTAATATCAGCATACAGATATCTAATAACAATATTAATGTCATCAATCCTCAAGAGATCAGTAACATTTTTAATAACTATTTCATAGATATCAGAATGTGACTTTTGTACCTCAGATAAACTACCTGTTGGAAGTCTTGCTGAGGACAATTCTGAAGCTAATCAACTCCATTAACTTTAAATCAAGAGTATTTTGCAGCTCATCAGAGAATGTAAAAACAAAAAAACCGCTGGCTGGGATGAGATTTCTCCATTTTTACTTAAACAGTGCGAAAACATTCTAGCATATCCTTTGGTGCATCTAATAATTAGTGTCTTAAAAGGAGTGTTCCCTGACATACTAAAATTAGCCATTGTTAAACCTCTCTACAAAAAAGGTGATAAATAACTAGTAGAAAATTACTGACCAATTGCTTTTAACTTCCGTTTTTAGCAAGTTAATTGAAAAAAATAATTCTGAAATATGTGTTAGAGCATTACAATAAGCACAACGTCCTGGGAGATTTTCAGCATGGTTTCAGAAGTCGTCATAGCACCATGACTGCAACACTTCAATTTATGTTGAAAGCTCTTGACAAAATTGATGAAGGCATGCAAGTAGCTGGAATTTTCTTAGGCCTATCAAAGGCTTTTGATAGGGTTGATCATAAGGTACTTCTGTCAAAACTGGCCAGAGATGAAATAAGTGGAAAAATATTGCACCTCATCACATCATATTTAAAAACAGAAGACAGTGCACCTCACTCTCACACAATAATGGAGAAACATTAAAAAGTTATACATCAAGGGTCAGGAGTATTAAATTTGGTGTGCCTCAGGGATCGATAATTGGTCCCTTCCTTTTTATATGTTACATTAATGACTTCCCGAAGATAGTAAAAAATGATACCTTCATTATAATGTATGCAGATGACACTTCAGGCGATTGTTGGGGAAATGATATTCTTAATCTCGGCATAGAAGTGTGGCGCCGATGAAATCGACACCAACATCGATATGCATTCATCTTTGGACTCTAAGCATTATCTTTGGCTGTTCCGCCATGTTCAGTTCCGTTCTTTGTGATTATTGTATATGTTAAGGTTAATAAATGAACTATTGCTAAATGGGTGTGATTATTGGTGCAACCAACCCAGTAATCCTCCTCACTGGTGTCCCCGAGTTGTAACATCTTCCGTTTTCACCATTTTACTGTGTCTGCGACCTCCGCGTCGGTTATTTTTGCGTGTATTACATTGACACAGCATTCAAACAATGACTTTGGCCCAGCACCTAACGCTGGATTTTGTGATAGGCATGCGTCATGTTGCGGGCGATGTACACCCTCCAGGACTGCAACATGATGCCTCTCACTCGATGATTCCGCCGATTTCGTTGGACGTTTTCGAGCCTGCAACAATAAGTGAGGTTAGGAGTGTGCATGACTCCGGCTATCAAATTCCTTTGTTCCCGCCACATGTGCCCTCCCTCATCTACTGTGCAGTTACCTCTTACGGAGCTCCGTGCAGTGTGAGACCAATGCCGATTTCTGCAAATGCTTCGTTGGACAACCTACTACCACGAGAACAATGATTTGCCACGCTGCAATCCGTGCAGTACCACACGGATACCTGCCATGTGGCCAGAACTGCTTCGTTCACAGGTCTACCTCCTCAGCATCTGATCACGCCCGCACCTGCCTCGGTTCAGCATCAGCACATGCCTTCCTACTTCGATACCTCGGCCTGCAACAGGAACAATGACTTGTTATCTGTGCCTGACCTCCATCCCACTGCTACGCCTCAGTGTTTTGTGCCACTACATTCATCTTATCCGCACACCATTTTGAGTGGAATGACTATGAACAGTGAACATTCACCCATTCTGCCCCACGTTCGACATCATTTCCCACACTGTGCTTCTGGACAGCCCGCATCTCCACAGCCTCCCTGCAACACAGGTGGCTCCGGCTCCGATCATATGTCGAGCTTTCTGCGGACTAACACGCATTCTCAAACTCTGAACTTACTCTCACCTGTCGCCCCTGCGCCAGCTCCTGTTGAGCTTCTGCTACCGTTCTCGGCACATCTCGGTGTCTCACCCGCGTTGGCCTTCGGCGTCGCGACGGATCGCGCTCAACCATAATGTGTCACCTTCACGCTGCCACCCGAACAGCCGTTGTTGCCACATCCCCTGGAGGCATACTCTCCTGGAATACCACAACAACAACAGCTCAATTCAGGCAGTGCCCCGAGGAACTCAACTCAACCTGTCCTTCCAAAAATTCTACAACGCTTACCAACGCTGCCGCCGTTTTATCCCGACAGAGCAACAACCTGGTTCAAAATTGTGGACGAAGTGTTCGACCATTACAAACTCGACGAGTCAACCAGGTTTATGTGCCTCATCAACCACCTGCACGACCAGGAGGATTTGATTGCTGACCTACTCGACGCCCCGGACTCATCTATCCGGTACACTCTAGCGAAAAAAGACAGTTCTACGTCGGCTTGCACGCTCAACTGAGGCAGCAATACGGCAAGTGCTCCACGTCGAGCAACTAGGCAATGACAAACACTCCCAGCTCTGGAGACGGCTATGTGCCCTGGTCAGCGCCGATCTATTCTCTGACACAGCTCTCCTTGCCATCTGGTCAGATAAACTATCTCCTCACATCCGCTTTGCTCTGGCTCAAAGGTCTCCTGAACCTGTCGAGCAAAGAATAACAATTGCTGACAAGCTACACGATGCATCACTGCTCTACTTCGCCAGCCACTGCCTACCTGACAAGTCTCAGGTTCAGGCTCATTGCCCTGCGGCCGGATGGGGCCGGGGGCGTACTGTGCCGACCATTCCGCTCACTCTGGGATGCAGTAAACAAACAACTGGGACGTTATCGGCTCCACCCATGATCACGCCCCCTCCTGCAACCGAACCTGCTGCAGCCACCAAACCTCGACCACTGCCGCTGGCAACGTACTTTCTGCAGGAAATGCAACCACACTACCTATAATGTTACTTCCACACACGGTTAGGTGAGGTGGCATGGAACTGCAGACCACCCTGCTCCTTCCCAAATGCCAATCGCAGGTAGGTTCGGGTGCCGCCGCCTGTGCACAACATGACAGGTACCCCCCAGTGCTCCATTCTGTTTGAGAACGACCGGATAATTGTGGACAACTTTACATTAAAGACATTTCGTCAGGACACCTTTTCCTAGTGGACACAGGCGCCGATGTTTTGCTGCTGCCTACGTCCTTAGCATCGTCGAACATCCACCCTCATCATACTTCACTGCAAGCCATGAATTCAATTAAACTACAATGCTCAGGTTCAACTTCCCACCCTCTGCAAACTGCAAACTCGAGTGGACTTTTTTAGTGTGCGAAATTGACGAACCTATACTAGGCATTGACTTCTTGCGACACCAAAAACTTTCACCGGACCTAGTGCGAAAAACGGTGTTTCATCACCCGTCCAAGACTCACTTCCCCTGCGCCCCATCAAGCAACCCCCCCCCCCCCCCCCCACCTGTGACACATCGGTCTGGGCTCATCTCATCCATACATGCTTGTCTCTGTATACGATGTTACAAGAAACCACGCACAAGTGCCTTGTCGAGCTTGAACACGTTGCTCGCCTATGCAAGGAAAACTTCGAGCTCTCCCTCTGGCTCCACGAAACACAGCTCCAGCTCTCCGATGCAGCAAAGGAATTACAGACACTACAGCAAGGTCAGTAAGTGCGCCGAATCTGCTTGCAATCCCAGCAATCGAGCCTCCGTGTGTTTACCTCCCGCTACCCCTCGCAACTGTGCTATCAAGACTGCCATAACGTGTACTGACAGTTCCACAGGGCCGCACCCTCCTAACACGGCAGTGTTGGACACTCGGCTGGACACAAGTGCGCATGCGCGACGAGTGTCACGTGTTCCCGAACTGACAGCTCCTACCCCACCCCTCGCGGACAGCACCTCAAACTATGCAACTTCGGCTCCTGCTCACCACCGTGTGACCACCACTGACAACACAAACAGAGCACTCACGCCAAGCATTTTGCCCGTGACCGTGCTGCCACAGGCCACGCCCTCGGACGATGGACTCACTAACGGCTCACGAGCTCTACTGAGCTCACCCGACCACAGTGCCATTGCTTCGGGCTGGTGGCCATCTTGTCGTGTTGTCTCCTGGGACACTTTGCCACCTCGCTCCCGTCGGATCCGCCGAGTGGCTCCGAACACCACGACCACGCCTCGCCTGCCCGCCCGCCACACACTGTAAGAAAACTGCCTCCCGTGCCGCCGGCAACATTTCCGTCGTCACCAACGGCAGGGTTCACACGCTTCGCCTCACGCCAGGTCCCCCAATCTCCAGTAAACCATGTCAACTTTGTCCCAAGTGCCTCTCCGACCTTAAAAATCAGATTTCTGAACTACCAAGCTCCAGCGTCATTGAACCCTCTGCCAGAAGCTGGTCTACGCCCATACATATGACACCCAAGAAAGACGGGTCCTGGCACAGGTGTGGAGACTACCGTCGACTAAACGCATGAACAATTATGGATACCTACCCTATACCCAACATTGCCGACTGTTCCCTCGCAGGTGCGACCACGTTCTCTGTCATTGATTGCAAACGGACCTACCACCAGATCACTATGGCACCTGAAGACCTTGAGAAGACAGTAGTCACCACCCTGATCGGGTTATTTCAGTTTTGATTCACGCCCTTTGGTCTGAGAAACGCAACCCAGACCTGGCAACGCTTCATAAATGAAGTGCTATTCGACCTAAAATTCTGCTTTGCATATCTTGATGACATTCTTGTGTTCAGCTCCTCTGTCGAGGACAACATTCGACATGTGCAAACTGTTATGAACACTCTTGTGGCAGCAGGCATTGAGACCAACCAGGACAAATTGCAGCTACAACAACCCGCTGTCACTTTTCTTGGTTTTTGGGTCTCTGCCGACGGCATTTCACCGTCCCCTGAGAAAGTACAAACAATACTAAACCTTCTCAGACCTTCGTCATTCAAAGAGCTCCGGCGCTTTCTGGGGACGGTTAATTATTATCACCGACATCTGCCTCGGGGTGCAGAGATTAAGGCTCCACTGATGGACGCCTTGGCAGGCACCAACACTTCTGGATCTCGGCCCGTTCTGGATCTCAGCCCGTTCCATGGACCCTTGCTATGGCTGACTCTTTCACTGCCCTCAAAAATCTTCTTGCCGAGGCCTCTGCAGTTCTTCTCGCGCAAGCTCACCAATGCACAACGGAAATATTCCGCGTTTGACAGGGAGTTGCTCGCGGTCTATGAAGCGATTAAGCATTTTAAGCCTGACGTTGAGGGACGCTATTTCTACGTTTTAACAGACCACAAACGCCTGGCAGTGGCCATTACAAACCCGCCAGCTGACCCGCCTCCTCGCCGCCTCAGATACATGGACTTCATATCTCAGTTCATCACTGATGTCAGACACATAAAGGGTGCTGACAATATAGTTGCTGCTTTCCTTTCTCGAGTCGACGCCGTCCATTCGCTGTTAGATCTCTCTGAACTGCGTAACCTCCAACCCACCAACGAGGAAACACAAAACCTGATTTCAGACTCTATTTCTTCACTACACTTCGTCCGCACCACCTTCCCTGGCATTTCTGGTGAGATCCGGTGCGACGACAGTACAGGCATGTTACGCCCCCTCATCCCAGCCGCGCTCCGTCGAGCGGTCTTCAACGCATTGCATAATTTAGTCCACCCAGATGTTTGTGCATCCGCCCACCTCATAGCACAGTGCTTTGTGTGGAGAAATGTCAACAAGGACTGCCTGCAAAGTACACAAGCACACTTCACCCCCCTCGGCGCCTTTTCGATCCCTTCTGGCGGTTCCAGCATATTCATATTGACATTGTCGACCCTCTCTCCTCTTCTAACAGCTTTTGTTATGTTCTCTCGTCTATTGACCGAACAACTTGCTGGGTCGAGGCTATCCCCCTTCCCAATATTATGGCAAAAACAGTTGCTTGAGCTTTCATCGAGTCATGGGTATCCTGTTTCGGATGTCCACCTATCATCACGACTTACCAGGGCAGACAATTCGAGTTGGCCCTGTTCAATGGGATTTGTAACATTTGAGGCATCCGGCGCATCCGTACCACATCATATCAACTGCAGAGTAACGGGCTAGTTGAGCGCTGGCACCGCACTTTCAAGACGGCTCTTTGATGCCACAACTCTCTATGGTTGGCATTCGTGTGATTTATAAGGAAGACCTCAAAGGTACAATAGCCGAGTTCGTATATGGCCAGAACATTGTTCTCCTTTTCTCCTTGGCGAACTTGTGAGCCCTTCCGCTTCTCTCCTTCAGTCTGACTTACCTTCCTTCACAGACCGTGTTAGACGCCACTTCATCAACCTCCATATCCCTTCGCCCGCCAGCTATTCCCGCCCTAAGGTTCACGTCCCGAAATCTCTGGACAATTGTGAGTACGTCATGCTCTGAGATGACACTGTCCCTGTCCCCCTCCAACCTACATATACCGGCCCGTACCTAGTTCTCCGGCGCCCAGCCAACACCTATGACATTCAGATGAAAGATTCAGCTGTTATAGTCTCTCTCAACAGACTTAAGCCTGCTCATGTTGTGCCTTCTTCCACCCCCCTTCAGGCCACGACCACGCCACTCACTGCTGTGGTTCACGACGCTCCGACCACTCCCTCCATGTTGGACTTACACACTCGATCGAGTGACTTCCAGCTCCAATCGTCGAGCTCTCCTCCGACCTCGCCCTCTACGCTGGTCTCACACACTCCGTCGAGTGACTTCCAGCTCCAATTGTCGAACTCTCCTCTGACCTCGCCCTCCACTCCAGTCTCAAGCACTCCGTCGAGTGACCACATCCTCCCCACGTTGAGCTTACCTACGATCACGCCGGGCCCTTCACCAGTCCCTTCGAACTCTCCACCGTCACCTGCCTCACCCTGTCGAGGTTTCTCACGCCCCCCCGTCTTGAACGTGCCCTCGCTGGAGGTGTTTGTGCCTGTCCCCCCAGACATAATTCATGACATCTCAATAATACTGTACGATTATTCACTATCCGTCGTGTGTGTCTCTTCATCCACAACCTCCGCCATTCCCTGCCACCTGGTGAAATGTGTTCCCCTCCCACCCGACGTCGACCTGGACATGCTTCGTGTGTTCCGCACGCCCACTGGAGACATCATCGTTGTCGCTCCATTGCACCTGCAAACTGCCGGCCTACCTGTCACTGCACGACCAGCACACCCAGAACGACGCCCGGCTCTCTTCAATGACTTCCAGGTTCAGTGGCCGAACCTTGCTTCATGACATCTACCCACACACCTCCCCGACGATGCTGTCGAGCTAACCATGGTCCAGCTCCTAAGGATCACCCCTGCTAACACCATAGTGCCCCCCCCCCCCACCCTGGCCTCTCAAGAATACTCCGTACTGCGGGGGGAGAGGGCTATGTGGTGCCGATGAAATCGACACCAACATCGATATGCATTCATCTTTGGACTCTACGCATTATCTTTCGCTGTTCCACCATGTTCAGTGCAGTTCTTTGTGATCCTTGTATGTGTTAAGGTTAATAAATGAACTACTGCTAAAGGGGTGTGATTATTGGTGAAACCAACCCGGTAATCCTCCTGAAGTTCCTATTATACAGTAAAATTAGATTTTATACTGTTGTATTGTACTACCAATTGCTATGCATGTAATTACATGTTTCATGCAAATAAATTACAAATTACGTAGAAAAATAGGACTTGGACAAGATATATTGATGTATATTGTCAGCAAATTCTGACTTTTAACAATAAATATGTTGAGAGAAAAACAATGTGGGGCATCACATATTGAATGACCTTCATACAAAGAGCCTATAACAGCATCTGCAGTGCTAAGAGAACTGCCTGATGAGCTGCCAAAGGTGGTGGGTTGCCACCAATCCATGTTGATAAGGGATGCCAGTGAACCATCTTGTTGACAAACAGTCACCAGGTGCCCACGTTTGACTTGCACTTGCAGTGTGAACAACTGTGATCTCAAGAGGTGGAAAAAGATGACAATGAATCAGACTCATCAGCTGGCTGTTGGCTCTCCATGGAAACTAGCTGCATTTCACATTTGAATTTTGTTAGTGGAAGTATGCTGAGCTTTAGAAGCAACCTCAAAAGATTTAGCAATTTTAAGAACTTCACTAGGACTAGGATCAGATGTAGCTGTAACTTCCCTTTTGCGGTATAGGTGAACAACCACATGATAAATCAGTGATCCAACATATATAATTCTGACAAGAGAAATTGCAGTGGTGTGCAAGACACTGCAAGTCACCAGCCCCATGCTGCTTAAGATGATCCATGCTGTTTATGATACTGATTAAATTGTAGAAAGTCAAAGTTGGAAT
Source organism: Schistocerca piceifrons (assembly GCF_021461385.2). Lineage (NCBI taxonomy): Eukaryota > Metazoa > Arthropoda > Insecta > Orthoptera > Acrididae > Schistocerca > Schistocerca piceifrons. Next base: position 876,384,792 of record NC_060138.1, on the reverse strand, counting down.
ATTAACAATCTTGCAAAAAGGATAAATAGCTACTCATCATAAAGACTGTGTAAGTTCATGTAATTTATAAATTACCTCATCACTGGTCTCCAGCTCCAAGAAGTCTGTGAACCCCAATCTTGCTGATAATTCTTCCTTTGTCTGCAGAATAATTCAGCTTCTACCAAAACCAGGTCTCATTAACTCTGATTTATAGGAAGGATTTTATTATGCCGTTAATTACAAAATGTGATCAGTGGTTAAGGAACTAGGTACATCTCATTTTTAACAAACTTCTGAAGAAACAACCAAGAGTTTCAGTACACAAGTATTTATGTGATTATTATAATCTTCTTCTTTGTTTTGGTATTCTTCTACCCCCCCCCCCCCCCCCCCATGGTTTGTTTAGAAGATTCTTTACTGCCTCTGATTCCTTTGCATGTCTTGATGCCAATTACAGCTTTTACATTCTTGGGACAGCACAGACATCATGTGAAATAACTCAGATAAAATAATAAAACATACAAAACAAGACTAACTACTTAATAAATCCTCTTGCATAGTAATTAGACTTTTAACTTCTGGATGATTTTCCAGGTAAATGAAAGAACAGATCTTCTACTAGTAAAGCCTATTCATTTATATTCAACAAAATGATATATTTGCAAAAACTTCAGCTATTAAACACGTGGTAAATCTTGTATCCTCACAACATGCTTTGAGTTGCAGACACGCATGACAAAAAGACCAGTATACTTTGAACTTTTGGCCAAAGCCTTCTTCAGAAATGAAAAGACCACACATTCAGAAAAGCAGGCACAGCTCCTGCACACGTGACGACTATCTCAAGCTGCTGCAGCCAGAATGAAACTCTTACAGTGAATGAAAGCTGCAAACTGGAGTGGCGTGGAAAGGGAGGGGGATAGCTGGGTATGGGGGGTGGGGGGTGGGGGGGGGGGGGGAGAGAAGGGTGTTATCTGGCAGAACTTGCAGGGATTAAATGGCAGCAGGACAAGGCTGCCAAGTGCAGAACTAGGAGGTTATGGGGCGGGGAAGGGGAAGAGAAGGTAAAGGTATGTGAATTGGGAGGAGGTGATAGGACAGAGGGGAGAGAAAATCTTTGTTGGAGCTAGCCATGTTTGGATCACCTTCACATATTTGATTTTGCTTTCACCTACTAACACTGGTAGTGTATTTGATTCTTACTGTAGCCACAGTGCAGGACTTTGAATAATTGGTTTTACTGTACTCTATCAGTGTCCTATGCAAATATGATTTTACTGCCAAGCAAAACTTTACACATCAATAGGTGTGATTTCCATTTTCCATTTGTGTTTCACGATGTTGCATGAGCACAATTTTACCAGAGAAGCAGTAGTAAAATAATGCTGAAACAGGCAATTGTACTGTTTCATTCCAACAAACACATGTTGCAGTTATCAGCAACAACAAAGTAATTAATGTCTTTATGTGTGCATGAAAAATGGTGTGTGTATTGGTTTGAGATGAGAGGGGGCCAGAGTAATGGGTGGTGGTGGGGGGGAGGGGGAGGGGGAGGGAGAGAGAGAAAGAGAGAGAGAGAGAGAGAGAGAGAGAGAGAGAGAGAGAGAGAGAGAGATAGTTGTTGTACAGTTTATTAGATACTGTCACAGTGCACCAGGCTAGATTCTATATACTCTTCAAACTCATTTCTAATTTGGATAAGTCTTCCTAGGAGAGATCAGTGAGAGATTTTGTGGTATTCAGGGTTCATTTGTAAACCGTTTACCTCATATTTAATCAGCAAGCCCTTGAGGCAATTCCAGTAGTGTGTTTAAAGAATGATCTTCTTCTCATTGAAATCACAACTGATATGCCCATGGTTTGGTATTGGGTTCACATATGATCAGTGCACCTTATCCTGTTCCATGCTGAAAATGATCACGTTAAGGGAGATGTAGGATACCTGGAACACTACTAAGCTAAAGTTTTGCGTGTGCAGACTGATGCAACTTAAATTGAAAACTTCATTGTACGGGTATCTTTTAAAGCCTAAATACAGAATTTTTGTGAATGTATTTTTGTCTTCTGGAGACCAAAATGTTCCAAGCTAACCCATTCTGTTTTCATTCATTAATATCTTGTGCACAGGAGAGAAAATCATGGTAGGGTGCACCACAACAGGCAGAAGACTGATAATCCCTCTTTGCAAAAGGTATGTAACATTCTTGAGCAATTCTGTGCAAAGGCATACAGGAATTTGCTGTGTGCTAATAACATGGTGTACATCATCAAACCTTGCATGTACAACATTTAACCAATTGAGCATGACAACAACAGCTCCATAGCGCATTTACCCATATGGCCGCAAGTGGCCCGAATCAGTTATTTGTGTGCCCTCGGTTCTCACCCGCATTTTATTTTAATATTAGTGACCCACCCCAGCTTCACACTATCTATAACTGAATGACTGGTATGGCCTAGTGATAATTTTGTTTAAGGGTGAATAGGTATGTGTGGAGATGGAAATTGATTAATAATTGCTTGAATAACTGGAAAACTTGATTGGACTGAATAGTTGAAAGAAACTTTGAAGGTAATTTATGAATTTGTGCACAATCCTGGGTGAACTTTAACTGATACCAATATCAACAGACCTTTAATGTCAGTACATTCAAGGCCAATAAACATGATTTGCATTATGTACTGCTTCACATTAATTCCATTGTGTTTAGTCTTGATTGTGACAATGTCGATGCAGGAATGCTCCTCCAGATACCACATAAATTCTTCTTGTCTGCACCGTACCTCTTGATGCAGGATCTTGGTGGCGAGTAAAATGATGAACAGATAGGATTTAAACTATTAGTCGTGCAGATTAATATTCCTCTTCTAATTACTTATTATAATACTTTTAATGAACAGTTAAAATACATGTTTTTAACAATGCTGGTACGATAGATCAAAGCATACATCTGTACACTATCACTTCCCCAGACAAAAAGTGAAGATACATGAATTAATAAATTGAAGAGTGTATTTCTTCCTTTGTTTCATACAGATATTTAACGATGCAGCAAAACATTATCCTTGCCACAAAACAACTTGTTAATTTACCTTTGGCGGTGTCTATGACTCATTTAGTTTACATATAGCTTATGTATAATAAAGAAAAGAATGAATAAACAATATGATTCAATACAAGAGGCAGTGCATAGGGAACAGGTAATTGAATATCATCAGTTTCATATAAATTAAACGATTTAATCAGCACATGCTACTTGTCAGCATACTGCAGTGGCTAAAGACTTGAGCGGACTGCCTGACCACAACCAGCCAACAGGGCTCAATGACTGCCGATTTGTCGACAGGATGGTCATGCCAGTGCGCCATGAGTATCAGAATCCATACAGTAGTTCCTGAAAATAGCCTTCATATACAGACAGAAAAACATGTTGGGGGACTGAATTCATCATAGTTCTACCAATTTACGGCAAATATTTAAAAATTGTGTGCACAAACGTTCCTTGCGGATCAGTGCATCTATTATTAAAAACCTTATAAAACCTGCTATGTAATTCCTGGGTAGGCTTCATATACTTGGACAGGCAAAAAGAACATCTCTCATTGCAGGAAACTATTCATCAAACATTGGTGAGGATAGCTGATGATGTAGCTACCTAATAGTGAAAACCTTAACAAAATCCCTACAGTAGTTCATGGTATTAGCCTTCATGTAGGTAGAACAAAATCCCTGCAGTAGTTCAACCTGGACATCGCTTCGGCAAAATGAGTCTCCATTATCCAACCATGAAAAGGCGATCTGCAGTTTAACGTGGAATCCAAATAAAGTTTCATTTGTGACAAATATCCTTATTGTTGAGAGATGATTGCTAGCTTGAAAAAGAAAGATAAAGAAATTCGTTGTCAAGTCAGGGTCCGATCGCATGACATTTCTGTCATGAAGCACACACTATGCCGTTAGGCCATATCGCCCAACTCTGGTTTTGTTCTGGAAAATTACACCTACAGTTTAGCACAGAATCTTAGCCAAATTCTGCATCTGGCAAACGTGCACATCATCGAGATGTGAATGCTACATCAAAAGACTGTGAAAAATCTGTGAACTTATTGGGGTTCGAACGTGTGACCTTTCTGTTTTTAGGCACATGCTTTTCTGGTAGATGCGTTCAAGCTTTGCTGTTGTCTGTGGAGTTATTGTGGCTATGTCACCAGCCAGCAATGCCATCGTTTTCACAGTGGTAGACTTTAATTCATCATAGTTCAGTCAATTTTCAAGAAATATTTATAAAATTATATACACAACTTTCCTCTTGAAACAATCTATCTATAGCCAAGATCAGTACTTTTTGAGATTAGCCAGAATGTACAGACAGAAGCGAGCAGGGAACCTTAATTGACATATATACATATACAGAAGAGAAACAAAGATGCAAAGAATGGTTGAATAAAAAAAAAAAAAAAAGAAAAAAAAGAAAAAAAGAAAACAATTAGTTTTAAGCACTTCTTAATACTGCAGATTTCTTGCTCAGTAAAAAAAAAGAGTCTAATGTTTTAAGAAATGCTCAATTTTTAGTGACTTTGGTGATTGTGGCAGTGAGATGTCTACAGTACAGACAACTCATGGTCATGGTGTAATTTTCAAACAGGAGTGACATGGATTCATTAATTCACATATAGAGACAATCACCTTCAAATGCAGTACATATTTGCAGCAAGGAATAAAAAAATTAAGACTATTGTAATCTGATGCAACAAGTAGAAGAAAATTGTCATTCAAAGCATTTAATAAACATTTGTGACTGTATCGCACATTGCATAATCCTTTTAAATATAAATGCAATTACTGTTATTAATCATCTGCTCACACAGACAACACAACACTGCTTCGTCAAGCAATTACATTGTCTCAACTTTGAGGTCGTTGAGGATGTGACGTGTTGGGTACAAGTGGCCAACTTATTGCATCTTTATTATAGCTGACCTATTAGGGTCTCACAGCATTTTAATTTATGTAGATTATTGATTAATAATGAGATCAGTAGATCTGTGGTGCTGCCCTGCAATAACTGTATTGACTCTTCAGCAAAAAGGTTTGACAGTCACTGCTCTAAAGAAACTGTCACAACATGTCCAATGTAACAAAAGAAACAAGCCATCATTTTCTTGGCTTCACTAACGAAATATTCAGTTCATCTTGGTACACCCAAGCAGTTGATTCAACTACTTTCTGGCTCATACAAATATATCCAACCACTTACACAAATGGGAAATACCCATTACAAAACAAACGGATCAGTCATGTGGATAACATCACATGGATATTCTTGTCTTTCTACACCTGTTAAACATGTTAAAATAATGAGATCAAAGTACCTTCATTAGTGTCATGACCCCACTACCCACCCAACCTTGTTCAAAAACAGGTCTTCCATGGCTTATCTCTCCAGTCAAACACCACCTCCAGAGTCCCATCATCCAGCCATACAGGAGCTCTCCCCTCATGACTCAGTAAACCCAGGACTGGAGCAACTAAATCTCATTCTCCGCCAGGGTTTCAACTACCTTTGTTGTGCCCTGAAATGAGGAATGGCCTACCCACCATCCTTCCCAACCCTTCCACAGTGGTATTTTCCTGCCCACCAAACCCACGCAGTATCCTCATCCATCCCTACACAACCTGTTGCCTCATGGTTCATATTCCTGTAATATACTCAGATGCAAGACGTGTCCAATACATTCTCACACCACTATCTACTCCAGTCTGGTCACAAGCATCAGCTATCCCATCAAAGGCAGGGCTACCTGTGAAACCAGTCACCTGATTTACAACTAAGCTGCAACCACTGTGCTGCATTGTACGAGGGCTATCCACAAAGTACATTACGTTTTCGCTTGTGTCCGTTAGGGGTGGGGCTAGCGGGCCATCTTGGTGTCATGGCATTCCGCCACTCAGTCGGCATCCTGCCGTTCTAGTGAGAGGTTCATGCTGTACTCCGTTGAGTTACTGTGACAGTTTGAAATGTCAGCGTTAATTGAAAATGCCGCGAAGTGTGAAGTGCGTGCTGTAATAAGGTTTCTGACTGCAAAAAGTTGTACACTAATAGAAATCTATCGGCAGCTTTGTGAAGTGTATGGGGACAATTAACCACTGAAAGTGGAGTGCGTCAATGGGTCATAAAATTTAAAAATGGCCGAACTAACGTTCACGACGAAGAGCAAAGTGGAAGACCCAGCATAGTGACTGCCGAACTTGTCGAAAAAGTTGATGCCGTGGTCCGTGAAAACCGTAATTTCACAATAACGGAACACTGTATGAGTTTTCCACAAAGTTTGTTGCACGTAATCATTACCAAAATGCTTGGTTACCACAAGTTTTGTGCAAGATGGATACCAAAAATCTTGACAGAGATTCACAAAAATCAGCGAATGGCTGCAGCGTTAACGTTTTTGGACGCTTATGAGAAAGATGGCGACTCATTACTCGATCGCATCGTTACTGGTGATGAAACATGGGTTAAGCATGTGAACTGCGAGACAAAATTGCAGTCAATGCAGTGGGGGCACACAAATTCCCCCCAAAAACCCAAGAAATGCATGCAGACAATGTCGGCAAGGAAGGTGATGGCGACTGTCTTTTGGGACAGAAAAGGTGTGATTTTTGTGGATTTCCTGGAAAGAGGCACTACCATAAACTCTCAAAGGTATTGCCAAACTCTGCACAACCTCAGAAGAGCAATACAAAACAAGCACAGGGGAAGGTTGGGCTCAAAGATCTTGCTGATTCACGACAACGCCCGGGCCCACACGGCAAATGCCACTTGTGAAGTTCTTGAATCTTTTAAGTATGAGTTGTTTTCTCATCTGCCGTACAGTCCCGAACTGGCACCCAGTGACTTCCACTTATTCCCAGCAATGAAGAAGTGGTTGGCTATGCAGCATTTTGATGACGATGCACAGCTTCAAGAAGAGGTAACCACGCGGTTGAGGCGCAAACGGCCGAATTTTACGGCGAAGGAATTTCCAAGCTCGTCCATCGCTATGATAAGTGCCTTAATTTAGATGGCAACTATGTAGAAAAGTAGTATTTAAGTGTGGCTTTCATCTGTATATAATAAAAAAAATTCCAATACTTTATTTATTTTTAATTCCAAAACGTAATGTACTTTGTGGATAGCCCTCGTACATAGGCATGACAACCAACAAGCCATCTATCTGCATGAATGACCACCAACATACTGTGGCCAAGAAACAGCTGGACCATCCCACTGCTGAGAATGCCACCCAACATGACATCCCTCATTTCAATGACTTCTTCACAGCCTGTGCCATCCGGATCTTTCCCACCAACACCAGCTTTTCTTGGATTGGGCAGGTGGAAACTCTTCCTGCAATATATCCTACATTCCCGTAACCCTCCTGGCCTCAACCTTTGTTAGCCATTGTCCTTGCCCATCTAGCCCCTTCCCTGTTCCCATTCCAGCACCATACAGCCCTCCATTCCACCAATGCATCCTACAGCCCTCTATTCCACCAATGCACCCTCAGTCTTTTTACTTGTCTCCTTTTCTGCTACACCCCTCGCCTTCCATCTAAACTCCCAACTGCACCTACCTGCCCTACTCTCTCCCCATCTCGTCTCTGCATGCTCCCACAAGCAGCACTTTTCCATCCCCCACTCCTACCCTGCTATCCCTCCCCCTCCCTGCCGCAGCCTTCTCCTTACCCCCACTACCTGGTTGCTTTTCCAATCACACACTGCTGCTCACAGTCTGTCCTCAGCAGCCAGAGACTGTGGTCATATGAGAGAGAGAGAGAGAGAGAGAGAGAGAGAGAGAGAGAGAGAGAGAGAGAGTTTTTATTTCAAAGAAGACCTTGTTGGCTGAAAGCTTACTTTGTGAGTCTTTTTGTTGTGCCTATCTGCGACTCAGCATCTCTTTCATATGGTTAGTATAGCAACTATACTTTTCATAATACTTTCACATTTTACCATTGTTTGACATTAAGCATGTTTTGATATCTCACTTTCACCCACACAGTAACTCCACCGAATGCATTTTTAGGGAATCTAATCTATTTGTAAGAACATATGCAAATACACACCACAACATAAACACCTGCTGTATAACTGAGCAACAATGTAGAAGCAAATGATTGGAAAAATCCTCGCCACATCAGCTGGAAGAAGAAATCATACCACAAGAAATGGTAAAAAGACACACTAATTGCACTGACAGAACACACCAGGATTTGAAAGAAAATACATGTTAAAGAGTTAGGACAAGTTCAAACATACACTCTTGGAGAAACAGTTTAGCTAAGATCATACCTGAAATCTTCTGCACTGCATAAATACATCAGTAAATGGCAACTTCTCTACACCAGCCCATATAAAATCATTAGTATACCTATCTCCGGCAGTTATCTTTTGGCTTTTCCAAGATAGAGAAAATTAAAGATTTATATGCCCACCAGGACCTGAAGAGGTATCCCCACCAGGACCTGAAGAGGTATCTACATAACTAATCACGAAGTTTTCAAATTGACAAACATCATATTAAAAAATATCTGTTTATTACCGGTAAACTGTGAAAAGTCATGATAGATCTAAGTTTTTGTACTTCTGTGAAAAGTCATTAATGTCAGGATACTCAATTTGAAGTATTATTTTTGTAAAAGACTAAACAGCAATCTGACATCTAAAAAACCTATTCTGTTTTCTATGATTTGTAGCATAAATGAGATGCAGTTATGACCTGGGATAGCAATCTCAATTTAGCTCCTTATTTACGTTACCCAGAAACTAGCTGTGGTGAGATGATTTTTATGTGAAAAGATTCATTGTTTCCATGATACTAATGTATAACCAATGTGGACACTTTAAGCAAGACAAGCACTTTATCTGAATAATACACGACTACTGTGCTCCATGAAAAAGTAAAAGGCATGAGATATACTGTCCTTAGTGGCTACTACGACTTTATGTTGAAGAGTAATACGAACATGTTTGTACATTTTGCCGTACTGTGCAATTCTGACTAAACTGCTATACTCCCACGACTACATAAGACATGAGCTGTTACGGTGAGTGCTGAAGAAATTTTCTGTATGCAAATGTTTCACATTGAAGCAGTACTCTAAATGTATTTACTTTTGTTCACATGGCTATTTATACACTCCTGGAAATGGAAAAAAGAACACATTGACACCGGTGTGTCAGACCCACCATACTTGCTCCGGACACTGCGAGAGGGCTGTACAAGCAATGATCACACGCACGGCACAGCGGACACACCAGGAACCGCGGTGTTGGCCGTCGAATGGCGCTAGCTGCGCAGCATTTGTGCACCGCCGCCGTCAGTGTCAGCCAGTTTGCCATGGCATACGGAGCTCCATCGCAGTCTTTAACACTGGTAGCATGCCGCGACAGCGTGGACGTGAACCGTATGTGCAGTTGACGGACTTTGAGCGAGGGCGTATAGTGGGCATGCGGGAGGCCGGGTGGACGTCCCGCCGAATTGCTCAACACATGGGGCGTGAGGTCTCCACAGTACATCGATGTTGTCGCCAGTGGTCGGCGGAAGGTGCACGTGCCCGTCGACCTGGGACCGGACCGCAGCGACGCACGGATGCACGCCAAGACCGTAGGATCCTACGCAGTGCCGTAGGGGACCGCACCGCCACTTCCCTGCAAATTAGGGACACTGTTGCTCCTGGGGTATCGGCGAGGACCATTCGCAACCGTCTCCATGAAGCTGGGCTACGGTCCCGCACACCGTTAGGCCGTCTTCTGCTCACGCCCCAACATCGTGCAGCCCGCCTCCAGTGGTGTCGCGACAGGCGTGAATGGAGGGACGAATGGAGATGTGTCGTCTTCAGCGGTGAGAGTCGCTTCTGCCTTGGTGCCAATGATGGTCGTATGCGTGTTTGGCGCCGTGCAGGTGAGCGCCACAATCAGGACTGCATACGACCGAGGCACACAGGGCCAACACCCGGCATCATGGTGTGGGGAGCGATCTCCTACACTGGCCGTACACCACTGGTGATCGTCGAGGGGACACTGAATAGTGCACGGTACATCCAAACCGTCATCGAACCCATCGTTCTACCATTCCTAGACCGGCAAGGGAACTTGCTGTTCCAACAGGACAATGCACGTCCGCATGTATCCCGTGCCACCCAACGTGCTCTAGAAGGTGTAAGTCAACTACCCTGGTCAGCAAGATCTCCGGATCTGTCCCCCATTGAGCATGTTTGGGACTGGATGAAGCGTCGTCTCACGCGGTCTGCACGTCCAGCATGAACGCTGGTCCAACTGAGGCGCCGGGTGGAAATGGCATGGCAAGCCGTTCCACAGGACTACATCCAGCATCTCTACGATCGTCTCCATGGGAGAATAGCAGCCTGCATTGCTGCGAAAGGTGGATATACACTGTACTAGTGCCGACATTGTGCATGCTCTGTTGCCTGTGTTTATGTGGCTGTGGTTCTGTCAGTGTGATCATGTGATGTATCTGACCCCAGGAATGTGTCAATAAAGTTTCCCCTTCCTGGGACAATGAATTCACGGTGTTCTTATTTCAATTTCCAGGAGTGTATAAGAAACTTCATATCCTGTATAAGACATTATTCTGACAGTTTTATGTAGAATAAGAAACTAATAGAGTCTAGGGACATACATTTTAGTGAAGTTGATTGTATGAACACTCTCCAATGATGCTCCATGTTCCAGTTTTTCTTTGCTTTGACTTAGTTTGTATGTGATTTTAGCACATTCTCCAGTTGTTTTTGCTCTGCCATGTGCAGATATTTCCCATGTGATACAGGGTATGCCTTATGTCTGAATACGATACAGTGTAGTGCAGGTATCATAATGAGTATTCAGAAAATCAGATTGGCTTAACTGCTATTTACTCACCTTTACATCATATAATGAGATACAAATTAAACACTTTTGTAAGAACAAGGCTTGACTCACGCACACAAAAAATGGACAGGGTTGAGTGTTTGGTGTAAGTTGCTACCTGCGAACAGACTTTCGCTGAAACATTTTTGCATTTCTCACAAAATGACATAAAGCGTCAGTGAATGTAAAGAGAAGGAGTAACATGGGCACTAATACATGGTATGTACATATAAACTGTTGCCTCATCAGGAAAGAGGGAAGGAGAGGGAAAGACGAAAGGATGTGGGTTTTAAGGGAGAGGGTAAGTAGTCATTCCAATCCCGGGAGCGGAAAGACTTACCTTAGGGGGAAAACAGGATGGGTATACACTCGCACACACACACATATCCATCCACACATATACAGACACAAGTAGACATATTTTGGTCTTTAAATATGTCTGCTTGTGTCTGTATATGTGTGGATGGATATATGTGTGTGTGTGTGTGTGTGTGTGTGTGTGTGTGTGTGTGCGCGCGCGCGCGCGCGCGCGAGTGTATACCCATCCTTTTTTCCCCCTAAGGTAAGTCTTTCCGCTCCCGGGATTGGAATGACTCCTTACCCTCTCCCTTAAAACCCACATCCTTTCGTCTTTCCCTCTCCTTCCCTCTTTCCTGATGAGGCAACAGTTTGTTGCGAAAGCTTGAATTTTGTGTGTATGTTTGTGTGTCTATCGACGTGCCAGCGCTTTCGTTTGGTAAGTCACATCATCTTTGTTTTTAGATATATTTTTCCCACGTGGAATGTTTCCCTCTATTAATTCATATCATTTATTTGAACCCAACAATTACGTTTGTTATTGTCACTGTTGCATTTCGAAATCTTTTCTGTCATCTTATTTTCTCTTTTTGTTTTTGCCAGTGGTCTTTAAATATGTCTGCTTGTGTCTGTATATGTGTGGATGGATATGTGTGTGTGTGTGTGTGTGTGCGCGAGTGTATACCTGTCCTTTTTTCCCCCTAAGGTAAGTCTTTCCGCTCCCGGGAATGGAATGACTCCTTACCCTCTCCCTTAAAACCCACATCCTTTCGTCTTTCCCTCTCCTTCCCTCTTTCCTGATGAGGCAACAGTTTGTTGCGAAAGCTTGAATTTTGTGTGTATGTTTGTGTGTCTATCGACGTGCCAGCGCTTTCGTTTGGTAAGTCAAATCATCTTTGTTTTTAGGTATGTACATATAAGTTGAACTGGGATGATAAAGACTGCATTGTGTTGGACTGCAATCACAGAACTTGTGTTGTTACAGTAGTAAACAAAGTAAGACAAAATAAACTTTAAGAAAGGTCAAGTCCCTTGGTAGAAAACGCAACAATCTAAAAAAATAAATAAATAATCCCTGTGCTTCATGTCAAGAACAACAATTTTGTATTTTTATGTCTAATATTTTTCTTTCAGCACAACCACCATGAATTGTGCTGAGGCATCACTGATTCTACTGCGTAATTGTTTAATGATTCCTGAAACTGTTTAGCACCTGAGGTCTACCTGCATGACATCGTGGTCATCATAAAACACCATGTGCCAGTCCGGATAGACAACTCCTTGCTTCGGTCCTAATCCCTGGACTGGTACATTTGTCACCCTGTGTCGTCACCTACTGTCTCTATGCTGTCAACAGTTCTACATCTATACGCAATATATATTGTGATACAGGATCAGTGAAGAATTTAAAACTGCAACCTTTGATCCATATATAAAACACCTATGGTTTTTTTAAACAGCAATGAAATGACTGCGTAACATCTAATATCTTTGTTATAAGTATGTTGAGAACATTGTACTCCAAAGAAAAGGACAATGTGGCTCCCATACTAAGCAAAGACAATACATATGTAAATAAAACTACCATTTGTTATTTATGAACTCATATACAGGAAAAGTGAAAACACTGTTCAATGTATTATAAAGTAAGCTATTGAATTATTAGCTTGAATGTGTGTTAATGAGAAATGATTATGAGGGCAACAGGCAGTTAACAGCCACAGCCTTCACTACTTGTTGAATAGCGTTATGAAGTTAGGCGATAAACTATGCCAATGCCAATGCCATTCAAGGGGGCGGTGTGGTATCCCTTTTTATAAATTAATTGGGTAACCAACCGCTCCACAGATGGAACGACACGAAATAGTAAGAAAATTATGTAAATATAATCTGGGACTCTCCAAATTTGAACTAATGTCTACTGAAACAAATGATTCTAGTTTCTTTAGTGAGGGATCTTGTCTTTCTGTCTTAGTTCTCAGTGTGGATGCATGTTTTGATAGGTGGTGTGGTATTTTTAATGTCTGCATATTTTATGTCAATGTATCACTTAAACTCTGGAATGTTCTTATTTGAAATGAATCATAATATTTATCTTGTCCTATTGCATACTTATCTGTTTCAGCATTAATTTGAGACAAGGTGACATGGAAGTCTGGACAAGCTGATGCAATTTATCGGCCACTATTGCAGCAGCCTATATGCAAATTTTTGAATGATTCAATCACAGAACCTACTTTCATTACCTTTTTGAGATTTACATTTTGTTGTACACATTTATATGCATGTCAGCATTAGCAACTCAAAATGTAGTCTTGCATCAGCCTATCAATCACTGACCATGAAAACCAGCTAATTTTATTCATTTCATTTTCTTTATTAGAATGTCTAATCTTTCCTTATAATACTGCTGCTTTCATCACTTCCACTAGTAAACATTTTTAATGATTAACTCTGAACCAGAGCAGAAATATTAAGAACCATCCAAATATTTCCAAAAACTGATCTCGAGGAACCACAGAATACCTAAAAAGAGGATTATAAGATGCTGTTTTGAATCCTGCTCTTCTTGCATGAGAGTCCAGCCTGTTAGCCATTGTGATCCCTGTCTTTGTTTGCTTTAGTGAACACAAGTTGAAAAACCACTATACAAAATTATGAGGGTACAAAGGCTTCTTTAAGATTATTTTGCCAACCCAAAGTCTTTTGAGAATGAATAATTGAAATTTCTGCATATGATGATGGTGTTTTGTTGATGAGAATTTGGAAAGTATATATGTAAATAAAACTGTGGATCATCATCAGCTGTCCTTCCACTACTACACAATTTTTTTAATTACATAACTTCAAAATCTTTTAATAAAACATTCTAGGGTTTCAAGCCACGTCAAGTGGTTTACTGCCCACAAGCTTTCGGCAGAGATCTCCTCTGCCATTGTCAAGTGGATGACTGTCGTGTGGTTGTCACTGCTGTGCTTATATAGCCACGCCGTCGCTCGTGACGTCACTGGTGCTCGGTCCCACTCCATATACGGTAATGTTTTGACTGCGTGACCGCCGGCCCCGATTCAACCCCCTCAACACTGGATCTCACACTGTACTCAGCTGCAATCCACCGTCTTTATTGAAGGTGTTATCAGAAATTCTAATCTCTATGGCCTTGTTTATCACGCTATCCCAGAAGCCATTAGTCTGTATAATAATAGACATCTCATCAAATTCAATTCGATGTCCATTTTCCAGAGCATGTTCTGCTACAGCTCACTTTTCGGAATAGCGCAGACGGTAACACCTTTCATGTTCTATGCGGTGCTGTTCAATAGTGGGAACAGTCTGGCCGACACAGAACTGCCCACATCCACATGGTATCTTGTAAATTCCGAGCGTTCTGAGGCCTACATAGTCTTTTACAGATTTCATTAGTTGCTGGAGGCCTGAAGATTGTGTCTATTTTATGCCTCTTCAGGAGCCGACTAATCTTCCCTGTTGTCGAACCACAAAACGGCAAGAATGCAACCTGCTTGTGTCTTTTTCTGGGGTCTTCTTCCTCTGAGGCTTGGATGACACTGCTTGTGAGATCTATTTGTTGTTGTAACCATTTTCCTTAAAAACTTTGCGTAAATGGCTGAATTCTCTCAGCAAATTTTCAGTGTCTGAGACGGTTTCAGCTCGATGTACGAAGGTCCTCAGAACTGACTGTTTGTGTGCTAGGTGATGGAAGCTGGTGGCGTGCAGATACCGATCCATGTAGGTGGGCTTGCGGTAAATGCTATGACCTAGAGACCCATTGGGTTTACGATGGACAATCACGTCCTAGAATGGCAGGGAACCCTCCTTCTCTACTTCCATTTTGAAGTTGATGTGGTCGTGGATGCTGTTGAGTTGCTCCAGGAACTCTTCTAAGTTTTCTTGTCCATGTGACCAAATGACGAAGGTAGCCTGAAAAGTCAGCTGTAGCAGAACATGCTCTGGAAAACGGACACCGAATTGCATTTGTTGAGATGTCTATTATTAAACAGACTAATGGATTCTGGGATAGTGTGATAATCGATGCCATAGAGATTAGAATTTCTGACAACACCTTCAATAGAGACAGTGCATTGCAGCTGAGTACAGTGTGGGATCCGGTGTTGAGGGAGTTGAAGCGGGCCCGGCAGTTGCACGGCTAAACATTACCATATATGGAGTGAGACCAAGCACCAGTGATGTCACGAGCGATGGCACAGCTATATAAGCACGGCAATAACAACCACATGACAGTCATCCACTTGACAATGGCAGAGGAGATTTCTTCTGAAAGCTCGTGGGCAGTAAATCACTTGACGCGGCTTGAAACCCGAGAATGAGTTATTAACGGATATAACTGCGAAAGCATGCATTCCTACATTCAAAATCTTTAAGTTGTTTGAAAAATGCTTCTTCATTATGTAATTTTACCTGCAGGCAATGTTCCCTGGCTCACACTCAACCTCTGTCTGATTTCACTCTGGGGGAGGGGGTAGGGTGTGTCATATTTAAGACTAAGTTCAAAATAATTGTACAAAACACAGGCTGAAAAAGTACCACTTGCAAAGAATGCACATGTAAAAAAACATATGGCAATACATAGGAAATAGAGTTTTGAGAATAGGGTCCAGACATGTACAAGGTGGACACAGCCTTTACAACGGATTAACATAATCATTTTATACAAAAACTGTATTTATATTTATGTTCAATAAAATACTTTTGCACTGGGAAATCAACTGAATTGCTGTTCTATGAAAAGCATTTGCTTTGTGCCAATCTGTACACAACTTTATATGCACATGACTAATATGGTGTAATTGAGGCACTGAAATTTGTTACATTTGTGAATCAACAGGTATGTTCAGCATTATAACATAAATAAGTCAAACAATTAAAATATCAAACTACGTGACTGTTAACACCAAGAAAGTGAATCCATGTTTAAATAAGGAATGGTGTGTGATCAAAGTATTTAATTAAATTTATTTTAATCTAGTTTTTATTAGCAAAGGGACTTGCTGGCATTCTAACAGACCATATAGGCATAGCATGATATTTATTCTCAGATATGAAACATGTTTATTAAAAATAATAATTTTCAGGTACATGCAAAGGACATAGAACATAACATTAAAAGAACACAGGAATGCTGAACTGTGAGAGATATCTGTACAATAAAAATAAGTTATAATGTGGTGTAACTTTAGTTCATGTCCTTCGAAAATTATCTGACAGCAGAACAAAAGAACAAAGGTAAGGTAAGAGGTATTTAGATATCTGAAGATTGACATAAAATGATCATATATTTTGGCAGCTGTTCTACGATCATATCACTCTGTAACACAAATAATTACTATAAACATTGAAAAATAATCAGGAAGCTCATTATTGTTGCTGACTGTAGTACCTAACAATAACTGGTACATTTGAATGTTTTTAAGCAATACAGTAAGTGCCAATAACACTCTTTAACATCTGATGGGAGAATTAATGTTTCAAAGTTGCTCTACGGTGGCCACTTCCCTCCCCAATGTACTAAACCTGACAAAATGAGTCATCGAAGATGAAACTTTTTGGGAAAATTAATTTTTCATTTCGTTCATAGTTTTGTTTTGACACAGAACTGAATTAGAATTTAAATTGTTTCACAATTGACCAGAAATGGTTAATCTATTCAAAATATTTGTAGCATTGTCAACTTGCTGCTAAAAACAACACAACTGATCATAGAAGCACATCATCTATTATAACATTCTGAAAATGTTGACAAACATAACACTTTTGTCCAGAATTGATACACAACACATATATTTTCTGCTTAAGGAGACATTAGTGACACACCTAGTATGTGAGACCCTCATCCATCAGTGAATAATCAACTAATGGTGTACCATTATGCAAATGATTACAGTGCTAGCACATTACATGTACACACCTGCACAGACATAAACATATATCTATATACAAATATGAATGATTGTGGCAATTCCAATAAATGGAACATTATTATCCATATTAGTATCTCTTTATGTACAACACACTTACAACCATTCATACGTGACTGTACAATGTAATTTACACACTTACATCAGCTTCTCATTTTCAATGGACGATTTCAGTCCACAGTATATACTACTTACAACACGTAAAATTTGTCATTACGGAAAAAAATCTCATTAAAACAGTTTCACTGTCCATAGCAGTCTACAGAGCAACTTACATACAACACTAAGCCTCAGTTCCTACCGAATATTACAATAAATGTTTATTCACACAAAGACTTACGAAAATCACACTAATATTCAAACTTTTCTCATAGTTCTTTAATTTACATTTTTTTTAAAAAAAAGTTTTCAGGAACTAGCTTTATTTAATGAAAATATTCACAAATGTACACTTCACTACACATTACTTGTTTTCAACAAGTTTTTCACGTAGACACTTTATTTTCTGTACAAAATATGCTTCAAGTGATTCTGCACATTTGAAGAATGGCGATTCTCTTGGATTATAATACCGGCAATTGTCAAATATTTTTGTCATGTCACCAATAAATTCACTTAACTTCTTGTACGATTTTTCATTTATCCTAAGTTCTATTGTCTGGAGATCTGGAAACATAAACAAATAAATTAGAACCAACAGCATGTACCTGAAAACATAAAAAAGTAACAACTTAACAACAAAACAAATCTCATTACTTGGCATTTAACGCTTTATTCAAAATGTAAATAAATTCAAGATTAAGATTTCCACTAACACAAACAGAATTCATTGTCTTAGGGGCAATTTGTTGTGGAAGAGTAAAAATTAACAGACCTGCATATTCTACAAAAACTCATCAAAGTAAAATTTAAAAAAGACAGAAATAAATAAATAAATAAAATACACTGAAGCACCAAAGAAACTGGTATAGGCATGCATATTCTAATACAGAGATACGTAAACAGGCAGAATGTGGCGCTGCGATTGGCAGTGCCTATATATGTCAACAAGTGTTTGGCGCAATGACAGGTTATCACAATTTAAGTGAGTTTGAATGTGGTGATATGGTCGGCGAACAAGTGATGGGACACAGTATTTCTGATGTACTGATGAAGTGGGGATTTTCCTGTATGACCATTTCACGAATGTACTGTGAATATCAGGAATCCAGTAAAACATCAAATTTTTGACATCACTGTGGCCAGAAAAAGATCCTGCACGAATGGGACCAATGATGACTGAAGAGAATTATTCTATGTGACAGAAGTGCAACCTTTCCGCAAATTGCCGCAGATTTCAATGCTGGGCCATCAACAAGTGGCAGCATGCAAACAACTCAACAGAACATCATCAATATGGGCTTTCAGAGCCGAAGGCCCACTCGTGTACCCTTGATGACTGCACGACACAAAGCTTTACCGACACTGGACTGTTGATGACTGGAAACGTGTCGCCTGGTCGGACGAGTCTCATTTCAAATTGTATTGAGCGGAGGGATGTGTTCGGGTATGAAGACAACCTTATGAATCTATGGACCCTGCATGCCAGCAGGGGACTGTTCATGCTGGTGGAGGGTCTGTAATTTGTGTGGGGCATGTGCAATTGGAGTTATATGGGACCCCTGATACGTCTACATACAACTCCGACAGGTGACACATATGTAAGCATCCTGGCTGATCACCTACATCCATTCATGTTTATTGTGCATTCCGACAGGCTTGGGCAATTCCAGCAGGACAGTGTGACACCCCACAAATCCCGAATTGCTACAGAGCAGGTCTAGGAACACTCTTCAGAGTTTAAACACTTCCGCACTCTTACAGATTTATGGACAGTCCTGAAGGATTCATGGTGTCAATTCCCTCCAGAACTACTCAGACATTAGTCGTGTCCATGCCACGTCGTATTGCAGCACTTCTGCATCCTCGTGGGGCCCTAAACAATATTAGGCAGGTGTAGCAGTTTCTTTGGCTCTTCAGTGTAAAAACTATTTGCTTGTCTTTACATTCTCCATTTGGCACAATTACATGTGGAAGACACAGTGATACACTGTGAGAAGAAAAACATCTCCATACTGAATACACAAGAATTAAAACAGATACATAAGTGCACTGAGCAGAGTAGAATTGATGAAGAAAAGGAAAGGTTGAACTTTGTAAGTAAAACAATATTTAATGATAACTGTAACACTCCCAAATCCTCTGCAAGATTATGAGTTAACAGCTCTCCCCTTAAATCTTCTTTATCTAATTTTGATTTTTCTTGCCATCAATTTCATTTACTTCTCTCTGGTGACATACCTTTAAAGAAAATCTAACTGTGGTACTACTCTAATATTAGGGTTTGATATTGTTAAACAGTTTATGCAACAATCAAGTTCTCCCAAATTCCAGTCCAGAGCCTTAACTGTAGTGAGCATTGACTGGTCTCTAAAATTAGAGAGAATTTACCAAACAATGTGAAAAAGAAATGACACACTTTTTGAATGTCACAGAATGTTTGACTTTCTGCACTCTCTGGATAGAATGAATCTTAGTTATGTTTGAGTCCCATAAGCATGGATAGTTAAATATATTTTAGTTCTGTACATCTGTGGCCAGTTACTATTCTGGTTATGAACTTTGAATTGTGTTGTTTGGAAGATAAAATTGACAAAAATAACCACTCAAGCTAGTAAATATTAAGGTTTTTCACAAACATTTCTGATGTGAATTTGTGTTTGGTCCACCCCTTGCTTGGTACGATCACAGTCTAACACATACAGTCACAACACTTCTGCTCCTCGTTGTTATACATTGCGACAGCAGTGCTCCAAGTGGTCAGACAGCTTCACTTATGTATACAATATAGGACGGGTGCAAATAGGATCTCTTATATTTGTATAGTTTTTACAATAGGGAGAATATGTAGTGTCACCAAAATCGGCAATACCCACCACATTTGTCTTTTTTTAGTTTCCTAAATTTTATTTTCTTCTAAGAACAATAAATGCCTTGTCAATAAGTGAATGTGGAACCTAAGAAATTTATGTGGAATGCAACACCCGCATTATTTAACATACCAAATAAACCACCACACCTGTAGTGGAAGGGAAACCCACACAAACATAATAAAACATCAAAAGCAATAAAATTATTTCTCAACACAAAAGAAACTAATTCCACAACTGATGCTCCATCTGAGCCACTTATAGGAACAATATTCAACATATTTGCTTTTGAAGCAAAAATAATTACATTTACATAAATATCTGTGTATCAGGAAGACAACTGAAGTGTAAGAATGTAAGAATCATTAGTTTCCATATAAAGTTGCTAACTGTAAACGAAGTGCCTGTCATAATAAGAAAGAACAGCAACAGAAAAATATGCTTCTCATGTATGAAATATATGTTTGTATTCTCTTACTTTAACTGGAGTAAGCTGCAATTATATACATATTCAAAAGTATTTATTTTCATGATCATCCATGTCCCTTGATCATTTACTAATGCTTGGAATGGAAAACTATAATAATAATTATTTTGTTAATTAAATAGAAAATAATTAAAAACAAACATTAATTTTATTGGCTGTATTTCTTGCCACTATGGGCAATTTTCACAGCAATGAGGGTTGCAACTGTATATCTTAAACTGTACTATAATGTAGAATTCTCATGCAAATCTTGTTATCTACATCTATCAATTCCACATGATAAATATTTTCATAAATTGATAAATGGTCACAGTAATAGGTTCAGTGTCCCCCCCCCCCCCCCCCCCCCCCCAAAAGCAGGTGACATAAAATGTGTGTGAGAATTTGATATTGTGGCAGCTCAAAATGCCAATCAGAATTACAGTTCTTCACTTGCTGAAATTTAAGGGTTTCACAAACTGATGATGAATTCCCACAATTTGAAAAACACAGTTACTAAATGAACTACAGTAGCATAACAAAACCTGTAACTGACAGTATTAAATTACAAATATGTTTAAACGCACTGTCACTGATTCCGTATACATTCTAATTGTGCTGAAAGAGCGATTTTACTACATCTGAATGCCAGTTATTAGCTATATTTTTTAAATTTACTAGCCGAGTAATCAGCATTGTCTAGGTATGCATTTATTTCCAATCTTCTATTAGTCCATCTCCTGCCACCCCAATCATTGTCCATCTTCTCCTGCCACCCCCCACACCATGGCCACCACCTCCCCCCCTCTGCCACCTTTTCCCACCCCCACACACTGTTCATCTCCCCCTCCCCCCTCTCTTTGTCCATCTCCTCCTCCTCCCTCTGTCCCATCTCCTCCTCATCCCTCTCCCTGTCCATCTCCTCCTCTTTTCTTTCTCTGTTTATCTCCTCTCCCCCCCATCTGTGTCTATCATCTCCTTCCCCATCACTGCCTGTCTGTCTCTTCACCCAACTTTGACCATAATTTCTTTCCATCTCTCTGTCAGTCTCATCTCCTCCTTCCCCTTCTCTCTCCACATTATCACCCCACCCCCATAGGTGGTCGGTAATTCTTACTGTCCCATATTTCTTTCCAGATTGTAAGTGATTTGGGTACCAAATTTGCCTGAAATAGTTCCAGGAATTTATTATGAGCTTTTACCAGTAGCTTCGCTCACATAAGCACATCAGATATATTTCACATATATCTATAGTGAATTTTGCCCAGCACTTTCATGTATTTTTGTAGGTAAATTCAACAGCATATAAAGTTAAACATCAAGCATGATGCGGAAGTTTTTCATGCACCTCGGTGTTTATGACGTATCTCTAGAACTACATATCGTTACAATGATATCATTTTGTTGGTACCTATAAATACAATCTTCAAAATGCATCGTGAATATAGTTTGTAACAAAGATGTAATAAATTATGACATCCTGCTTTGTGCAATTGCTGTACTGCATGAACTGCGAAAATGTAGTAAGTGATTCATCTTTTTGTAGGGTCGGTGAACAAGCAAAAGTCCATACAGGTTTGAAATTACGTGTAAAATTTGTTACAAGTCACTAAGTGTTCTCATTCTCAAATAATGGATGTATAAATCATGGGTACGCTTGTGTCGTTGTCTACACTGCTTTTTCACCCCCATCCCCACCCCTTTGGTAGGTAGTAGGTTCTTAACACCACAGTGACTCTTTCCAGCCAGTAAGTGAAATGTGTAGAACCTTACAAAGTTTTGCTGAAATCAGTCCACTGGGTTAGGAGGTGATGTGAAACATACATACGGATATAAATGCACCCATAACACAGGTACATCCATTTTTATAATATATATATGGATAACAAATCAAACAAAGCTGCCGTCAATTTGGAACATTCATTTAAACACGACAATCGTTTACTAAGCATGGTCTCACTGAAAATAGTATTCCTGTGAGCACTTCCAATTTTTGAACTGACTTACCCAGCTAGGCATAGGGAGATGTACAGTTGAATGTGGACTCCAAATCGTATTTCACATTAACAAATCATGTCAGAGATGAAAGAAGAATGCCAGCCTTTCTTTTGAAAGAAAAAGATTTAGGACCAACTGATTTAAAGTATTTGTTTTGTAAACAGAAACTCCTGATGTTTTTACTGTGTTTAGTTATAATTTTTATGACTAATTTTGCATTCACAGCCCTGATCTCAAGCTCACATTCTTGTTTACAGCCATGCTGTCAACCTGGAATCTGGCATCATTATTGGTCATAGATGAATTGTGACTAATGACTAGGGCCCAAGTGGCATGTGAGCTTATCAAATGATGTGAACCAAGGACCCAGAGATTATGAAAACAGATACCTACATAAAAATGTAATGTAGTGCACATAAATATGTTGAATGAGCAAATTATTGTACAGCTATACATTTACCACTCAATCACTGGAATGAGTACGGCATTAAACTGTCTAGGAGCAAGTCTCTGTTGCATTTTAAAGTGGTACAGCAACATAATAATCTTTGAAGGATATGCAGATGGCAGACAGATTCATTGCAAGAATCCTAAAAATGAAATTCAGGCACAAAGGAAGTATCTTACAAAACCCTTGTTTGAACATTTCCTTAGTATTGCCTCTCTGAGCCCTTACAAAGCTAGTTATGGATTCAGCACAGCTCTACAGGTATATAAGCTAGGAGAGTGGTGATGTCATACACTGAGCATCCATGCTGGGCAATATTAAAAATTTGTGGAAGGCTAGCTGTTTTATTTTTAACATGGGGAAATGCCAGTTATGTAATACCCCCTCTCTAGTGAAATGGAAAAGAACGCTTCCAGTCAATATCTCTGAGTAAGAAGGAACTCAATGATTGCCGTATATCCCAGCAGGCAATTCCAACAGGTGTCTATGCGTTACCAGCATGTGACAATGACAAAACCTTAAACTGCAACTTTGTATTGGCCTTGTAACTTTGGGAGAAACAAATTATTATTATTATTTCTTCTTCCTCAAATACTGAGAAACAGTGTAGCATGTGTTACTAGGCAAAACTATTTTCTTAACTGCAAGTCCAATAATTCTAAACCAGATTTTGAAACTGAGATAGATGAAGTGAAAATGGGCAACTGAACAGAGATTTATTATATGGTTGTGGTGAATGTCCAGTCCTTAAGTGAAATAGATTCTTCTGTAAAAGGTGCAGAAAAAGGGAAGTTCATAGTAACACAAGGAAAACTAATGCAAAATGGCCTCTATTCTACGGGACACAGGTAACTACTGTCCTATTGTAAATGTCAGTGTCGTCATGTAGATATAAAACTTGCAGTCTGAGATAACAGATAGTAATATATGCTTGTTGGATAATCCTTTCAACTGTTTTATTGATGGTATTTAATTCAAATGACTGGTTTCAAAATTATACAACTACATCTTCAGATGCACTTTTAACAGCAAGATGAAGTTTTATAAGTATCATCAATGAAACAGCTTACTGGATTATTAAATAACACTACATTAATAAAATACAGCTGAACAACTCCAAAGTTTGACTCACAACAATGAATCACACCAAAACAAGCAAGTGATACTTCAACTAACTGATGAGCAGGAGCTTTTTTAAAGTTGCACTTCTATGTAAATTTTACTAAAGAATGAGCAGGAACATTTCCCGTGGAACGTGACGAGTGAGTGAGTGGGTGGATGGATGGCTGCATGGACATCATAAATCTATAATAGGCAGCTATATTGAGAAGTGGGCCACAAGACATCAACAGTGTAGTAGATCATGTTTTATTCTGGTGGGGGAGATAATTTAAATGTAATGATAGCATGTACATTCTTCTAGAGGGAAGTGAAGTACAGTGAATAGAATTAGTTGAATCGGCACTTTTTTTAATGTGACAGATTTCATTAAAAAATTACCTAGATATACTTTGTGTTAATACTTATAGTGTCAGTTCGAAATTTAAACAGTAAACAAAATCTTTCTGTTTAGAATATACCGTTTTTTATGTTTACCTGCAGTACAAAGAGATCTGATTTATGAATAATTACTATTACTTAGTTAATATATATGTAGTCAGCAATTACTGATTTATTTATGGTAATAAAGCTGACCAAACAATTAAAAAAACTAATAAGAATGAAAGTTGGAAAACAGAATGTGGACATGATTCAAGCAAGTAAACTTAGTTCGGAAAATAATTCTTATGATAAGCATACTGAAAATGGGCAGTGAGAGACACAGAGGACACCTGAACCTAAGAGCTCAAATTTGACACTACAAAAGAATTAAAAAAGTGTTGGAGGGCAGGGAGGGGGGGGGGGGGGGAATGCCTGTAGATGTTTAAAATAATGCAAAAGCTTCTGTACTATGAATGCAAGAAATTGATCTAATCAGTCCTCAAGGGCAACACACTATGAAAAGTGAAGCAATATCCACAGCTGACGTTCTAAGCTGAGTAGAAGATTAATTTAGAGTTTCCAAAAGAGAAATAATGAATATGTTAAATGGAATGAAGGTTTTATTGTTATTAAAATGTTTTGTTAAGTTTTGTTTAATGATTTATGTATGCAAGATATAACAATAAATCTATTAATTTTATATAAGGCAGCCATTTATTATTGATAGTAGCTTTGTATATTAATAATTAATGGCTTAAGGAATTAAATGAAGAATATAACAGAAAATGAGCCCTCGTTTTTCTGAATATGTGAAGCACTTTGTAAAATAACCATTCCTCATTACCTGCTATGAAATGAGGTAGTTCTGAGATGTGGTAAACTGAAATTAGCAGGTATTTGTTAAAATCTCTTTCTAATATCAAAACATGAAACTCAAACTGTGCATGACTGGACTTACCCATTGGCTCTTTTATTACTTTATAGTAATCGGGTGCTTCATTTGGATCCACAGGCTCCATGAACGGCCAGGCACTTTTATGAGCCTACAAATTAATGGAAAAAAACATGAATATTTAGAGATAAATAATTATTACCGCACATATACTAAAACATTTACAAATAATATTTACCTGTAATTGCTTTATCAATTTTCTCAAGCCCTCGAAGTCCTTAGAATTCAAATTCTTCATATTAGCAAAATTTATGTTTGAATTTCGCTGACAATTAGGACAGATGTATTCATCTATATTGTCAGCTTCTGACTGCAGGATTCCAACACATCGACCATGGAACCAATCTTGACACCGATCGCAGCAAATATAAAACCTAGAAAGATTAATGATAATGAGATATCCCAATGAAATTATTCTTGAAGGTAAAATTGTGAATAGATTATGCATGAAAATAACAATCAAGAAAAGGTATTTATCAAATTATTGTATACGGTATTAGTATTTTCTGTGGCAGTATTCACCATCATCATCATTATTGTTATTTTACTGCATTTACTTCCTGGATTTTTCTCTCAATTATTGTTGGGGGCAGAGCAATCAACTACTTTAAGGCTGTTGCGCAACAAAGATTAAAAAACCAATCGCAAAGCACGATATTATGGACATAAAATAGCTGGTAATATTATCTGAAAGTGTCTCCTGGTCTGTTACAGAATGGTTCATTTGTGCACAAATGTACAAATCGACTGACATCTCTGCCCAAACTCTTTGCCTTTACAAATGTCTGCTTGTGTCTGTGTATATGCGGATGGATGTGTGTGTGTGTGTGTGTGTGTGTGTGTGTGTGTGTGTGTGTGTGTGTGTGTGTGTACCTGTCCTTTTTCCCCCCCTAAGGTAAGTCTTTCCACTCCCGGGATTGGAATGACTCCTTACCCTCTCCCTTAAAACCCACATCCTTTTGTCTTTCCCTCTTTCCTGATGAAGCAACCGTTTGTTGCGAAAGCTTGAATTTTGTGTGTATGTTTGTGTGACTATCGACCTGCCAGCACTTTCGTTTGGTAAGTCACATCATCTTTGTTTGTAGATATAAATAAATAAATAAATCTACAAGTGTCAATAAATTTTCTGTATCATTGTCATCTGCTTTTCCCACAGCTCCAAAGGGTTAAAAATTAAGTGATTAACTTCAATATTTATTCATGTTCTATAAAAGTTATGACTTGTTACTCATAAAATTCTCCACTTTCAGATATCCTCAAGCACGTGCAAGGGCTATCCAGAAAGTAGATTACATTTTTGCCTACAGGAACAATGGGAGGAGGTGGAATGGCTTTTGTCTGAGATTTGTCTGTTCAGTCAGCATCTAATTGTGACAGCATGAGGTTCATGTTGTTCCCCCTTATTCCACAATAAAAGTTTGAAATGTGTGCCACAACTGAAAATCTCACGAGTTGTGAAGTGCGGTAAGTTTTTGTTGGCAAGAAACTAAAAACTAATTGAAATATATCGGCACATGTGTGAAGTGTACACAAGCAATGTAATCACTTAAGGTGGAGTGCGCCACTGATGCATAAGGTTAAAAAGTGGCTGGACTAATGTTCACGATGAAGAGCAAGGTGGATGCCAAGCATTGAGGCTGATGAATTGGTCGTAAAGGTCAATGAGAAGATCCAAGAAAACCACTGATTCACAATGATGGTGCTGCAAAAAACTGTCAAACTCTGGAAAACTTAAGAAGAGGAATTCAAAATAAGAATAGCAGAAAGCTGAGTTCAGAAATTTAGTTCTTCCATGACAACACTCGACTACACATGGCAAACTGCACTCGAGAAGTACTCATTGCTTACTAGTGGGAGGTGCTTCCCCTTCTGTAATACAGTTCGGATCTAGGACCCAGTGACTGCTGTCTGTTTCCAATGATGAAGGTTTACCTTATGGGTCACTCTTTCTATTCTGTCAAGGAGTTCCTTGAAAAATTAAGCTGATTCTTGTTGTAGTGTTGATCGTGTTTACTTAAACTTATGGATTGACTTTTTTAGGGTTCATAAAATTTTTATTTTATCTGTTATTACTTTTATGTTGTAATTTCATGTACTGACACGTTCCATGACCTTCATGCAGTGCTTTCTCAACAACATGGAACAGGGCGGTTCAGGCAATAAGTGGTGCGAGTTTACTAACCTCTTGTCGACCCCTGTTCACAGGTCTGGGTATTTTGACATTTGCCTCTCAATATATGTATTCCTTGCTGTCATTTCTTGTTAATAATATTAGCTTATTCCCAAGAATAAGCAGCTTTCATTAAGTTAATACTCGGCAAAAATAAAACCTGTACTTGGACTGGACCTCCTTAAGTCTGGTGCAGAAAGGTGTGCAGTATACGGCTGCATCCAATTGCAATAAGCTATCGCTCAAATTAAAAAATCTTAGCAGTAATCCATGCACTTTCAAATCAAACCTGAAGAGTTCCCTAATGGGTCACTCCTTCTATTCTGTCGAGTAGTTCCTTGAAAAATTAAGCTGATTCTTGTTGTAGTGTTGATTGCATTTACTTAAACTTATGGATCGATTTTTTTCGGATTCATAAACATTTTATTTTTATCTGTTATTACCTTTATGTTGTAATTTCATGTACTGACATGTTCCACGACCTTGGAGTGTTGCTTCTCAATTTGGTCCAACAGAACTTGACATGTAAATAAATAAATAAAACTAGTTGAAGTCTCAGGTGGCAGAATTTTATGATGATGGAATTTTGAAGCTTGTTCATACCTATGAAAGTGCCTAAATTTGTACAGAGACTGACAAAAAGTAGTATTTATATGTCAGTTTCAAATTAATAAAACATTTTTTTTCTATACATTTTTCTAAATACCGAAGTATACTCTACTTTTGAGACAGCCTTTGTATTACAATGGCAGGTAATTTTGAAAGTGCCAGAGTCATCTGCACAGTATTCATACAGAATGTTTATGATTTGTGTCCAGAAATGTGATGTGTTCTCAACATAGCAAAAAGTCCATACAAACAAGGATCTGAAAATCATTCATTAGCAAGTTATGACAGGAATTACTTGTAGTGCCTCTGATTGTGTACAGCACCTCAGACATGCATTTTTACTTACTTTCTTCCTTACTTGCATCTCAGTCACCAGTTTCTGAATCATTGACTACTCAAGGGGGATCTACTGCATGTTCTGCTCAATCATCAGATTTGAATCCAATGGATTTTTACCACTAGACACTTCTAAAATCCTTGGGGTATTCAACTCTTTTTACCTAATGTCGGTGTTCTGAGGGAGCATATACAAAGTGGGTTTGACCAAATATAATGCACTCCAAAAATTATCAACACAGTATGGCAAAGCATGAGATGCAGGCTCAGGAAATGTCTCACAATAAACATTAGAAATAAACCCATGTGATTCACTAACAAAGGTTTTTCAAACCTGTATTCATGAGGAATTTCTATACTCAACTATCTGACCAAAAGAATCTGGACACCCCCATGTAATGCAAAATTGCCCAGCAGATGTCATGAGTACCACCAGTACAAAATGAGACAGGGAGAAGTATTCTGCCACTCAACTCACTGCGGGTCAACTCGTCGCACTCACCAACACACCCTGACATGTCTGTATGTGGAAAGGGAGGCAAAGTTGCCACCGTGGTTGAGTTCCTGCTCAAGCTGGCTGGGAACCATCATGACGGCAAGAAGAGGAAGGCAAAGAAAAAGCAGTGCAATCACTGCCAGAAACTGAGGCACATCGCCAAGTTCTGCAGGGCACAGTTGCACGCTTGAAATGCGTGAAAGCACATGATACATACGAGTGTGACAAACCACGAGATGTTGTTGACACGTGTGAACTGTGGTGACACTCACGCTGTCAATGCATGCAGCTGCCACTACATCAAGAGCTGGAGCTGTGGGAATAAGCAGCCAACGAAAAAAGTAAGGGTGCCACACATGAAGAGATGGTCTTATGGAGCATGGAACAAGATGCAGCAGCCCCCCCCCCCCCCCCCACTCCACCCCACACTCAAGAGGGAGAAGTACGCCGCACTTCCATGATGAAGAAGAAGAAGAAGAAGAAGAAGACAACATGTATGCTAAATTGAATGGGGCTTCTGATGGCGTGATGGCCACCTCAAAGCTGTTACTGAGGAGGGTGGCACTATGGGCAGAAGTCGTAGATGTCAGTTGCCAGTGGCAGCTGCTGAAGGAAGAACTGAAGGTTGAAGGTGGCAAAAGAAGAAATGTCTTCCCCTAACATGCCTGATGCTGCCACACAGACAATGCCTACTGTGGCAGCCTCCCGGGAAGAGGCTGCATCAGCAGAGGAACCAGATGCTTGCTTGCCACTCCGTGACAGTACCAATTCTCACCTTGATAACCCCTTCGCCCCTACTAATTATCCTAAACCTCCCTACCCCATAAGACACAAGATTTCACTGCTGAATAAGGAATTGTGGGATGTCATCATATCATCAATGTCTCAGTCAAGTGGATACAGGAGGAATACTGGTCTGGAAGAAGAAAGCCCGCCCAACCCTCGCGACCAGTATATCCTACAACAGCAACAAGAAAAAGATGAAGTGGAAGATCAAGGCTTCTAATAACTGCTAGCAACATGTGCTTTATTTGTGTCAGATAACCATCAGAACAACCCATTAAAGAGACATCACTATTAACACCAGCAGCCAGGAACAGGAGGAACAGCAACTATCTGCTCAAACACCTCACATCTCAGTCCCAAGACAAGGTATATCTGTCAACAGTAATGTGTTGTCAGCAGAGAAGCAGTAACAGCAGAATGAGGCTGTCAGGAGAAATCTGTGACTTCAAAAACAAATGATCATTGGATATCAACTGAGGAACAGATCCATCAGGGACACTTCAATTCTTCTAAAGCTGTCAACAAGTTGACAGTTGGTGATGTGATTATGAAGTGGAAATGTAAAAGAACAACCACAACTAAACCAAGACCAGGCAGGTGTCGTGTGCTGATGGACAGGGACCACAACACTTGTGAAGGCTGGTTGAACATAAAGTAAAACAAAAAAATCACATGAAAGCAGAGGAAGGGATCATTTGTGAGTTCCATAGTGCTGGCAGTCCAGCTAGCAGAATGATTGAGTGTAAGGTGTTAAAAAGAAAAGGGACAATGGTCAAGCAGCTTCTCGTAAGACACACATTTCCATCATCAATGCTAAGAAACACTTGATATCGTGCAAAGAGCAATGCCTAGACAGTAGGTGACTGGAAACGAGTGATTTGGAGTGATAAATCATGCTATATCCTGTGACAATCTGATGGAAGAATTTGCATTTGGCAAATGCCTGGAGAACATTACATCCCATCATCTGTAGTACCAACAGTGGAGGAGGTGGTGGCAGTGGTGGTGGTGAGGGTGGTGGCAGTGGCAGTGGTAGTGGTAGTGGTGGTGGTGGTGCTGTTATGGTATGGGAGTGTTTTCGATGGTTAGGGTGATTAGGTTGGTTGGTTGGTTTCGGATATAAAGGGACCAAACTACAGGGTCATCAGTCCCTTTTTCCTGACGCAAGCAAGGCTCAAGGTACAAAAACACCGAACACCACATCTAAAAAGAAAACGAATGGAATGAACAAAAAATGGAGAAAACATACACCACAAAGAAAAGTAGAAGAAGGTGTTAAAACCACAGAGCAGATGGCTGGGCTCGCTGATCATAATAATAAAAGACTATGAGCCAACGACTCTGCAACACATCAAACTGTCCACCCAAAAAAGACAAGGCGAGATGAACACATGTAGGGAAAAGGTAACCACCAAGACAAACAAATGCGAAGAAAGTGCGACAAAGTTAAAATGGAGGGAGGTTGGCGACCTCAGAGAGAAGGCTAAATGTCCATCCTTAGATGGTACGGAAAAAAAAAAAAAACAACCCTCATGAATTAAATGTAAAACTAAATCTGTTGATGAGGCATTGTCACCCAACATTGAAGGGAGGGTCCTGGGAAGGTTAAAAGTCTGCCGCAGAGTGGCTAAAAGTGGGCAGTCCAGCAAGGTGTAGACGACAGTCATATGTAAGCCACAGTGACACCGAGGTGACAGAGGGGGTAGCCACGTGCCAGCCATGTATGGCCAATATGGAGCCGACAGAGAACCACGGAGTCCCTGTGAGAAGCCCGCATGGAGGTCTTCAATACATTCATAGTCTCCTTAAGGGCACACAGTTTGTTGTGCATACTGAGATTATGCCATTCTGTCTCCCAAAGCAGAAAAACCTTGCGGCGTAATAATGATCGCAAATCAGTTACAGGGATGCCGATCTCCAGAAGAGGTTTCCGTACAACCTGTTTGACCAGCCTGTCGACATGTTCATTTCCTGGGATTCCGACGTGGCCCGGGGTCCTCACAAACACCACGGAATGACTGGACCGTTCCAGGTCACAGATGGGACTCCTGGATGGTCGCTACCAAAGGAGATAGCGGGGATAACACTGGTCGATAGTTTGTAGGTTGCTCAAGGAGTCAGTACAGAGGAGAAACAATTCGCCAGGGCATGAGTGGATGAGCTCAAGAGCACGAGAAATGGCCACCAGCTCTGCAGTGAAAACACTGCAGCCCTCTGGCAAGGAGTGTTGTTCAACACGTCCTCCATGCGAAGCCAATGTGACAATCAGCCATCGAGCCGTCAGTGTAAACCACTTCATGGTCCTGGTGCATGTCAGGAATCGAGAGGAAGTGACAGTGGAGAGCCGCGGGTGTAACTGAGACCTTAGGACCGTGTGAAAGATCCAGGTGAAGCCGCAGCCTAGGTGTACACCATGGAGGTGTATGCAAATGGACCTCGAGGATAGGTAGTAAAGGCAAGGACTCCAGTTCAGATAGAAGGGATCGTATGCAAACTACAGTTGTAAGCCCTGACCTCGGCCTCCAATGTGAGAGATGAACTGCCGTGGATGGGAAAAGGAGATGGTAACTCGGATGATCAGGAGAACTACAAATGTGTGCAATGTAACTGGCAAGCAGTTTTGCACGCCTAACCTTCACTGGACTAGTCCTAAAAGCTCCTGTTCCCAGTCGAACGCCACAGTGGTGCACTGGGTTGTGTAAATGCAACACTGAGGGTGCCGCCTAACCATGAACCAGACTCCCATAGTCAAGGCTTTTCGTAAATAAAAAGAGACTGCATCTGGAATAGGCTGTTCGGGTAACAGACTCTAGGGAAACTAGATTATCAATGGTAGAGCGACCCTGGAGGAAACCGCGCTGGCCTGGAGCCAGCGGCCCAACAAAACCGCCAACTACGTTCTAACAGCTTACAAAGAACGTTGGTGAGGCTGATGGGCTGATAGCTATCCACATCAAGCGGGTTTTTACAGGGTTTGAGCACTGGAATGAAGTTACTCTCCCACCACTGCGATGGAAAGACGCCATCGCACCAGATCCGGTTGAAGATGACGAGGAGATGTCGCTTGTAGTCGGACTAGAGATGTTTGATCATCTGACTGTGGATCCAATATGGTCCAGGAGCTGTGTCGGGGCAATGTGCAAGAATGCTGACGAGCTCCCACTCTGTAAATGGAGCATTATAGGGTCCACTGTGACGTTCAGTGAACGAGAGGGCTTTCCTTTCCATCTGCTGTTTGAGGGTGCGATATGCTGGGGGATAATTCTCTGACACGGAGGCTCAAGCATAGTGCTCAGTAACGTTCTCGGCAATTGTGTTTGCGTCGGTAGAAAACACGACATGGATGTTAATGTCAGTAACACCTGTCAAGGTCTGGTACTCACAAATATGTCTGATCTTCGTCCAGACTTGGGAAGGTGACATATGGCACCCAATTGTCAAGACGTACCTCTCCCAACACTCCTGTTTATGTCTTTTTATAAGCTTGTGAACACGGGCACGGAGCCATTTAAAAGTTATTATGTGCTCTAGTGAAGGAAGCCACATGTCACTGTAGAGCTCGACGACGCTCTTTAATGGTCTCAGCGATTTCTGGCGACCACCAAGGTACTGACTTTCGCCAGGGGCACCTTTAAGAACAAGGGAGCCCGTTTACCACTGCAGAAATGATCCTTCTAGTGAGTTGTTCAACTACCACATCGATGGTACCACGTGGGGGAGATTCAACAGTGACAGCAGAGGTGGAAGCATCCCAGTCTGCCTTGTTTAAAGCCCATCTTGGTAGACGTCCAGGGGAATAGCGCTGGGGGAGTGACAGGAAGATGGGAAAGTGGTCACTACCACACAAGTCATAGTGGGCTCTCCAGTGGACAGATGGGAGAAGTCCTGGGCTGCAGAGGGATAAATCAAAGGCTGAATAAGTGCCATGAGCCACACTGAAATGTGTGGGGGTACTTGTATTTAAAAGGCAGAGGTAGAGGTAGAGTTGAGACAGTAAAGCTTCAACATCTCTACCTCAGCCAGTAAGCACAGTGCTACCCCACAAGAGGTTATGGGCATTAAAATCTCCCAAAAGTAGGAAAGGTTTAGGGAGTTGATGAATCAGTGCAGGCAATGCGTTCAGGAGTATTGCACCATCTGGAGGAAGATATACAATGCAGACAGTTGTTTCCTGTTTTGTTCTTATCCTGACAGCTACAGCTTCAAGAAGGGTTTGAAGGGGCACAGGTTCATTGCATACTGAGTTCAGGACATAGACACAAACTCCACCAGACACTCCATTATAGTCGCTACAGTTCTTGTAATATCCCCTATGACCGCGAAGGACAAGGGTCCGCATTGCCAGGAACCAGGTTTACTGGAGGGCAATGCAGAAAGCAGGTGTAAAGCTGAACAGTTGCCGTACCTCAGCCAGGTGGTGGAAAAAACTGCAGCAATTCCACAGGAGGATGACATTATCGTGAGGCTGGGAAGGCATGAAGCATGCAAGGAGGCAGGTTATGCCTCAGGGTCACCAGCTGCCACCAATTGAGTATTTGTATCCATTCCTATTGTGGATGAAGCATCAGTCAGATCCAGGTCCTCAGGGGATGCTGAGATCTCCGACTCACCAGCAGGTGCAGAACTGGTAGGGAGTGGTGGTGTTGTGGCCACCGGAGGGTCCTTTTTCTTAGCAGACTTCTTTGTTTGCTTGCCCTCTCGCTTCTCTTTAGGGGCTTGCTGGAAGGACTTCTCTGGAGTAGCTTCAGGCACGGAGGAAGACCGTGAAGCTCTTCGTCCAGCAGCTTTTGGGTTCTTTAGGCACTGGCGAGCGTCCACTGTGGCATTAGTGGAGACCTTGGGAGAGAGGGTCCCAAGGGACCCGTTCCGCAGGAGAGGAGGAGGAGGAGGAGGCCATTGCTTCTCTGGCTGGGGGGTGGGGACCAATGTCCCCTGCATTTGAGGGGGCCTTGCTACCGAAGCAGGTACTTTGGGAGCAATGGAAGGAGACTTTCCCCCTACCACCAAAGGGGCAGATGTATTCTGGAGGCCCAGAGGGGCCACTGTTTGTGGCACAGAGTGTGGTACGACTGGTACATGCGAAGGATATGGTAATGTAGCTGCGGTGTATGTGGACATCAACCGAACGGGGTGTAATTGTTCAAATTTATGTTTAGCCTCTTGGTAAGTCAACCGGTCGAGGGTCTTGTACTCCATGATTTTCCGCCCCTTTTGGAGTACTGTGCAGTCTGAAGAGCAGGGGGAGTGCTGCTCTCCGCAGCTGATACAAGTGGGAGGATGTGCACAGAGAGTATTTGGATGTAGCGCATATCCACAGTCTCAATATGTGGCGTTGGAAGTGGAGCAGGAAGACATGTGCCTGAATTTCCAACACTTAAAGCACCACATATTGGAAGAGATGTATGGTTTAATGTCACAGTGGTAAAACATCACCTTGACCTTTTCAGGCAATGAATCACCCTCAAAGGCCAAGCACCGTTAGCAACCCTGTTGTCTTTGGGTCCCCTGTAAATGTGCTGGATGAAATGAACACTCCGCTGTTCTAAATTGGTGCGGAGCTCATTGTCAGACTGCAAGAGGAGGTTCGGATGGGAAATAATCCCCTGGCTTTTATGGGGAGTGATGGAAACAGGTATTTCACTCAGCCAGTCACAAGAGAATAATGCCCGGGATTGGGCTGGGGGTGCTGTCTGAATCAAGACTGCACGGCTTCTCATCTTGGACAGCACTGTCACTTCCCCAAACTTATCCTCATGAACTGAGGCTTCACAGGCAGAAAGGAGTCCCCGTCCATTCTGCTACAGACAAAATACCGAGGTGAATATGGCTCTCTTCTTTCTGTAGCCCTACGTTTCTCCCATGGTGTAGCAAGGGAGGGAAACGATTTAGGGTCATACCTGTCAGCATTGTCCTCGATTTTGCCCTTCTTTCAGGCTGCTGGCACTGTATGGTCACCAGCAAGAGATGACTTAGTCCGCTTCATTGCGGGTCATCCACCCCGATGCCACCCACTCTGATCAGGGGCTCTCCCTAATGGTGCCACAGCAAAGGCCATCTGGCATGATGGCCATTTCCAGGAGTCCTGATGCCCCAGGAAGACAGGCATACTTGGGGAGTTTACAGCTCAGGCATCAGAAGTGTGATTCCTGTGTCGTCATGGGGCTACCCTAGCACCTAATGGGTACATGACAGCCCCACCACAACAAACTGGCTACCATGCTGGATATTGGGTGCAGAGAAATCCAATAGTCATGGGGGCGAAAGAGGACAGGAGACAAGGGAAGAAGATGACATACCCCGGAAAGTGTCCTCACCCAAATAGTTGAATTGCAGGTTGAGATATGCAAAGCCATGACAGGAGGTTTAGAAGATCGAATCTAAGGGCGCGTGGATAACTCCTGCACCACGTAAGATGTCCTTCCCCATATGACCTGCACTTCTGTAGAATTTCGAAGTGGCAGGTCAAACCATACAACAGGACCTGAACTTATAGGACCGAAAAGAGCGAGTCTCCTTTTAGTCGCCTCTTACAACAGGAAGGGATACCTTGGGCCTATTCTAAACCCCGGACCTGCAGGGGTAGGGTGATTAGGGGTGGTTCCTTTGTTGCACTTATGTAAACACTAAATGTAGAAGGATATGAACACATACTGTGTACAGTAGAGGAACAGTTTGGAGAGGATGATTGTATCAGTATGAATATGCACTCTGTCATAAAACAACATCTGTGAGACAATGGTTTGTGGACAATAATATTCCTGAAATGGACTGGCTGGCCCAGAGTTCCAGTTTCAACCAAATGGAACAGCTCTGGGATGAGTTACAAAGTCAGTTTTGTTCCATGCTTTAGCATTCAACATCATTATCTTCTCGTTTTGGATCTTGAAGAAGAATGAGTTGCTATTCCAAGGCTGGGTCTGGATACTTTTGATCAGCGAGTATATTTTCTTGTCAGGAAAATATTCTTACATTTATGGACACCAATTTTTTAAGCAACTTGGAAAATGCTCTAAGGATAACTTCATTTGTTTGAAAATTATATGCTGACAATGAACAATAGCCATAGTTTTTAGGATGCTTAAAATCTATATGGAAGACCTTAACTATGTTCCCAGTGAAACTGCAGAGCAGTAATAAAATACTGGAGTATGTACATCAATCTTAGTCCAACTATTCAGACAGTAAAATTAAACCATATGGAATATTATCAAGAGCAGAACCAGTAAAACAGTAATTCAGAAACATAATTTAATTAAGGAACATGAGAACATAAAAAGTGACATTTCACAAGTAGCAGATATTTAAATTTCCCCTCACATATGAATGAGAAGACTACATCAGAAACAAAAGTTCATGGGCAGTTGATATTCTTTCTATTAGTATAGCATAAAGTTAAAAGTTAACATACTTATGTCATTATTTTAATACAATCTCCCACAGGTTATTGCTGGACTCCTCTCACTATTTAGGCTACTGCTAAACACTTTTTATTAAACATTATATTGGAAAATCGTGCACTGAATGCTAACAATGGAGAGAGTAAAGAAAACAACATACAAATAGTGAAGACAGACTGTTTGTCTTTATTCATACAATTGTCTTCTCATTTGTTTCAACAATAACTTTTATTGTAGTCAAATGCTTACATAAAATATTTTTGTGTAAGTATTTGACTATAGTAAACTTTATTGTTAAAGATAATGTGCTTGCTTCCTGCTGCTCTCTGCCAGTAACATGGCAGCCATGAGCATTTTATTATATATTTAAGAGTCAACATCTTATGAATACAAAGAGAACAACTCAGCAAGACAAGACTATTACAGAAGTGTGCAGTAATCCTGATAAAGGACAACACACTGAAAAGCACTGTCATAGTATCCCTGACAAGTGTGGCTTCATAGTCATGTCTGCTAATATTTTTAAGGTTCCATGGTATATTTTAATCATTTCAGGAAATTATCCAATTTTTTCCTTCATCAAAACTACTGAAAAATAAATTTGGTCTCATATGATATTAACCGACTGAAATAATATCACATTTAAAATATGCAATGATGGAAATTCTTTCTAAGTCTAAAACTTAGTTTGCAAATCTAAATACGCGATCCACGCATTCACAGCAAAGGAAAAAGTCATACATATCACTGAAGGAAAGAAAGGAAAAACTGATTTCCATTCACATGCATTGTGGATTTACTGTGATCCTTTATAGTACAAAACCAACAAGTCTGAAGTTTATAAAACAGGCTTTAAAAAGTCAACTTTGTAGTATGAAACCTGCAAACCTCCTTTTGAAAATTGGGCAGAGAAATTAAAATATGTATCTTTGTGAACCCTTTGCAATTGCTCCATTGCTTGAGAGATGTAAAATGATGTATCTGTTTCTCCGAATACTACTTTGTCTGTTGCAACACAACAGACAAAAAGAACATCTCTATTCTTATCATAGACACTAAAACAACGGCATTTCACAAAAGGTAAAATGGGTTTCACCAGACAGAGCATTCTTTGTCCCCACAATACTTCCCAACTGATATTTCAACAATGATTGGATGGTGCCTGATGCAAAATTTGCAAATGATTCAACAATGCAGTCTTCTAAAACACAAAAAGACTCCATACTGTTTAGTGGGTACTTACTGAGATTCATCATAAGGCTGTTTACACAGGCAATACAATTCCTGTGTGTCTCTTGCATGTCTACATTCTGTACAAACAAATTCTGTTAAAGTTTTACTCATCTCTTCAGTTATTCCAACACATTCTCCGTGGAACCAGTTATTGCACAAGTCACAGCCAACATAAAACCTGCAAAAAGTTATGCACACAATAACATCAACTCATCTGCTCCCACTCTCCTCCTCTCCCCTCCCTCTCTGACACACACACACACACACACACACACACACACACACACAAGTACGTGGTAAAATTGAACATATTTACACCACTGAAAGCAAACCAGAGACTTTTATTATACATATCAAGTCCTGGATCTTCTTCTATTAATGGAAACTAACAAATGATATTTGTTTCTCTTCTTAATCTTGATGCTCTCTCACTTCTTTTTCCGTATTATATCCTGGTGCAATTTACTTCAGCTGTCTAGAGTATTCCTACCCTACAAATCAGGCTCACAGCAGTACATGATTTTTATATGTGAATGTGATGCAGGTCATACTTAAGAACATCTTTACTTCAGAGAACTTACAAATCCTTATCAGAAAATTCTGTCAAGGCTCTAGTAGCTCCTACTACAGAATTGTCCGAAGGTTTTGAACTATCATCCACACAGATGCAAATACACTGTCTCAGAACTGCGCCACCTCACTCAGTTTGAAAATGGAGCAGCACTCCCTGAATAAGATGGACTTAAATAGAAAAATATTTCATTACAACAGACATGGCACATAAAAAAATACCTCCAAGCATAGAGTATTATAACTCAGTTTTCAAAGGAGATAAAACAAAAACATTAACACAGAAGGCTCAGTTGGGGCAACATACTTATTTTGAATATTTCTCAGGTATTCACTTGCATGTTATTGTTCAGAGGGCACGTATTTTGGCAAGCTGACTTTTTGCCACCTTCAGACATCATTAGGAATACTGAATACCCGAGAAATATTCAAAATCTTCCCATGCTAGGAAAACCCAATATCACACTACAGATACTTAATTTGTAATAGGCTCATAGTGACTATCTGAAAACTGTTAATTTCCATAAACAAATTGAGAACTGGTTTTAGAAGAGAAGAAGAAAAGGAAATATTTAACTCTTATTAGGAGTATGACGTGTTTTTCTAAGCCATCCATTCAATGCATGACACTTTTTACAATTGTTTTAGTAACTTTAAAAATAAAATTGGAACTTTTACTTAAGTACAGGATGTTAATGAGGCTCTGTAAATAACAATTGTAACAGTTAATGGATTTTTTGTTAGCACAGACTAGTAAGGCAACTGGTCCAGATAGAAGCTTAGCAGAACACTTAAATGTTTCTTTATAGGGTCTCAAGAATCATGAACATGTTTGCCTTCATGAATGTGGATACATTTTACGTTTATGAAAAATGTAATAAAAGTTTTGTGCAAGCAAGGAACTTGAACACATTTGAAGGTATATATGTACGCTAAAGAAATTTTGTTCCCAATACTATCATCAATATGGCAAACATCAACAAAGAATTTTCCACAAGACAGCCACAAAGTACAATTTTTTTAAAGTTCTTCTATGAAACATTAGTTTTGCGCTTAATTAATATGTATGTAGCCACATTGAAAGATGTGGAATTTTGTGAATTTCCTATGTGAACTATATTTTACTGAGCAGAGCATGCTGTTTCAGACAAGCAAAAAAAGCATTCAAGATAATAAGATATAAATGGCATTTTAACAATTATAGAATTTGTTCCTCAAATCAATATTACTTACTTCGTTTCATCATATGGTGTCCTGCAAAGGCAGTACAACTTCTCTTTCTTACGCCCTCCACTACTACCTCCACTACTGCCACCTCCTGCAATACTATTACTACTTGGAGAAGTAGAATTTGTAGCAGGAGGGCCCACTCCAGTACGTTGTTGCTTTTTAGGGCGACTGCTTTTCGAGGCAGTTGGAGGACTTAATGTAGTAACTGCAACAGGAGCAGATTTCCTCTTTCCACTTCCAGTTCTTACTTCATCTTGTTTATTTCTTTCTGCTTTAGTTCTTGCAGCTAGTTCTGTTGACAAGTCCTTCTGAAATGTTGGAGAAAACAGGGTGGACAATTACTCATTGCACCTGTGTATGACTATGACAGATTGCAATTCAGTATACTCAAAAATGTATTTTGAAATACTGGGTTTTGCATTAAATTATGAGATGTTTGTTATTAAGCTTATTGTTGTTGTTATCTCCAGTCGAAATATTACTTTGATGCAGCTCTCCATGGTAGTCTATCGTGTCCAAGCCTCTTCATCTCCTGATAACCACTCCAAATTATAGTGAAACCCCATATTTTATGTTTTCATGGAGTCCAGACTTAAAAAATGCAGGATCGAGGAAAATGTTTAAACATCCCAAAAGATGAGCAAAAACACATGTAATTGGCATATATGATCAAAAATTGCAATCCTCTCCAATACTTTGCGTAAAATCTGTATGTGAAGGAAGTTAAATTTACACTACAACATTTATACAATAATCTGTGGTAATGAATTTCATAACTTCTTAAAGAATAACAAATGTGTAACTGCAAGTGAAAACTCATAAAAAAATTGAAACTGGTATCTGGGTACAAGGTAATCAAGCTGTTTTCTGACATGTTACAAAAACAAATTATATGTTCAAAACATGTGTTTTTGAGAGATCATCCTTTTTGCTCATCCATAAAAAAAAGCACAACTTGATGAACATGTTGAATTAAACCAAAAACATCACAGCAGCTTAATGACATACTCCGCTCACCACTTTTAAAGTGTTATTTTAGGCTTGAAGAGAGACACAGAGATGCGGAAAAATGAGTGTACTTCCCCAATTGACGTTACAAGCTTATTAGGAGTTGGCTATACACTGTGAAAAATGTAAATTTGACAGAAAGCTCAGGTGTTACAGTTTTGCTTCATGCCCACTATCACTGCTGATGATCTTTACAATCTAGTGTGTGGTTTGTGCAGTGCAAAGTATATACATGAGTGTATATGTTGTTGCTGCAACTGTATCACGTCAGATTTGAACACAAAAGTCTTTAAAATGTGCTATCACAAAATCCTTCTTCTATTTCCATGTGATGTCTCTGTCATACACATCATCTGCAGGAAAAGTACGTTTTCAGCACCTCACAAAAAGCTTTCACCCCTACCTGCACTCCTGTTACTGAAGGGCCACTGCCCCACTCCACATATCCATTAGGCTAGCTTATTTACGTGTGTTTGCGTGGTACGGTGGCTGTGCTGGCCATTGGGTGATTTAAGAAATTGCCAGTCAATAAAAGATCACTAGCTCAATTATGACTGAGCACATTCTTCGAGGCTCAGTGCTTGAATTTGAAAGGTTGACAATTGATATTGCTGCTGAATACAGTACATTGGAAACAAATGCAAAAAGATTAGACTGAGTTGTAACTGGCACAAAAAGATTAGACTGAGTTGTAACTGGCACAAGAAAAGGGGGTGGCTGGGTGCCTTCATCACATATTGGCTCAATCCAGAACACTTTGCATTGGCTGTCTTGTTTTCCCATTACCTCTGCAACCCAACAGTAGTTGTATCATAATTGTGCAGTGAAGCTAAATGTTCCACATTGTGTGGGCAACACCAATCATGGATTATGTCAACATTTCCTCTCTCACATCTGCCCTCTCCACAATGGCATAAAACATTCCCTTAACTCCACAACCACCCGTGGCGTAAACCATCTTTCTTTTGTGCCACTTACAACTCATTCAAACACATCAAATGTCAATAAGAAGAAAACAAGATGAAGTCAAGCAAGACGCCGAGTAAGAACTTAAAATCAAGGTACACCTTACTACAAAGAAATATAAAATCAGGCAATTTTTAGCATTGATCTTATATATTTTCACAGGGGCTAAAAATTTATGGTGAAGAATTGCGAAAAACGTAAAATCGGAGAATGTAAAATTGAAATTCCACTGTAAATCCATTTTAAGACGTATATTGTTGTCAAGCCTTCTACAATTTTTACTCCTCCATTATCAAATTATCAAACTGATGATTCCTTCATGTCTCAGAATGTGTCCTATCAACGGATACCTTTTTCTGTTCAAGTTGTACTGCAAGTTTCTTTTCTCCCCAATTTGATTCAGTACCTTTTTTATTAGTATCTGATCTATCCACTGAATCTTTTGCATTGATTTCTTTTACAGTTTGATCAAAGTATAGATTGAATAATATTGTGCATAAGCTACAACACTGTCTCACTCCCTTTTCAACCGCTCCTTGCACTTCACTTCATGAGCTTTGAGTACCCTGCCCACTCACAATTTCAAAGACTGTATTGCAGTCGACATTATAAAAACTTTCTCTACACCTACAAATGCTATATAGGTTTGCTTTCTTCAATCCATCTTATAAGATAAGTCGCAGTCAGTATTGCCTCACATGTTCCTAAATTTATCTGAAACCTAACTTGATCTTCCACGAGATGCTTCCATCCATCTTTCCATTCTTCTGTAAATTAGTCGTATCAGCAGTCCATGGCTTAAACTGTTGGTTCTGTAATGTTTACACTTGTCAGCACCTACCTTCTTTGAAACTGGAATTATTACTTTCTTCTCGAAGTTTTAGAGTTTGAGGGTTTTTGCCTATCTCATATCTGGTGTACTCAGTAGGATAGTTTTGCCACAGTATGTTCTCCCAAGGATCTTAATAATTCTAAGGGAATATCTTTTATTTCTGCTGCCATGTTTTTATTTAGGTTCTCTGACAAATTCTTCTCGTGGTATCATATCTCCCACCTCATCATCCACTATTTCCTTTCCCCTTTCCATGACATTATCTTCACATTAGTTTCCTTTGTATAATCCTTCCACCTTTGCTTAAGTACTGGCACGCCAGCAGTTTCTTGATATTCTTAGAGCTGATTCCCATTTTTTTCTTTTTTTAAAGTTCTTTTAATTTTCCTACAGCTGCCATCTATCTTTCTCATAGTCATGTTTGCCTCTACAGCTATGAGTTTCTCCTCTTGCCAGTTCCACTTTTCTATGTTTTACTTCCTATCAATCTCATTTTTAGACATCTATATTACCTTTTGTCTGCTTCATTTGCTGTGCCTTTGTATTTTCTCCCTTTGTCAACAAAATTAAATATCCCACATGTTAACCTTCAATTTCTACTGGTTCTCTTCGATGTTCCACTGATGCCTTTGCTATACCATCAGTGAAACCTACATGTTTGTCTTTATTGTTACTTTCCTCCATTTCTAGTTGCCTAATGCTCCCTTTGAAACTCTCAACAACGTACAGTTCTTTTAACTTATAAATGTCACATTTCCTTAATTTCTCAACTTTCTACAGTTTTAATTTGAAGTGCATAGTCAAAACTTATGGTCAGAGTCCACATATGCTCCTGAAAATGTTTTGCAATTTAAAATCTTG
Organism: Schistocerca piceifrons; assembly: GCF_021461385.2. Lineage (NCBI taxonomy): Eukaryota > Metazoa > Arthropoda > Insecta > Orthoptera > Acrididae > Schistocerca > Schistocerca piceifrons. The sequence goes on along the minus strand of NC_060138.1, from coordinate 876,340,847 downwards.
TTTTCTTAAATCAGGTGTTAGCCAAGATTAAATTGTGCTCTTTGCTAAATTCTACCAAGAGGCTCCATCTTTCCTTCTTTTACCCTACTTATGTTCCTTTACCTCCGTCCATATTCTCCAACTATTCTTCCTTCTTTTCCCACTATTGAATTCCAGTCCCCTGTCACAATTATATTTCCATTACTCTTAATGATCTGAATAATTTCTTTTATCTCATCACACACTCTTTCCATCTCTTCATCATCTGCGGAGCTAGTAGGAGCATAAACATGTGCTATTGTGGTGGCCATAGACTTCGTGCTTACTGACATATTGTTACATTTATCACATAGATTTTTGCTTTTGGCATAAAAATTACACTTTTAAAGACTTTTCTGTTCTTCGATTAATGACAATGTATTTTCAATTGCAGTCTTTTAACTGAAAAAATTACCTTTGTAAACAATATACTGATTTTGTAATTGCTTGGGTGGCTCAGTGGATAAGTGTAATAAATATTTGTGGCACCTGACAATTTTACCTTAAGATGAAATACAAGCACTTCTTACCTCTACAGAATTAAAACTCACAGTTATATGCACTTTATTATAATTTTTCTATGCATGCTAGTTTGTGTGCCGATAGTTATGTATACTACATCTGTTCATCTTGATTGTCTGGCATGAAAACCAGTGTTATTTTTATTTATGAATTTGAAATTTTCCTGTGGGTTTCAACAAATATGGGACTGCCATTTAATGAACATCTGGGCAATTACAATCAATTCTCACATTGGTAGATATGTCAGTGTTATACATAAGGTAGGAAACTGACAGTAATGGGTTCTAGGGTACAACAGTGTGATGTATATGTGCCGAGCTTATGTCTGTCAAAAGCCACATTCACATATCAAATGAGATCTATTCACTGACAATATATCTCAGGCTATTTTTTGCTCTCAGCTTTTTAAATGACAATTTTTTAAATTGTATTCTGCTACTAAAGAGTACTGCATGGGTGCATCTGATTTATGGTGCCCATTACACCATAACCCTTCCCCAACTACTTCATGGTGCTATTACAGTGATATGGCATTGTCTTCCACTAACATGAGACTAAGAAATCAAATTCATTTACAAAACACATACGACAATTTGACACAAAATGAACTGTATGACTTGGTCCTGCTCTTACATACACATAGTTGTGCCAGACAAGAGTATGAGCAAAACATATAGAAAAGAAGATACATCCTATAAAACTGAGGAATAATACCCTAACAACCACTCACCACCAAACATCACTCTTCACATGTATAAGGCAACAAAAGTATTTTTATTTAACCATTCTATGAATATGATATTACCTGTATTTCTATTTGAAGTTCCTTCTCTAACAAGGCACGCTTCTTTATCATATCCTTTTTAAGCAGCTCTTTGTGTCTAAAGAGCAAAACTTGGAGCTTTGTTAAAACTTGCTGTCGCCTCCTCTCTTCTTGAGATTCACGCCACTTTCCTGTACGTGATCGTGATACCGCTACTGGTTTCTCTTCACGTTCTTCTGTTGGCGATCTAAAGGTGGAGATAGACCACTCAATTAAATAAAAAGAGAAACCTGAAGGATAATAACTTTTCACAATTTTAAAGAGCTATTAGGTAAATTGAATAACAAAGCACAATCAAGTCATTTATTACAAAGTCACTAACAAAGATACTGTTCTCTGAGACATATTATTAAACAGTACTCATAATGAATTATACTCAAAACCGAACTGCTATTCTTCAACAACAGAAAATAATTATCTGTAGGAATACGATCTTTCTTGATGGAACAGTAGGAGGGGGCAAATTGATGGATGAGGAGCATTGCTATTTCAATTCATGAGTGCAACAAGCACCAGATTTTAATACATGAACACAGTGAAAGAAAATGGAACAAGCTTATAAATAGCATAACAGAAAACATTCATTTGTTTCAATAAATTCGACAATTTGCACTTACTACAAGAACAGGCTGGTACTCTGAAAAACCACTATCTTTTAGTTATGTTATTGTAGATGTAACAGGCACATCATTCACTATTTAGATGTCTGGTTGTCAGGCAGAAGCCTCCAGTGCTTGTTTGAAAAGTCAGTGTTCTAAGATAGTACCACAGATAAACCCTACAGTAAAAGCGCAATATAGGGATTTTTGTTGAAACTAGCTAACTTCTTCTAGCATTCTCAGTCAGTCAAACACTATAGCTTCATAAGTGAACAGTATTATCTGGAGACACTATTGGAATCTGCTGAATAAGTTTGTGTGTGTTGTTTTAGACAAAGAGTCTTGTGTTACAGTTTATAAATTCTTTAATTCATTTCAAAACCTGTAGTAAGAACTGAGGCTTACTTGGACTCCTTTTCAAGCTTTGGCACTTTCCTTTTGGGAGACTCCCATTCTTCTTTGGCATCTGAAGCCTCAACAGCTGACACTGTCCCAACAGAAGGTAATGGTCTTTTCTTTGAATTTACTCTGTTTGCTACAGAACTATTTATCACATTCACAGGTGGTGTATCAGTTGGTTTGTCATGTTTCATTTGACGTTCCTGGTACCGCTGCAGTTGCAAGAGTTTCTCTTCTATGTCTGGATTCAGGTTTTCTTGTTTCAGTGCAGTTTTTATTGCTAGAAAATTAAAGGTATTTGCCATTAAAAAATGGAAGAATAATACAGTGTAAAATGGAACGACTGAAATAATTTCAGTTTCCAACAGATTATAAATTATAGTACCAACAGTCATAATGAATGGAAAAGAATTAATAAAAAGACGGTTCTCTTTTTTTCGATGTCTATGAAAAACAACAATATAACAAAAAAACACACACAATTTATACATATATACAAAGTTTTTTGAAATAGGGAATGAATTAAAAAGAAAATAAAAAGTGCAAAAAGAAGACCACATAAAAAAGGGCAAGTGAAACAAATGGAAGAAAGTATGTATGCAAAAAGAAAGAAATTTGAAAATTTTGAATTCATAATTTCAATTTGTAAATGTTGAGTAGTATGTGTAGCCTATGCAGGAGAGTATGCCAGCTTGAAAAATTAAGATCACAAAGTTTTGCATGGAATTAAACTGAAGAGTAATGAGATAATTGATAGTTGGTGTTAAGAGCTGCACCCTTTTTAAGACTGAAGTCAGGTGAAAGGTAAGCTCGGTTAAAGGAAGTCCCTATAGCTAAGGGATCACCTTCCGAGGGTGTATTGTTTCCAAGTAGAGAAGGAATTAGCGTATTTCATCAAAATATAAAAGGTATAAGAGATAAAGTTAGTGGACTGCTGATAGATGTAGACTGAAATTATTGGTATATCAGAGCACCACTTAAATAATTTGACAATTCAGAGGCTTCCTTTACCAGGATACAGATTAGCTGGCTGTTTCTCAAGGAGTTCCTTGTGGAGTAGGGGAGTGGCTACATACGTAAGAAACAATATTCCATTTGAGTCCATAGACATATCATGACACTGCACTGAGCAGATATTTGAATGATGTGCAGGGGCAGTTGAATTTAGTGAAACTAAGTTTCTAATTGTTGTTGTTTATAGGCCCCTTGACTCTGACTTCAGAGCATTTCTACTCAAGCTAGAGAGGGTTCTTGATTCACTTTGTAGGTAGTACCAGAAATTACTTATATGTGGTGACTTCAATATTAACTTATATGTGGTGACTTAAATATTAATTTTGTATAAGATGGTGCAAGAGAAAGGATGTTGGTGGGTCTCCTAAATTCATATGATCTGATGCAGACTGTGTTGTTTCCAACTAGGGTGCAAGGGAACAGTGGCACAGCCATAGAGAATATTTTTATTCATTCTTCACTGCTAGATGGGCATTCGGTTAGTAAAAGCGTGAATGGCCTTTCAGACCATGATGCACAAATTTTAGCACTAAAAGGTTTTTGGACTCAAACCAATGTCATATTTAATTACAAACTATGTAGGGAAGTTAATCAGCAATAGAGAGTTTTTTAAATCTTGTCAAGGATCAAGAGTGGCAAGATGTTTACAGCGCCGATAACATAGATGGTAAGTACAATGCTTTCCTTAACACATTTCTCATGCTCTTTGAGAGTTGCTTTCCATTAGAAAGTTGCTAAACGGGGTACTAGCAGTAATACGCAGCCTGGGTGCCTTACAAGTGGGTTAAGGATATCTTGTAGAATAAAGTGCGAATTATATCAAAATGTTAGAAGTAGTTACAATCAAGCTACAGTAGCGCATTACAAACAGTATTGTTAGGTGCTTAGAAATGCTATTCGGAAGGCAAAGAGTTTGTGGTATGAAAATAGAATAGCTAATTCACAGGATAAAATTAAAACCATATAGTCAGTTGTGAAGGAAGTGTCTGGTCAGCAGAACAAGGTCTACAATATAAAGTCAGTTCACAGTAAAAATGTTTCTGTTACTGATAAATCAGATATAGGTTCAGTATTTAACAATCATTTTCTGGGCACTGCTGGTGAATTAAATAAAAATCTAGTTTCTGCAGGAAATCATGTAACTTTCTTGCCAAACGCCTTTCCGTGATTGATGTATGAAATACTCCTCTGTGATACAGATAAGGGGGAGATTGAGTCAATAATTAAATCACTGGAGACTAAGGACTCTCATGTATGAAATACTCCTCTGTGATACAGATAAGGGGGAGATTGAGTCAATAATTAAATCACTGGAGACTAAGGACTCTCATGGTTATGTTAGAGTGTCTGACAGAATATTAAAGTACTATGCTGCACATGTTAGCCCTGTATTTAGCTATATCTGTAATTTTTCCTTTAGGAATGTTCAGGTTCCTGAGCAATTAAAGTACTAAAGCCGCTTTATAAAAAGGGAGAAAGGAAAATGTACATAAATTTAGACATATTTCTATCAGTGTTTGCAAAAGTTATTGAAAAGGTTGGGTATGTAAGGATAACTGATCATTTTATATCACACGATTTGCTATCAAATGTACTGTTCGGCTTTAGAAGTTGTTTGACAACTGAATATGATATATTCTCTTTGCCCTGTGAGGTACTGGATGGGGTAAAGGTTTCGAATGCTTGTCGTATTTTTTGATTTAACTAAGGCATTTGATTGTGTTGATCACAAAATATTGCCCTCGAAGTTGGACCATTATGGAATATGGGGAGTAGCTCACAATTGGTTCACCTCTTACATTAGCAACAGGCAGCAAAAGGTCATTATTCACAATGTTGATAACGGCTGTGATGTGGGGTCTGAGTGGGGTACTGTCAAGTGTGTTGGGGGGGGGGGGGGGGGGGTGCACCCCAGGGATCAGGGATCAGTGTTGGGGCATTCCTTACTTAAATAAATGATATGCCCTCTAGTATTACGGGTAACTCTAAAATATTTCTGTTTGCTGATGACACTAACTTGGTGGTAAAGGATGTTGTGTGCAACATTGGCTTGGTTTCAAATGGTGCAGTACATGACCTAAGTTCATGGCTTGTAGAAAATAAACTAACGCTAAATCACAGTAAGACTCAGTTTTTACAGTTTCTAACACACAATTCAACAAAACCTGACATTTTAATTTCATAGAACGGGCATATGATTAGTGAAACTGAACAGTTAAAATTTCTACGTGTTGAGACAGACAGTAAGCTGTCGTGGAAAGCCCACGTTCAGGATCTTGTTCAAAGACTTAATACTGTCATTTTTACTATTCGAGCAGTATCAGAAGTGAGTGATCGTTCGCTTATGTTGTATGATATTATACAGGGTGATTCAAAAAGAATACCACAACTTTAGGAATTTAAAACTCTGCAACGACAAAAGGCAGAGCTAAGCACTATCTGTCGGCGAATTAAGGGAGCTATAAAGTTTCATTTAGTTGTACATTTGTTCGCTTGAGGCGCTGTTGACTAGGCGTCAGCGTCAGTTGATGCTAAGATGGCGACCGCTCAACAGAGAGCTTTTTGTGTTATTGAGTACGGCAGAAGTGAATCGACGACAGTTGTTCAGCGTGCATTTCGAACGAAGTATGGTGTTAAACCTCCTGATAGGTGGTGTATTAAACGTTGGTATAAACAGTTTGCAGAGAATGGGTGTTTGTGCAAAGGGAAAAGTTCTGGACGGCCGAGAACGAGTGATGAAAATGTAGCACGCATCCAGCAAGCATTTGTTCGCAGCCCAGATGTTAGAGAATTGGCTGTTCCCCCAGCTCGAACAAGAAGCACAACAATTCATATTTCAGCAGGATGGAGCGCCACCACATTGGCACTTATCTGTCCGTAACTACCTGAACGTCAACTACCCGAGGCGATGGATCGGCCGCCAGGCAGCCCGTGACAGAGCACTTCATCACTGGCCTCCAAGAAGCCCTGATCTTACCCCCTGCGATTTTTTCTTATGGGGGTATGCTAAGGATATGGTGTTTCGGCCACCTCTCCCAGCCACCACTGATGATTTGAAACGAGAAATAACAGCAGCTATCCAAACTGTTACGCCTGATATGCTACAGAGAGTGTGGAACGAGTTGGAGTATCGGGTTGATATTGCTCGTGTGTCTGGAGGGGGCCATATTGAACATCTCTGAACTTGTTTTTGAGTGAAAAAAAAACCTTTTTAAATACTCTTTGTAATGATGTATAACAGAAGGTTATATTATGTTTCTTTCATTAAATACACATTTTTAAAGTTGTGGTATTCTTTTTGAATCACCCTGTATTTTGGGGGTAACTCTTCCCTTTCTAAAAGTATATTTTTGGCTTAGAAATGGGCTATACGGGCAATAAATGGTCTAAGTTCACGAACCTCTTGTCGACCCCTGTTCACAAGTCTGGTTATTTTGACATTGGCCTCTCAAAATATATATACTGTCATTTCTTGTTAACAATATTAGCTTATTCCCAAGAATAAGCAGCTTTCACTTGGTTAATACTCGGCAGAAATTGGATCGGACTTCTTTAACAAAAGGTGTGCAGTATACTGCTGCATCCATTTTCAATAAGCTACCACTCGAATTCAAAAATCTTAGCAGTAATCCACACACTTTCAAATCAAAACTGAAGAGTTTCCTCATGGGTCACTCCTCCTATTCTGTTGAGGAGTTCTTGAAAAATTAAGCTGATTCTTACTGTATTGTTGATTGGGTTTAAAAATGGACTGACTTTTTTGGGTTCATAAACATTTATTTTTATCTGTTATTACTTTTATCTCGTAACTTCATGTACTGACACGTTCCGTGACCTTGGAGTGTTGCTCCTCAATTTTGTCCTATGGAACTTGACATGTAAATAAACAAATAAACCAATATGACATATGGGTTATATGCAGAATTACTGAATGTGACTCTGCATAGCATGTAATACATAAAAAGGAAATATTCTGAAAGATGGCTTGTTACATAACATACAGAAATGGATGCATTTCATAGTATCAGCATATCAAAGTCAGTTAAGAGATGGGGGGAAACAATGAGACAAATGCAAATTTGCATGGTCTAGGCAAACAACTGGTTATCAATCCTGACAGCTTACATTGTATACAGCTACAAGGTGTGCATGATTTAAGTGAGAAAAATATTTGTGAACAAACTTTTGCAAGACAAAATTCTTGTACAACACATTCTCAGCCTTCTTATGGTGTCAAATGTTGAGAAAAAACTTGTACTTTTGATGTATCACCAGAATCAACTGCCTGTCACGTCTATGTGTATGCAATTGTAATACAGAAATAATAATACAGACTATGATGATTACATCAATATCTGCAGTGGAGGGAACCTCCCTCAGAATATAAATAATTCTATGTATGTCTATGTAGCCACCAGCATTAAGAACCTACTTGAAGATGGAGCTAATAGTGTAATAACAGTATCAATTTCAATTGGTGCTGCACATTCTGATTTTAATGGCCATTTGATTAAATAGAATGCACAGGGCAAAATTACTACGTCAAACTTAATTTTATGCCTACTTGAAAGGCTGAGTTTCTCAATTGCATACTGACATAAATTTCAGTATTTTTGTGGTGATTAGTGTTCCACTCTGTACACTGACACAGCTTGTATAAACTGCCTCATTTGAGGTGCTCTGCAACAAATACAGTAATTTACCAGGCACAACAACTCTTTAATCTTGATAGAAAATTGTGGTAATCTCTTGTCTTACAGGAATCTGGTAGAAATTTGAGGTAATGCTTTGTACAGAAAGGAGAGCTGTATTTGATATGAAAAGTCAGTCAGTCAATCAGGATGTCAAGCAATCAATAAAAAGTAACTGTTGATAAAAGCTTCTTTTTCTACTCAAATCTGATGTGTCACAAACACTGAAAATATTTTATACTTTTCAATTCTGCATTTAACAATTTACATTATACCAACAAAAAATTCCACGATAAGCTAATACATGGTCATACAGATACAAACACACTTCAAATTTCTTGTTTAAAACCTGAGCGAGGGGCATTTTACATTAAGGAGCACGAGTTTTTATTGTATGTTCCAATGTCATCATCAAGGTTTTGAAAGCTTCGTCCCTTTCAGTGAATCAAATCAATTTGAGGTCTTCTTCCCTCAAAATGCTTAGTATGTCTCAAAGGCCATTTTCCCCAGCCGATAGGAAGAGGTGGAAGGCAGTTTCTAATGACAGGATTAGATGTGGTTGGTCACATGAGCTACACAAGACCTACCTGTGGCCTCCAAGCCTTTGAAATGCACAGATTTCACACAAAATGAAAGGGTGTTTAATGATAATGTGCCTGTGTCAAGAATACGACAAAATGAATCATTAGGCAACATTAGGCCCTCAAATTCTGCACTGCAGCGAACAATTCAAGTAAGGGGGCTTACAAACATAGGGAAACATGACTAGAACATATATTTCTGAGTGCCTAAAAAATACAAAGGTGGAAGTAGTCAACGACGAACAACAGGGCAGATGTCAGAGGCTAATCTAAACCAATGAAATTGTAGACAAAGTGTGAGTAACTTCAAAATGTGCTCATTGATTAAGTGATGTACTGTCTGTAGGCTTTTGTCTCAGGATCTTGGGCCAACATCTGTTAAACACTTTTTCTGATGTTTCATCAGCACAGATGGCTGACGTCATCAAAGATTCATCCTATATTGCAGGTAGTGGACTGGAGTGGAGACCGCATCTTGAGATGACATATATTTGTCGTGCCAAAGTCTGAGGGCCTTTCCCTGCTCATTATTGCTGTGGTTCTGTTTTTGTTACCTGCAACAGTTATTCACTCCAGTGTGGGAATACAGCATCAATTTAACTTTTTTTTGCCTTTCCTGTTAATACTATTTAATGTTTATGAATTTCAATGGACACTCTGAACAATTGAGGTTGATTAACTCTTCTCCACAGCAAGAACCTCCCTGTTAGCAAATTTTATTGCATGGTTGGTCTCATGCAGTGTGGCCAATTTTTTACCTGTCCCAACATGCAATACCATTAATGTTCCATGATCCTGGTATTCATGGATGGCCTGTTCAATAATTTTCCACGTGTATGTGGTACACCCATGACATTGTGAGCATGTCTCTTTTTTCCTTTGCTGATCTGAGACACTCATCTTCTTAGTTGTTTTATATATAGTTTTTATGTCAAGTTTGATTAATATCCAGCCAATTCTCTCCATCACCCAGCGGAGGTAAGGCAGAAAGTCCTTACCTGGCATTTATTCTTCTGGTATGTCACTTTGCAAGGTGTTAGGTTTTGTGACACTTCTTACTTAATTGGAAAAGTACTGACTGTTTCTCAGAATGCATTCAAAGTGAGGGATAATGGGTACTCCATCAGTTAAAGAAACAGTGTCCTAACACCCAGCAAAATGACAAGTCAGATGAAGAAATGTTGGGTGCAGCCATTCTGCCATACATCATCCCCAGAGTGATGGACAGATCAGCCGTATATCGTGCAAACACAGTTTAAGGAATATTTACAAACTGGCCAAGAACATAGATCACCAATGGGCAAAAGGGATCTGGAGGTGTCTGTGTTACGATGACTGTATGATCTGTCTGTACCACAATCATCAAACATAAATGATACAGCAGGCTGGAACAGGTGGAAAAATGGTCGTGGCAGAGCACATGCTGAGTGAGACTGACCACATAATAAAATTTTCCGACACATGGGTTCTCACTGCAGACAAGAATTATCATGCTATTTTGCCCTGAGAGGCCATTGGAATTCAGAAATGTGGTACAAGCTTTTATGAGAAAGAAGGCAGCCATAAGATAAACATATCCTTGAGTCTCACGTTGCAGGTAATAAAGTAAGAACCAAGAGGTAATGACCAGGGTCTGATTTGATACATAAGCAGAAGGAAGTGAGTGAGTGTGTGAGTGTGAGTGTGTGTGTGTGTGTGTGAGATTATTTTACCTAAATTTGTTGGAATTTTTCAACATCGTCATTATATTGTGGGCAGAGAGAGAAATAATGAATTTTTCTTAATTGTACAGTCCAGAGACCAAAAGTAGTATTTTTCAACAGCACATAAGTAGGGATAGGGAAATTTTGTAAAACCGATAACATAAAAAATACACGAAATTGGTGTTTTTTTTTTTTTTTTTTTTGTGAAATAATATGAAATCAGAGGTTTTTATGAAAGATCATGAAATCAGTGACTTTTACAAAATACTAAGAAATTTCTTGTTTTCCTCTATAAAACGTATTTTAAATCTGAGAACAGCAATTTACCAATATTTGTAACTGAGAGTGAAAGGAAACATTGAAATTGGATTTCCCCCCCCCCCCCCCCCCCCAGGGCTGAGGTTCGTCTATAATCTTAAAATGACAGTTCTTTTCTTGTAGAACTGATTAGCTGTATGATATGACATAAAAAATAGCATCAAAATTGGAAAAACATAACACCAAAGTTGGAAAAAAATAACACCAAAACTGGGAACAAAATAATGCCACTGCATGGTGCGTGCTGACGCCATGTAGGGGCATAGCGTGAGTGTGGGTTTTCTAGCTTGTCAAGGGATAAATCTGAAAGCCAGCAAGTTTTCCATCCTTTCAACATGCCTATTGACAACTAAATGCTCCTACTTTTCTGTGAGCAGTCTCCTTTAATCCTAAAGTATTTAGATTCTACAAAAACCTTCCTACACCATTTATTAAGTACTTCTCCTTGATGAAATAAATCTATAGAATTAACTTCTTGTACCAGAATAAAGGTGCACCCCACCCGTAATCTATGTGCGCTTCACAAACAATGAATGTAACTTTCTTACAAAAGATTTCAAATGTTTGAGAATCAGGTTCTACTACGTCAGGAGGTAGAGTGCTGATGCTCATATACTCCATGAGTATACAATACACCCAATGAGATGTCACTAATTTTGAGGGATCTGACAGTCAACCACACTCATTCGAAGTATTGTTCTCTCAGAAGAGGATATTACTGGTCAAATTCTGTGTAAACCAATAGTAGATATTAAAATGGCAAATGGGAGATTGTTGCGGGCAGGTCATATTCTACAAAATATTAACTCCCTGTATATCTATAATACTGGACAAACTCTATATAAACCAATAGCAGATACTCAAATAGAAAAAGAGAGAGGAGGAAAAGGGGGAGGAGGCTGAGGCCTGTCCAGAAACTGTCACTGAGGAGCTCTAACAATAGAGTTGTATTTTGTCCTCATTTCTTTACTATGAAAACCAGACATAAAATGACAACAACCTAAGTAGATAGAATCTAATCTACTCTGCTGCCTATCTGACTCAAAATGCTTCAGCTGTTATTACAAATTCCTAAAGCACATTTCTTTTAACAACATTACAGCTAAAGTAACAAGACCATCACATGAAATAATGCTCCATTAAGCATATGAATTATATGGCTGCCACAGTAGCAACTGGACTTTTTTCCCTAATCCCCACCCCCTATCCAGCATTGGGCTGGTTAACTGCAAAAATTATTACATTGCCAATGCAAACACAGATTGCAATCCTCTACCATTAAATTATGAGACCTGACAATCAACTGCATATTACTTACAAAATCAAATAAGTACTACACTCAACCCGACAAAACGCGCTATTGAAAAAAATATTTTCATGATCTAGTAGATTTTTGCTAATGAATGTATAATATTTAACTATTCATACTTTCAGAAAGAGTGTGGGAGAAAATGATCCTATGATCCTTCTACATGCAGGAATTCTCTTCAACAAATGACTTTACACAAAAAATTAATCATTCTCTACAATTTTCTGGGATAACATTTCAGTGAGTAATACCCTTCCAATCTCTGACTTCTCCTACATTTTTACACTACTAAAACTGAAGTTTCTATTCCATTTTAGAAAACCCCCACCACTACCATACTAAAATATTTTACTTCTCTGGTGGAATTCTTTACCTTCCAACGTGCCCCTTTGCACCTACAAAACACAGATGTTAATCTGTTTTTCCAACTCGCTAGCTTCCAGAGAACACACGGGCAGGAATATCTTGTAAAGATAATAATTTGCAAAAAAAGGGTAATGCAAAGGCAACTGAGTGTTCTGGAATCAAGTGTACAAATTTGTTGGATTGCATTCAGCACTGGCACCCCACTCACTCTGCTGAATGTAGTCTGATGTTAAGATGAACTTGTTGGGAGACGTGGCCTGCGTGTTCGCACCTATGCTGGCTCCTGTTGTGCCGCCACCTGCCGGGAGGTCTCCAGCTTGCTGAGCATCTGAGACGAACTCCTGCTGATGGTCCTCTTGCTGCTGTTGTATTCCATTCACTGTTTCTTCAGATATCTGGCTATCTTCCTCAGTGGTCTCATACTGTTCTTCTCCTGCCCCAGAGATCTGTAGGGAAGAATTTGATTTCGCCATAGTCTATTGATGTAATTTACATTAAAGTGGATATTACAATAAAAAGATGTATATTCAAACATCTACGTACTTCTGGAAGCAATTTATTTCATCAAACTCTCTCTCTCTCTCTCTCTCTCTCTCTCTCTCTCTCTCTCTCTCTCGATTACTGATAGTGGTTGCAGCCAATGAAATACATGTTTCACACATAAAGAAAGAAGAAGCAAGAAATCATACTTATTATGTATTGAAACTTGAACTGCAGGAAGTGCTTCATAAACTAAATTTTCCATGTCATTCTTGCCCCGTGTCATCCTTGATGTGTAACAATATGAAAAAAGCAGTACCTGGAAATACTTGCCATATTATCACAAATCCATATCCATTATTAACTGTATGAAGCTGACAATCCACACTTTTTTGAGTAGCATGCTCATCATCTATAAACCTGATATATTTATGGACTAATGATGAGATATGAATCAGTAGACTATGTTTCTCTTTTCCAACCACTGATGGAGTATGTTGCCTACACTTTTCAGTATTTTCATGCTGCTGACAAATTCTTCATGGTGATCCAAGCTTCAGAAACAATCACTGGTTGCCCACTCTTTGCAATATTGTCATGTTGTTGACAAATTCTTAGTGATCAAATGTTTGGAAACAATTACTGACATACAGCCGTTCAGTTTATATACACCACCTGACAAAAAAAGAGTGAATATCCAGAAGGGTAGGAGGAAAGGAAATTAACTGTCATCAGTTGTTTCAGCGATTACAAAATTGAGTCAAATGTACAAAGAGCTTGGTAGTATGAGCCACCATATCAGTATGAGGCCTGCTGGCCTGGATGCATGCATTGACTCAGTTGGGAACAGTGTCACAAAGTCATTGTATCCTCTCTTGAGGCAAACTGGACTAACTGCTGCAACTGGTCCTTATTATTCTGGATAATGGCACTGGGACGGAGCTGACGTCTGAGCTGGCCCCACACATGTTTTATCAGGGACACAACCGGGGATCTTCCTGCTTACAGGAGCACCTCAACGTTAAGCAGACAGTTCACAGAGACATGTGCCATGCGTGTATGGCCATTGTCCAGTTGAAAAATGGTACCATGATACTGCCCCATTTAAGGTACAATTTGAGAATGGAGGATGCCAATGATGTACCATTGTGCCATAAGAGTTCCTTCAATCAATACCAGCTGTGACCTGAAATCATAATCAGTAGAATGATAGTTCACTGCTGAACACAATGCGAAGCCACTCTTCAATAATCTATGCTTCCTGGTCAAGGCACCACTCCAGACACAACCATATGTCTTATGATATTAATGACAGACTATGCATGGGATGGTAATTCACTTTTCACACAGCAGCTAGTCTCTGGCCAACAGTGCATGATAACACAGAATGTTGCAGCCAGTTCATTACTTTCTCTCGGATGACAGGTGCACATGTGAAGAGGTCATGATGCGGTTGGTGCACAACACAGAAATCCTCCCTCCATGACGGTCAGACATAGTTGACTGGAGCCTTGATGACGAGTATGACTGCCCTCACTTTTTTTAGTGCCACTGTCCATCCAAAGGCCCCAGAAATCTGGATACTGCAGAAACCGATCACCCAGTCAACTGTCTGACAAGTACACAGCACATCTGTCCCCTCCACAGTGATCACTCAACATCTGATGCTGCTTGTGCTCTTTATGTATCCTGCTAAGTGTGGTAGCACCACTAAACATGAACAACACTATGCATTCTGGTGGATATTTCGTCTGTAACAGAGAATTGCAACTCTTAATAGTTTATATACCCACCGATTGTATGCACATGTAGAAAGTTACACTAACATCAGATGATGTCATTTGATTGCTTCACCACCACCTCCTCCTCCTCCTACTACTACTACTCATTCCATCCCATCCCATCCCCTCCCCTCCCCCAGACTGTGTACAGTATATCCAGTTGTAATGGTAGAAGCAAGTTGTTTAAGACCCTGGTCAGGATCACACTTCTGTCAAATTTGTTTCTTTCAAACACTTCAAATTTTATATTGCCAAAACAAGGAGAATTGTTGTTTGTATACAGCTACCCTTTACAAGTAGATTTCTAGCCAAGAGTAGTGTGTTCATAGATTCAACATCGTTGAAGACATTCCACTCCACATGGCAAGAGATAATTGAGCGTTTAAGTGCATCTTCCATGAAAAATCACAGTACCATGATATTGTTTACATTTAATTTGCAACTTCACTGATTTGCAGCAGTGTTAAGCAGCTATGACTTTTAGTCCATATTCTGCCAGCCTTTCGCACTTCATGTTTGAAAGCTGTCGACAGTACTGCTAGCTGATAGGAATCTTCTTCTGCTGTACTGAGCATAGTTTCAATGAACCATGCTCTACCAATCTACTTTGATTGAAAGTCAAGTGCATCTCATACATGTAAATTATGACATACAAGTCATTTTACACTAATGATCCAGGATACAACTTCATAAAGATGTTTAACCAAAGAACACAGAGAAAACCAATTTGGTGTTTCCTACTAAATTGTCATTCTAAATATGAGGAATGTGTGTGACTATTACACTGTGTTTCATTCTGCTAATCTACAGTTTTGTGGTGAGCGATTTAAGTAGAACAAATTGAGAAAAGGTACGTAGGAGGAGGAGATGGTGGAAGAGGTATATAATCATTTGGTCCTTTTCTAAAAATGATATGTAAGGTCATTCTATATGTTCATCAAGTCCAAATGTGAAAATCTCTGAAATTTCAATCACCAATTACCTGAGACAATTCTGGTTGTTTAACTTGTTGTACAACTACTTTTGGTGGTGATTTCTTTGGAGACACAACAGATGTTTTGGTGACTATTTCTTGATGTTCGTGCTGCTGTTGGAGCTGTTGCTGCTGTGTAGCAGTTGCAGACGGAGATGCTTGTACTGCCAGGTAGATTTTTGTGGGACCCAAGACACCTTGTTTCCCAGTTGTAGCTTGTGCTGAAAAGTAGAAAATAGACACGTTCATTAATTTTTTAACAACCATAAAATTCTTGCAGAAAGAGATTGCTAGTAAGACTTAGGCAGCACATACAGGACAAACAGGAGAGAACTCAATGCAGTGTGCCCCAAACATGGCTTGATACAAATGGCCTGATAATATGTGCAACTGATTTTATCTAACTAGGTAAAGAAATGTAGTGTGTGTCAAACAATACATCATGTTCTTATTTAATGACTAGTTTCGTGGCTGCCTAAAGGAAATGAAAGCAGAGAAAATTTTAACTCCATAGGATTTTGGTAAGAAGAGTACAGTTTGAAGATTTTGTATGTGCGTGGAACCATGAGAAATAAGTAATAACATGAAACAACGAAGGAAGTACAGAAAAAACATAAATGTAAAACTAAAAATTAAAGTCAACTGATGACTGACATGCAGAAAGGATATAATACAGAAGGGAAAGCTTATTTCACATTCAAATATGGAAATATGCCGTGTCAGGTAAGGAGGAAACAATGTCACACAACCACAATACTGGTATAAAAGGGCCACAAAGGAAATGTAGCTTTCCCTTCTTTCTGTGCTGTTATGTGTGTTGAAAGATGGTTAGCATGGAAAAAAAAAGACTCTCACAAACCAAGAGAAAGACATACTACTGCTTTATGGAGAATGCAGAAAGGATGCAAAGAAAACAGTTGAGTTGTTTGCACAAAGGTATCCCAACACATGGTGACTAACAGAATCAGTTCAGCAGATATGGAAAAAAAAAAGGGCGGTGGGGGTTCATAGCAAGGGCACTGGAATACTATGCAGGGGTAAGGAGCAAGTATGCAATGAGCAGGGCAAATTAGTTGTTGCTCATAATCCGCATGTTAGCTGCAGACAAAGTGTGAGTGCCTCTGGAGTAAGTCTGTGCAAAAGTGCGAGAGCCTAAAAGTTCAGAATACCACATATGAATACAACAAGTAATGACTTCCACTGGAGGCAATATAAATTATTATTACTATTATTGTTATTATTATTATTTATAAAACAAGAATTATTATGGTAAATAAAGTTTAGTCAAATGATGACTGCATTTTAAATTAGAGAGGAGTAGGGAGACACAGTAAGTACTGTATGCTTTACAAAATGTGTGAAAAGCATATGAAACTAGGTCATTTTCTTACCTTTCAATAGCTGCTGCTTGACCTGCTGCTGAACTACAGCCAGTTGCTGTGGTGTAAACTCAGCACCTTGTAATCCTTGAAGTACTATTCGTGGTCCCTGCTGTGTCTGAATGACTTGCGCTGTCACACACTTTACTATGGTACCTGGCGGATGTGCTATATGTGAACCTGGATCTCCAGAGCTTACATCACCATCCCCTGGTGCTGCTGCAACAGCTTTCTGCTGCACTGGCTGAACACCCGTGACTTGATTCTGTGGTGTAGCTGGTGAAGGTAGCTTCTTGGACACCACATCATCCACGGCTGCAGTCTGGGGCACAGCAACTTGCTGTACTACAGTCTGTCAATTTTCAATAAGTGACTATCAGACAAGTACTTTTTCAGAAGCACGTTAATGTTGTTACTACATCTATACCCTGTCAGACCATTTAGAATCAAAACTAGAAGTTACATTCAACAAATTATGAAAATCAGATACCATTATGAAAATTTCAATTACTGGAAGAGAACTTTGCAAGCGAGAAATCACTAACACCTTTAAAATACTGGTTGGAAGAAGCTTTTGAGTAAGTATTTAAAGGAAGTATTTACACAACTGTCACATTAAACCTTTTTCAATGGTTTCTTTTCAGATTGTATCTGATTTCATGCAAATTTACTTCCTTCCCTTTCATTTTGAAATGCGAATTTGCTCTCAAATTTAACATTTCTATCCATCATTTAAAGCAAATATGATTTATTAAGATAAGAAATTGCAAACCTTTCTTTTTCAAAACATCTCTTTGACAATAGTATTACAAGCTGTGGTAACTTCCAAATAGTAAAGTACAAAGATCAATGGGATTCTGTACGGGACCAGCTGGAAGTTACTCAACTTAAGAAAATCATGTAGATACTGAACTGATACAAAGTGAGGCAATGGCCAACATTCCTCAACAAATTCTCACGTACCTTCAAAAATACAAAAGGTAAGGAAAATAAATATTACAAAAAATAAGGGAGGAAAGAGAGAAGGAAAGGAAGTGTTGGAGTTTAATATCTCATCAATAGTAATGCCATTGGAGATGGAATATAAGCTTAAATTTAACAAGGATAAGGCAGGAAATGTGTTGTAGGAACCATCTGGCATTAATCTAAACTGACTTTAGAAAAACCACAGACGCCTCTAGTGTAGATCTGAAATCCATTTGTCCCAGACATGAGTCCAGAGTGCTAACTATGCTACTGCACCAAATACTGTAGTAGTTCAAAGGATTGATGTAACAAAAATCTGAAACTGGAGAAGAGTGAAATTCATCTCATCAATTCTCAAATTCATTGCACTCCTTGAATTCTGCGTGAGTTTCAGCTGGTGAAAATCTGAAGAGGACTGTGAGTCTATGAAGGGATAGGATAATTACTAAGAAAGGACAAAACATTTAAGTGAGTAGAGAAAGATCACAAGAAGTGCTACAATAAAAGAGCGAATACCATATAACGTTGTTCACGAATGTACCACTACAAAAACAGCCCACGTGACAACAGAAGAGGTAGCAACAGTGTGGTCACCCAAGGGACTATGTTGAAAAAAGGGAGGGACTCAGCGAACAGGTCAAGAAGAAAAGAAAGCCCAATTGAAATAAAAGGATAATTGACAGAATGGGGAAAATACTCCACAGTAGAGGTATCTAAAAGTGTAAATAATGGTAACAATAATGAATTTTGAACAAGAAGAGAGAGAATTACAATGATTAGGCCATAGTGAACGTTTTGAGAATGTAATACAAATTCCTACTTCCTTGCAAAATTCTTTTATATGTCAAAAGTATTCTGCTTCAAACATCTTTATAAGTCCATTTAGTAAATGCACCATGATATGCCAGCTATCAAATTTGTCAGAAATGTGTGTGTGTGTGTGTGTGTGTGTGTGTGCGTGTGTGTGTGTGAGAGAGAGAGAGAGAGAGAGAGAGAGAGAGAGAGAGAGAGAGAGAGAGGAATTTCTGACTTCCAGCCTTGCATCTCAATCCTTCTTAAATAACCTTAATCCTACTCCCAACATCACCACTGCTGAAGTCCAGGCTATCCGTGATCTGAAGGCTGACCGATCCATCGTCCTTCTTCCGGCAGACAAGGGTTCCACGACCGTGGTACTTGATCGTCGGGAGTATGTGGCTGAGGGACTGCGGCAGCTTTCAGACAACACCACATACAAAGTTTGCCAAGGTAATCCCATTCCTGATGTCCAGGCGGAGCTTCAAGGAATCCTCAGAACCTTAGGCCCCCTACAAAACCTTTCACCTGACTCCATCAACCTCCTGACCACACCGACACCCCGCACCCCTACCTTCTACCTTCTTCCTAAAACTCACAAACCCAATCATCCCGGCCGCCCCATTGTAGCTGGTTACCAAGCCCCCACAGAACGTATCTCTGCCTACGTAGATCAACACCTTCAACCCATTACATGCAGTCTCCCATCCTTCATCAAAGACACCAACCACTTTCTCGAACGCCTGGAATCCTTACCCAAGATGTTACCCCCGGAAACCATCCTTGTAACCATTGATGCCACTTCCTTATACACAAATATCCCGCACGTCCAGGGCCTCGCTGCGATGGAGCATTTCCTTTCACGCCGATCACCTGCACCCTACCTAAAACCTCTTTCCTCATTACCTTAGCCAGCTTCATCCTGACCCACAACTTCTTCACTTTTGAAGGCCAGACATACTAACAATTAAAGGGAACAGCCATGGGTACCAGGATGGCCCCCCCTCGTATGCCAACCTATTCATGGGTCGCCTAGAGGAAGCCTTCTTGGTTACCCAGGCCTGCCAACCCAAAGTTTGGTACAGATTTATTGATGACATCTTCATGATCTGGACTCACAGTGAAGAAGAACTCCAGAATTTCCTCTCCAACCTCAACTCCTTTGGTTCCATCAGATTCACCTGGTCCTACTCCAAATTCCACGCCACTTTCCTTGATGTTGACCTCCATCTGTCCAATGACCAGCTTCACACGTCCGTCCACATCAAACTCACCAACAAGCAACAGTACCTCCATTATGACAGCTGCCACCCATTCCACATCAAACGGTCCCTTCCCTACAGCCTAGGTCTTCAAGGCAAACGAATCTGCTCCAGTCCGGAATCCCTGAACCATTACACCAACAACCTGACAACAGCTTTCGCATCCCGTAACTACCCTCCCGACCTGGTACAAAAGCAAATAACTAGAGCCACTTCCTCATCCCCTCAAACCCAGAACCTCCCACAGAAGAACCACAAAAGTGCCCCACTTGTGACACGATACTTTCCGGGACTGGACCAGACTCTGAATGTGGCTCTCCAGCAGGGATATGACTTCCTCAAATCCTGCCCTGAAATGAGATCCATCCTTCATGAAATCCTCCCCACTCCACCAAGAGTGTCTTTCCGCCGTCCACCTAACCTTCGTAACCTCTTAGTTCATCCCTACGAAATCCCCAAACCACCTTCCCTACCTTCTGGCTCCTATCCTTGTAACCGCCCCCGGTGTAAAACCCGTCCTATGCACCCTCCCACCACCACCTACTCCAGTCCTGTAACCCGGAAGGTGTACATGATCAAAGCCAGAGCCACGTGTGAAAGCACCCACGTTATTTACCAACTGACCTGCCTACACTGTGATGCATTCTATGTGGGAATGACCAGCAACAAACTGTCCATTCGCATGAATGGACACAGGCAGACAGTGTTTAGTGGTAATGAGGATCACCCTGTGGCTAAACATGCCTTGGTGCACGGCCAGCACATCTTGGCACAGTGTTACACCGTCCGGGTTATCTGGATACTTCCCACCAACACCAACCTATCCGAACTCTGGAGATGGGAACTTGCTCTTCAATATATCCTCTCTTCCCGTTACCCACCAGGCCTCAATCTCCGCTAATTTCAAGTTGCTGCCACTCATACCTCACCTGTCATTCAACAACACTTTGCATCTGCACTTCCGCCTCGACTGACATCTCTGCCCAAACTCTTTGTCTTTAAATATGTCTGCTTGCGTCTGTATATGTGTGGATGGATATGTGTGTGTGTGCGCGAGTGTATACCCGTCCTTTTTTCCCCCTAAGGTAAGTCTTTCCGCTCCCGGGATTAGAATGACTCCTTACCCTCTCCCTTAAAACCCACATCCTTTCGTCTTTCCCTCTCCTTCCCTCTTTCCTGATGAGGCAACAGTTTGTTGCGAAAGCTTGAATTTTGTGTGTATGTTTGTGTGTCTGTCGACCTGCCAGCACTTTCATTTGGTAAGTCACATCATCTTTGTTTTTAGATATATTTTGCCTACGTGGAATGTTTCCCTCTATTATAACCATATATATATATATATATATATATATATATATATATATATATATATATCCAAACTCAGAAAAATAATTTAAGTCCATCTTTAAGTATTGGCCCTTTAAAGTGTTGCAAATTGCAGTGCATAAATCCACAATGAGTTTTGAAATGGTGGGCAGTACTATTCTGTGGCTAAAAACCAGACTCTTAGAAGATTCTCCCATAACAAGGAAACGTAATGTTACAACCAGCCTGCAGTGTTACAGGGCATTTACAGGTATTTTATTCGTGATCTAGGCTGGTATGATCACAAAATGTACAAACATATGATTTAATTCTTACTTTCTAGAATGTGAGACAGCCTTCCTCATGACTGTGTCACACTTGCTAACTCCATCTTCTAACACAGACAGCAGCTTCTCGAAATTGGCCATGTCCACGTCCTCACGAAGCTCTGAAATTCATGTGGATCTTCGAGCCTCAGTTCTTTCATAAGCAGTGAATATAATCCCCTGCCTTTGTCCCTTCTTTTCAGCCACGATTGAACTCAACGTCTGGCTTTTTGTTCTCTTTGTCATTCTGCCCTAATCCGAAGATTTACTGTCACTGCCAGGGCAATAGCTCCAAAAACAAGTGGGTCTTCCATGTGCAAAATGCTGTATAAATACATTTATCTGTGTAACCAAGTGTCATAATATGAAACTAACTGTTGAGTCTGTACTTCAGAACAGTAGTAACCTACATACAAGAATAACAATTACTTAATAAACAATCATAAAAAAATTTCTTATGAAATAGGAACATTGAGTCACATAAGTAATTCGAACGGATGACATTCCAATATGCCACACGGTCCCCCTTGTGTTTCGTGCAGTATAACGAAAGACTTTACCATACATTTCTGTATGCGTTTTGCGTGTTATCACTGTCTACTGTGCGCGTATGCCCGGTATATCCTGTGTTGATGGTGTAATAGGTCAACGTGAACCAGCCTGCAGTTACAGATATGCATGTTTCGGACACTGGTGCATCGTGTAATGCAGGATTAACTGTTCCAAGCCCTGATTCAACTATTTGAAGTTATAATAAATCACATGAAAACTCATCAGTAATCAGTTCAATGCCACCAGCACATTGCTAAAACCTGCAGCATTAGACTAGATGTGAGGCAGCTACTGCACGTCTTTTTGGGAATTGCGACATGAACTAAATTCCATATATTCTCATACTTTGAAGAACAATGCTTTTATATTATATGAGCAGTTGGCATTTTGTGACTGTTATTACATTACAATATTCTTTCTTTTTACAAGTGATAAGCATATACTTCAATTGCTAATAGCCAAATAGGATAAGTGTGCAGGCATTACCTGAACATTTTGTTGCCCTGCTGCAGCAACTGGTTTCAAAAGTAAATTGCTTGTAGTTGCAACAGGAACTTGTACAGCATTTACAGTTTGTGTAGCCTCTCCAGAGGTTACTGTTGTTCCCACCGTAGTATTTAAGGCAACTGCATTTCCTGTTACAACAACTGCATTGCTTTGTTGTAATGCAGTGGCAGAAGTCCCAGGAGGTGCAGTTCGAATTAAGACTTGCTGACCATTTATTGTAGCAAGTTGTGCTTTTCCAGATGCTAGCTGCTGGGCAAGGTTTGATCCAGCAACTACAAACTGGCCAGTACTGAGAAGTTGACCACCTGCTGTCATCACCTATTCATAGAGACAAAAATGGAAATATTATCTTTCCACATTAAATAACAGTGTGCCCAACCAAAAAGTATGCACTGCACGTATGCCTATTATCCACACACAAAGGCGACCCCCCCCCCCCAAACAACCTCCCCCCGGCAGCACGTGCACGCGTTCAAACACACACACACACACACACACACACACACACACACACACACACACAGAGAGAGAGAGAGAGAGAGAGAGAGAGAGAGAGAGAGAGAGAGAGATTAATAAATAATACAATTTTAACTACCATCACATCTTATAGACAGTGTGGGAAGGGTTAGGCAGCAAATGGTGCTGGCCGAATACCAGGTTTAACCTTTTGCGCTCCGTAATGCAAACAATAGGTGTCTCTGTGTGCCCTTACTTAAATCGCCACCAGTCAGTCAGCAAGCACGCCACAGAGAACTGCGCAAGTCTTGTTGTGGAAACAATACAGCCACTGGCCAACAATTAGGGTACACATTACAAAAAAAATGTGTGCTTTCATTCAAATATATTTGTATAAGCATTACAATATAAAACTTTCATATACAAGTGCTAGTCACTGACTGGTCTGTGACAACATAATCCACTGACGAATCATCTTGCAGTTCATGTTGACCACAGGAGTTGTAGAGTATGAGGCCGAGTTTATTTAAAATTTTGAATAAATGTATCTCCTATATACGTAACATCTAAATGGTTCTATGAGAAAAGATTCATTGTGTTGGAAGTATTGTAATTTTATCTCTTTTCTTTTAACACATTATTGCAGTTAATTCTAAATTTCATGTTGGAAAATAAGTATTTCCTTCAATTTTTTTAATATTTTGTGAAAGAGGAAGACAATGAGATGGAGGAGAAATTTGAGAAAGAACTAAAATATGAAATACTGACTAGAAATTTTCCATTTAACAATTTATAAGGGAGCAAATTTCTACAATACATTACCTGTGTTGGTGTCCCAACAACTTGATTACCACTAACAATGATCTGTCCAGGTGTGAATACTTGATTTCCACTGACAACTACAGTTCCCGGTTGGGCAGCAACCTTTTGCACAACTGGTGTTCCTCCAATTTGTTGCCTGATCATAACAGTCTGTAAGAACATACAATAAGCTATCAGAACAACAAAAATAAAGAAAACATAGTTACGGAGATGAACAAACTGTATGAGATGGGTTCAATAAGTAATACAGCACACTTTTTTCTCGGCCAACTTAGGTTGACAAAATGTGGCATTTGTTGTGG
Organism: Schistocerca piceifrons; assembly: GCF_021461385.2. Classification (NCBI taxonomy): domain Eukaryota; kingdom Metazoa; phylum Arthropoda; class Insecta; order Orthoptera; family Acrididae; genus Schistocerca; species Schistocerca piceifrons. The sequence goes on along the minus strand of NC_060138.1, from coordinate 876,316,598 downwards.
GACATGATGGAATATTCCTATTTCAGCCCCTATAGTTTCATGAAGTACCAATAGCTGGCACTGTACATGGTCTTCAAAATGGGGTCTGTAAAGGAGATGCGTTTCAAGCAGAGAGCTGCTTTCAGTTTCTTTTGGCAGAAAACCAGAACATCACAGATAAACATAGGTGCCTGCAGAATGTCTACAGAGACTTTGCACTTAACAAAAGCACAGCGAGCTTTTGGGTGACGCATCTGTAATCCCTGCAACAAGGTCGTGCAAACCTGTCCAAACTCCCACATGCCAGCAAGCTGCATACAGCCTCAGGAAATTGAAGAAACGACTCCAGCATGTTCATTGCCACAAAAGTGCAAACAAACTTCCCCTTCTCCAAGACAAAATGCAAGGCCTCACACAAATCTGTGCACCCGATAGGAGCTCAAAAGATATCACTGGACTGTTCTTCTTCGTCCACCATTCAGCTGGGATCTTGCACCTTCAATTTCCATCTGTTTGGTCCAATGGAGGATGCTCTCCGCACGAAGCAGTACAAGAGTGATGGGTAAGTTACTGATGGGGCAGGACGCTGGCTCCAGTGTCGAATAGTCTAGTGTTACCATGTGAGTATACAGGTCCTCCAAGTAAGGTGGTGTAAGGCCATCACGTTGAACAGAGATTAAGTTGAAAAATAGGATTTTGTAGCCAAAGGCGTTGGGAACAATATGGTGTCTCGAAATCCTGAATAAAAGCAACCTGCTTTCAGAGAGAGAGAGAAAAAAAGTGTTGCATTACTTACCAAATGCCCCTCACAGAAAAATAAAATTAAAGAAAGAAACACATTCTCATATCACATTTTGTTTTTCATGAGCAATTACATGCAACTATAAAGTGCTTAGCATGACTAAAGCAAGAAAATAATAAAAGCATCAAAAAACAAGACTTTAGAAGCTGAAGAATATCAAATTTGTACATGATATTGTCCCCTACTTTCTGTCTTCGAGTTTATCTTAATGTGTGCTTACATAAGTTAAAAGTGGTCAACAGAAAACAAGGCAGGTCAACAAATGAAAAGCTGTTCTGACTCTAGTCTCTTGTTTCTTGGTTATTTAGTGAAACTCTTGTTGCACATGTTGTCTGATTTGTAGCTTTCTGTATATGTATTTGGCTATGCCACAATGATGGTAAAGTGGCAACTAGTAAACTACCTACCATGAAGGGCAAGTCCACTGTGAAACAGACACAAATGACCGATCACCATCTTCATTTACTTAGCATTCACAACTGAGGGATCTTACATGAGATGAAATACAGTTCCCACTCATAGCAGGTAGTTGCAGTAAGAGTGATTTGCGGTAGCAGTCAAATAAAAATTAACTAGAATCAAGTGAATATGTATGTACTTGGAAGAAACAAGGAAGGATTTTATCTTTGTACTTCTTTGGAGATTGCTCAGATTGTAAATGGGAAAACCCAAACTCAATATTTCATTTATGTCTCATCTGGCAAAGTGAAACGGCACAAATGGAATACTTATAAGGCACATGCAATAAAAATTTCTTCTATACATACAGCAATTTCAATGGTGAAAGATTCAGAAACAGTGGAATGGGCAAAATGCAACACTTCAAGTATAATTTTTCCAGAAATGTTTGTAATGTCTCATATATAAACACAGTCTGGCCTCAGCAGCCAGAAACTGTGGTCACGCAGGAGTGACTTGCATCTGCGTAACTGTGTGTGTGTGTGTGTGTGTGTGTGTGTGTAAGTTGTCTGTTTTTGACATAGGTCTTGTTGGAGGAAAGCTCACTTTCTGCTTTCTGACAGTCTTTCTGTTGTAGCCATCTGCGACTCAGCACCTCCACTATAAGGTGAGTAGCAATTATCCTTTTCATAATATTGTTGCATTCCTCTCTGGATTTTCCATTGCTACAACTGTGATAACGTTTTATAACAAAATGAACTGTAAATAAAAATTAAACCTCAATTCTACTTCATAGAACAGGAAAATGGTAAATTATATTGTCTTAAAAAAAAAAAAACATTAAAAAAGTCTGTCATTACACAGACTGGAGAACATCCCGCAGACAACAAGGACATTAGAAAAGGAGCACAAAATCAATTTGAAGAAAGATTGGGAAATCCGCCCTGTGATTTTCAAAGAAATCAACATAAATTGTATATCTGGATGGCAGATGATTTGAACAGTCATCCTCAAAAGGCTCCAATGTCTTACCACTGTTTTATCTTGTTTGTTATACTGAAAAAGTTAAAGCAAATTGCTATTCTATGTGTGTGAGTACATGTCTGATGTGTGTTGAGTGTGTGTGTGTGTGTGTGTGTGTGTGTGTGTGTGTGTGTAGAAGGGTGGTGGTGGTGGTGTGTGTGTGTGTGTGGGGGGGGGGGGGGGGGTGAGATATGCAGATACTTTGGGTGATAATGAAAACAGGGCCATGCTTTCTAGTTCAGGTAGCTGGAGCTACAGTGTAAGAGCAGAAGTCTTGAGCAAAAAATAAAAATTCTAGTGGTGAAAGTAATGATGAAATTTCAACTGTAATGAAATTAATGTTAAAAATGTGACAGGTGGTCTGAAATCATGAAGAGATAAGGAGAAAGAAAGTGAAGAGAGACAAAGATTTTGAGTGAAAAGACCGAGAATTGAAAGAAATAAGTGAACCAAGAGAGGAACAGAAAATGAAATGGACTGATGAACAAGTAAGTTAATAACAGGACAAAATAGCAAAAATACTGATTTGCAATAGGATTTGGATGACCTAAATGTAATAACAATGCACATCACAAGGTAGTGGGTGTTCTGCAACAGTGTACTGAATGTTGTCTGCATATTTCATTCGGTTGTGTTGGTTCATTCTTTTAACTCTTCTTTAGCACCTGACCCGATACTGAGAGTGTTTACAATCTAGAGGAAGATTGATGAAAGCATGAGAATCTGATAATTCCATCTCATTTTGTCCACATCGTGAAGTCACCATTTCTTTCAGGCTTAGATTCAGTTTCGTTACTTTCCTTTACTTTTACCTCTGTATTCACTCTGCCACTTCAACTGCTTTTTCTTTCCAGGTTAACTACTAAAATGCCCCATTATTATCACTGAAAAGTTTACTTCTGTACCTTGACGTATGCTTCTATCTTTTGACTTCCAATTGTATCTTGATTATTCTTCTCTGAGATGTGTCATCTCATTCTTTACATGTCACATCGAATATATTATCTAAATTCAAAAATCATTTTTCAATGTTCTCACTTTATTGTAAATACTGAGTTAATCTTGATCAAAGCATTTAGTGGCCTGCTATGTAAAATTCCCCCACCCCCTCTTTTTTTCCCATAATACTCATCTTCTCCTATGTTTCTGATTCAACCCAAGATTATGAATATGTGGACCTTAAAGCTGAAAGTGTAATATTAATCTGTGTTTGTTTCTACATATATCACTATTCTCTCAGGTGAAATACATCAAACTTTTTTTGGCTTATAACAGTAAATGCTCACTTAAGTTTTTTTAGACATGTGGGACTGAAGGAAGCTGTGGTGCTTGAACAGAGGTGCAGCAGCATGGTTACGGCCCTGAAGGCATCTGCAAATGTTACTATGAAAATCTGTTTAAAATGCACATAAATAAAAAAAATGCAATGTGTACTAGGCATAAAGAAAACGAGGCAATGAAGTCATTACGACAATTCTCTCAGGATTCGAAGCATGGAAGTTAATACTTCAGCCAGCAATCTTGATTTAAGTTGTCCTCAACAATTTTAGGGGTTCTTTCAGCAATGTCAAGGCCGATCACGGCCTGTATATATGACTTAACACATTTTTTCTTTATATTAAGCTAACAAACCTAATGGCCGATCACAGCCTGTATATATGACTTAACACATTTTTTTTTTTTTTATATTAAGCTAACAAACCTAATAATTATAAAATGATCCCCCGACACAAATTACTATACTACTACACTAAACTAAATCATAGCTCATTGCATGAAAGATTTAAAAATTACACCGTGATATAATTCTTGAAATAAATCTTTCACATTCTAAATGTAGTTTAGTGTACGATTTATAATGAGAAATTCGTGATAATAACTGAAATCAAAATAAGCTTACTAGTAGTGTTTAAAGTAACAACACACATTTTCAACAGAATTAATCTAAGCACATAAAGTTTATAATTAATGTGATCTCAAAGAGGAAAGCAAATGTTGAATGGTAATGTAGTGTGTTGTGCTGGTTATCAACTAAAATTGTCTTTGTCTTTCTTATCCAATTGCCTCTAAAAATTCATGACATTTTTTGGTGTGTATAGAAGTTTCTGCTTTCCACAATTGTCTATTTTAGATGTAGGACTTTTTTGTTGTTGTTGTTCCTACTGCAACACTTTATCCATATTACCTCTGGTTGATGACATAAAAGCTACTATTATTTCTGCATTATTTGGAACTCTGTGTCTTACATCTCTCATCAAGTATGATGATTCCTTAAATAAATAATTAATTTGGTTGTGACAGTACAAGGAAAAGAAATGGGAGTTTTTCTCAATAAATAAAGAATAGCATACTTTATTCTCCTTTAATTATTGTGTGTGTGTGTGTGTGTGTGTGTGTGTGTGTGTGTGTGATTTTGGTACCTTGGCACAAAAAAAAAGTTTCTCTGTCTTGAGCTGCCTTGTACGCTATCGTTATTTATGTAACAGCAGAAAGTTTCAAGGCATCCTCATGTATGTTGTAAATAATCTGGCAAAAAAGATATTTCTTATAAAGCCTTATAAATGAGTATGCAATTGAAACAATATTTTTCTCATTTTGTATTACCTGTGGGGGCTTAGATGGACTTAGAGGAATAGCTGTTCCCCTAGTCGAGTCAACTGCTATCTGTTTGACTTGGGAGTTAGCAGCTTTCACTACTTGAGTAATAGTAGGAGATGCTGCTACTGATGTTTTCGCTGTGGTCGTCACAACTCTGCTGCCTGCAACCTGTAATAAATTCTTTGTACACTAATTTTCTTTTTTTGTCTCTTTCTTTGTTAAATATGTTCATGGGTGATAAAAGACCTCTACACTGCACAGTACTGAAAGCTAATTTGGTAAATAGTTATCTCTGGCCTAATATGGTGGATGGTGGTGAATGTGGAAGAAAAAAGACAATAGCGAACTCTGTTGTGCAAGAGCCTTAATTTGCTAGTAAATAAATGGAACTTAAATGGCAATATATACACCACTGTTCATGGTGCACAAATGATGGCACCATAAGTCAACATCATATAAATGAATCCTGGCTCTGTGGCACTAAGAGTGGCCCACCTTCTTTTATGTGCACCACTATACCCCAAATCAAACTCATGAAGATAGAAGTGTCAAGAAAAACCAATAATGACATTTTGAGAACTAGCCAAACCTGTAAAACTAAATGTTGTAGTGTTCAGTGACTATCAGTTCCCTTTTGGTGGAAAAATAAAAGTTCTTACACATCTTAAACTACAGCAATCACCATCAGACACCTGCCAACTTCAAAAGCAGAAATTCATAAAGCTAAGGAGTGGAAAGCTGGAAAGAAGTGTATTAACTTCCTGAGTTTTCATCAACTTTGTACTGGAGCCATGCTAAACAATTTCAACATGAGTTCGTAAATCTATACTTCCTACATGAAGTATATCAGTACCACAAAGAACATGATCTAAACATTTCACCATTTCATAACGGCATAACCAAGGAAACTCAACAGAAAAGAGTACAGTTCTTTGTAAGGCCAATAACATTGTTTCTTGTTCACAAACTTACAACACAATTTCACAACCATACTTATAAGCGTACTGAAACAACAGCAACATACTGAAACACACACCATCAAAATCCACAAGATGATTTCTGCATAAACAAAGGATAAAAGGACAGTGTGAATCAACCAATGAACATATGTAATTGTACATATGCTAATCAATGGACTATTTAGGAATATCTGCTTCCCACAACATGAGCTATTACAGAAGCCAAGACTGAAAAGCTGTCTGTTTGTCTGTCTGTCTATGATGGGAAAACAACAAGCACAGATATTGAAAACTTTGACAATGATGATGAGCATTTGGACAATTTTAAACACATCTAAGTTAGTGCAGTTAAAGGGAAATCTAGGAATTTGGTGGATATCTCAATTATTTCTGCTAAACACAATTATTTTTACTAAACATATATCACAGAGCTTCTGCTAATTTATTTCTGAAAGTGGGGAAGAATTCACAAAAAAGTGAACCTGTTTTACCAACATCAGACAATTATTTAACACTGCAGCTCCCTGCAGCACAACAAGAGTTATTTGAAATTAGCAATTTGCATCACACTACTACTTTACATTTGTTTGGCCAGATGTGAGATTCAGTTTTTTTTTTTTTTTTTTTTTTTTTTTTTTTTTTTTTTTTTTTTTTTTTTATGGCGTAGTTCCTAACATGTGCTACCATGTGACTGACAATTGCAGTAGCTTTGCCGGTTACTGCCCAACTGGAATGCAACACGAGTTGTACAGTCACTTGCCTGCAGCATTAAGGATGACAACAGCTGCACGGCCAAACTGCTCCAAGAGCAGTGCAGCCACAAATGTTCCCAGTGGACACAGTCATTATGCACGACATCGGCATGCTTATATGAAATGCACTTACTCCTGGGTACATTACAAGAGTATAACCGCTGTGTTGTCTTTCAGAAAATTACTAAGTGGTTCCTTGTAAATGGACTCTCATGAATTTTGATAAGACATTTATTTATTTATTTATTTCTTGTTCCGTAGATCCAGTTAGTGAGTCAATCACAAGGATATGGAACGTGTCAAATTGTACAGGTGACACAGTACATACAGTTCCGTACAGTAAATGGTATGACGCCATTAATAAATATAGACCTTAATCAGAAGCATATAGCTAAGGTAGAATATTCAAAAATTTCAGGTGTGTCCATTGATGAGAGATTAAATTGGGAGAAACACATTGATGATCTGCTGAAACATTTGAGTTCAGCTACTTATGCAATAAGGGTCATTGCAAATTTTGGTGATAAACACCTTAGTAAGTTAGCTTACTACGCCTATTTTCACTCATTGCTTGCATATGGCATCATATTTTGGGGTAATTCATCACTGAGGAATAAAGTATTTATTGCTCAAAAGCATGTAATCAGAATAATAGCTGGAGTCCACCCAAGATCATCCTGCAGACATTTATTTAAGGATCTAGGGATATTCACAGTAGCTTCTCAGTATACATACTCTCTTATGAAATTTGTTATTAACAACCAAACCCAATTCAAAAGTAATAGCAGTGTGTATAACTACCATACTAGGAGAAAGGATGATCTTCACTATTCAAGATTAAATCTAACTTTGGCACAGAAAGGGGTGAATTATACTGCCACTAAAGTCTTTGGTCACTTACCAAATAGTATCAAAAGTCTGACAGATAACCACCAAGTATTTAAGACGAAATTAAAAGAATTTCTGAATGACAACTCCTTCTACTCCACAGAGGAATTTTTAGATATAAATTAAGGAGAGGAAAAAAAAAAAAAAAATAAAAAAAAATAAAAAAAACAAAAAATAAAAAAGCTGTTATATTAACTTAATTATGTTGTTAAATTAACTTAATTATGTAATGTACTGGAAAATTTGACTCGTTCCACATCATTACGAAATATCATATTCATGATCCATGGAACTAGTATTAATCTAATCTAATCTGTCAAGGAGCTTGGAGTAGTTACTTTCTATCCACAATTTTAAAAAAGTCCTCCAAATTGCCTCAGACGTAAAGTAAACAGTACTGATACAATGTGAAATGATATCAAGGAATCAAGTGTACGCACTGTAATAACTATGGTCAGTAGTTACAGCGAAACCTTCTTTTTGCGCTTTCCAGCAGACTGACCCAAAAAAGTGTAAAATGTAGGAAAGTGTAAAATACAGGAAAGCATAGGACACACAACAAGTCAAAAATGAATCAATTTATTCTTACCGTCATTCTCTTCATATTGTCAAAAATATGAAAGTAAATAAATTTAAATTTTTCTTACTTTAAAAAATATATAATACATAATTGGTTTTGTTTCTTTCTAACTGCAACTGCATGGAGATTCTGACATCGGACATCTGACATTAGGTAGTACCAAGACTGTGTGTCTAGTATGGATTAGCATAGAAGGGGTAGGTCGATGAAGGACAAGGACTAGCATACCCGTAACCCCTCTGGCCCCAACCTTTACTTGTCTTCTATTCCACCAACACATCCCCCCCCCCCCCCCCAGGACTGCCCAAAATATCAGCAATGTTTTTGGTGTCATTTATGTGAGTGTTCACTACTCAATGCCTCAACTGTACAGGGCTTATCAATGCAGTTTCTAATTTTACTGTTGAGATCACAATTCAAGAGGTATGTTGGAGGGAATCAGTTTCTTGGCTCACAATGTAACATGAGAGCTGCGAATTTTGAGAATATGGTTCTATGTCACTCACAATGTCTTTCCTGCAAAGTCTCCCAATTGAGTTTGTTGAGCAGTCCTATAATGTTGTCTTGCTGACCAAACAAAGCAGTGATGAATCATGGCATCTTCTTATTTCTTCCACTTATCCAAGCAAATAAGAGGTACAATGCTCAAGAATTCATTCAGTGAAGGATTTGTGAGCAATCTCCATCATGGATGAAGCACACTTTCTTAGCATTCTAGATCTTAGTATGGCTTCTGCCTTTTCCATCACTACATTAATGTGATCATTACACTTCAGACTGCTTCAGACAGACTCCTAAACATCTGATGATTATAATCGATTTAACGAGTATAAATACTGGTTCTAAGAAATTAGACAAGATTTTTTAATGAATTCATTACTATCTGAATATCAGTGGGCAGGTAGTGTGGACAGAATCTCCATACAAGATATGCCCGATGCTCTTAATTTAATTATCACATGGGTCAAAACAATTAAAGGATGGAATTACACAAACTATACAGATCTGTTGATATAATACAAATACTTTCACATACTATGTAACATTCTGGGCTGTACTGATGAAGGTGCTCTGTAGTACTTATACAAATGTGACACAGGAATGAAAACCAATTAAAAATAGGTGAAAAATAGTAATTACTATACCGTCATACAATGTAAGGTCAAAAAGAACAGCAAGAATTGTCTAAAACCTGCATAGCATGAATTTAATAAAGAAACATCACTAAGGGACATTTCAGACTCCTCTAGAAGAATAAGATCCATGTCTGGAACAATGATGGCCAAACTCCAATACAACTGCCAAATTACTCTCAGATTTGTTCAATATAAATCACATACAGGGAGAAAACCTATCAGCGTAGTCGATCAACTGAGATTTTACAGGAAATTGATAAAACCGATAAAAGGATTGATGGTAGCAGCATACAACATAAGAAAAGTCAGAACACCATGTTCCTACACCTTTCAAAGTGACACTGAGGTCCATATATCAGCTACTCTCTATTTCTATCAAAATTATCAATTTGCTGTAATGTCAGGGAAAACATTCATGAAAAAATGTGGAGTTGTGTCACATTCCACAATCTATCCACATGTAAGCACTTCAATTGTCAGTATCAACATTAACCTGTAGCTTAGGGAGGGGAAAAACAAAAAACCTCACCACACCGTTATCCATACATGTCTTTGTCCATTGTCTCAAGATACTATGAACAACACATGTTAAGGGGGGCTTCATGCACAAAGGCTACCTCCACAAAGACTGTAGAAGTTTGGGTTGTTTTTGTGTAATCTGTTGCTGTTTGAAGATTTGCTGTATATGTGCTAATGTTGCTGTTTATTCAAACAGGTTATGAGGAAGAGTGAGAGTCCATAATTTTTCAATTACACACTGAAGAACTACAACATTAGTTGCTACCTCACACACGTCACGACTCCCTGAGCAACAGATTATAGTAGGTTATTTTGCTGTGAGATTGGATTACCTTTCTCTACATTGCTGGAATAAAAATCCCCTTCAGTTATAAGTAATTTGTCCCTCTCTCTCCATTTTTTTCCCACTACCAGTTTTGGAAGCTTAAAGCTCCATCATCAGGTGGTTCCTACAGTTCCTCATCAGCTGTTGAGGCGTGTGCCTCAGTCACTATACCCAGGCTGCCATGTGTTGTTTGGTGTGGGTCTGACTGGCCCAAACACCTCACATTCGGGATTTTTAATTATTTAGTGGAACATGACAATGGAGTTTCAAGTTTCTGAAACTGGCCGTGCTATAAAAAAGGCAAATTACTTACCACTGAAGTGAGTTTTTATTCCAGTAACATGTTCCTCAGTTGCAGTTGTTCTTCTGGTCAAACATTTTCTTTATTGAATGTTTCAATATTGCTTCACCTGCATTTACTCCATGATGTAAAAGTATGTATAGACAGATCTCATAATTATTTTGGTGTGTAGATCATAGTGTGAGAAGAAATATTTTGATTCATAAACAAAGCAATTACAGAAGCAAGCACCTATTATTTATAAATGCAGTGAATAACAAACTTCACAAAGCTAGCACTGATACTTTGAGTGCATGCATCTACTTTGGAGGCTTATTTTTAATATAGTTATTCATAAAACTTGAAAAATTTCAGGGAAACTACATTTTCAAACTCATTCTTAAATATGTTATTACACTATCAACACTACAAAACAAATCTAATGAAATGTGAAAACGGAAGTGGCAACAACTATAACTTACCTTAAATTACAATATTATTGGCTACATGTTATAAGTTTATTACTATTTCTGTGTAGAAATATGCACTCAGTATACTATTAACAGTTAAACAGTCTCTTTTTCACACAAACATGCAATAGATTACACAATGCTTGAATTTAATGGCATGAGCATGCAACATCTAGCAGAAATATTAGCTGAATATTAAAATTAGATTAAAATATAGAAGACATTGCCCCCTCTCCCCCTCCCTCCCTCACACACACACACACACACACACACACACACACACACACACACACACACCAAAAAAGGACAACTTTTACATGTATTTGCTGCTTCCTTTTCTATTACTTAAAATATAATGTTGAGCTGTCTCTTTGAGTGCCATTGTGAAAGACAGCAGTATGTTGCCTGTTTGCCTTCTTACACACTGTGACTTGTGTGATTCTCCATATCAGATCCTGCTCATATCACTGGGTAAGAGAGATATCAATAATATTTAAGAAAATCCTTCCAGGAATAACACTGATATGTCAATCAATTTTCACTGCAATTGTCTCAATCATTGTGCTGATGATTATTCTTTCTAGAACAGTTCTCGATTAAAATTAGCTCAGCCATCATTAACACATCACGTAAAACACAAGAATTTTATATAGTCTTGTGTGGACATCAATGCAAGACGATTTGCAATTACTTTTATTTCCTGGATTTCAAGAAAACATTGTAGAAATGCAAAGCACAGATACCTGTTGAGGTTGAGCTTGAATCTGGGGATTGTTGAGGACATGGAGCTTTCCATCTGGCATTTGCACGAGCTGCTGACCTAAAAAGTAAGAAAATAAAATAGGATTTATTTCCTTTGCAAGAGTATATAGTGGTGTGCAAGTAAGGAGACAGATGGTGGGGCGAACTGCAGTGGCAAGGCTCAGTGCACTCCATGTTGCTTCAATCAATAGTGCCTTACTATAGTGTATGCCTGTAGTGTGCAATTTGGGGAGTGCTTAGAACATTAAGCAATGATTTTCATGTTAGTTTAGGTACGGTGAAAGTACATAGCCACTGTAGTATTCCTTATGGATGGCAGAATGCAAACATGACAGTATCAGTTTTCTGAGCCCATAAATGTTTGTGGGGAGAGCCAGAAGCAGAAGCAGTGGCCTGATGTGACGCTTACCCCAACGCTGCCAGTTACCATGGTAGGCAATGGATGGAGAGTTAAGCATGGGACAAAGACAGAGGGCACATTGGTGACAATGTAAAGTATTTTCTACATCTCTCTGCACAAGACACGTCACATGGCCACCTTCGTAATTGCATACCACTACAATAAGTGAAGTACAGTACCACAAAATAAAAATAAAAGAGAATTCACATTGTTTAAAAAGATACATTTTTTTAAGAGAGCACATATTTAACATATCTGATGCTGAGAGGCAGTTTATTTTATATTTGATCAGCTGCTAATGGAAGGAATTTACTGGAGAAACTTGTGCTTTAGAGGAGGAGGAGGATGGTGGGAGTTTTAAATTAATTTAGAATAAAATACTCGAGTAGTTCCTGAATTTTGTTAATGTATCAACACTATATTTCTAGGATGCAAAGGGATACAGTTATAAAAATAGAATGAGAAAACAACCCTCATCAACCAATACAAAATTACCAATGTAGATCTTATTAGTGCCCTAATTTATCTCTAAGACTTATGGAGAAATATAGAGTTTTAAAAATTTGTTTAACAACAGAGTGTATAAGTTAACCATCCTGTAAAATGAAGATTATATACACAAATAGGGCAATTAAATAACACGCAATGTCCAGTGTTGAAGTTAGTGTCATGGAGCCATTAGCATGGATTAGGTAATGATTTTGACCAATCATTTTACATGAACTAAGATGCAAAGGGCTACTCACCGACCCACATAATGACAGCCTGATAAGTCAGTGTTGACAGTCCTCCAGATTAAAGTTACCTGTGTTTAGCAGGGTGAATGGTGAAGACATCTTTCCAATGAGGGCAACAGATAAAGGAGAAAAGATTCTTGTCAAGTCCAGCATAATTAAACCTGGATTTTTGGCCAAAGTAAGATCTTTTGAGAAGACTGGTATTTCTGCTGGGGTTAGCTTCTTAGAAGATAGCATGTTGATGACATTGTTAGTATCCTGGAGAGGACACTTAGGATCAAGGCAACATCTGTGAATTACCATGAGGCTGAATAGGGGAAGCGGTGGGTTTACATGTAATGGTACTCACACGTAGGTGTGGGATGTAAGTAGCTCACATAGCACCCAAAGATGATAAATATAACACTTTCCAACTATTGGAGAACAAGGGTCCAACTGTAGAGATAGAGTACAATAAATTACTGTTACAAAGAAAAGGTACTTTGTGAAAGGAGTTGAAGCCTTATAGTAAGTTGGCTTTTGTGAGTTAAGAGTTACAGATAACAACATTTTTCTTTTTTTTACAATTATTTCATTTGTATTAGAAAATTCAGAGTGTACGAAGACAAAATTCTGGGTAAAAATAAAATATGTCTTGTAAATGATAAATAACTTACCAGGCATCAAACCACGGACTTGTAATTTTCCATCAGGTCCTTTGACAATCTGCACACGCTGTTGATTTGATGGTGTCCCTTTGAAATGCAAGGAAAAAAAGTTCCGTTATTTAAAACACAGCTACAGGAACAAAAATAAAGTCATCAGAAATGTCTTAATCAGCACTAATTAGAGCTTCAGGTAAAAGCAGAACCGATTCTCCATGTATGAAAAACAGTCCATGCCTAGTGTGGTCAATGCTGCTATAGAAAATTTGTTACTATTTCCTTGTTGTGTTTGTATTTTTCATCCTTGTTTTATTATATGGATAGCTCAGTGCCACATGTGACCAACTGCCTCTGCAGCTTATTTTGAGATGGGTAATGGAACTAGTAGGCAAGATCATGGTCTATGAGAGCAATTTTGGTACTGTGTTATTACAATGCTGCCACATGTGAACCAATGTGACACTACAAGATCACTTGTGGTGTGAACACTGTGACACTGCAAGATGTCCCATGGTGCAAGTATCGAAGATTAGTAAATGTGATGCAAGATGGTCAATAGAGAGAATGAAACACTGTCAATCTCTGACTTTTCTTCTCCCATGATGATGGTACATACCAACTGGGGAAATATACCGCCAGTGATAAATCTGTTATGTTTGTTCATTGCACCTTTGAGAGATACCTGAAGAAAAATCAAGTTAAATGATTTTTGTTTGGCAAAGCACTTAGGTCATTTGCTGCTATGTGCAACAATGTTTTGACAAAGTGTAAGTCATTATTTGCTATTTTTTGCATTTCAGATCAATGCGGTCTTAAGCAGAAAAGAGATTCTAGCCGTCATAAAAAGGTTATCAGTAAGAAACTCAGTGAATAATGACAGCAATCATATCAACAAGGTGAAAACTGGGTAAATCCATAGAAATAAAACTTAAAGCAAGTGACTATTTCAAGCTCGTAACGGCCTGATATATAATGGACTCTTGTTAGTACATCTGTTACTATTGTGTTTTCACAAACAGAACGTCCATTTTTGGAAGTCTCAGTCCCAACAGAATTAAAAGCATGTTAAACTGACTTATTTGTGCATTCTCCCTGACAGCTTAGCACATTCTAATCTGGGGATATCAATACTGTTTGGGCAACTTTTGCAGTCGAGAGTTGTGAGAGTGGTAGGTGTAGGATGTTTATGGCAGCATGGTGAGGAAATATGCAGGCAGACAATGCTATTCACTGCCTGCACTTCTGTAAGTCGAACAGATTGTTTGCTAGTTCGTATAGGTTGGCAGTAGCTCTGAGAACTTCTGTCTTCTGTAGTGGACAACAAACTGAACAACATGTCATTCAGTCACTGTCTCCTTTGTTCGTGTTTAGCGTTAAGTCGTCCCCCATTCCCTCCCACCAAGGTCATTTTCTTTTTTTCATGTGTGTTAAACGGTGCACCAGTTCAACATGGATAAAAAGACAGTGAGCCTGTTTACCAACAATGAAAAGTGGAGCATTATTCAGGAAATGGACAAAAATTCACACAAGAAACGAGCTGATATAACATGAAAACTGAGCATTCGTCCATCAACATTAAATACAATAGTGGGGAAACAAAAACGTGTATGTAACATATTTAGAAGGAGAAAACAGCAAACAAAAATGAGTCTGCAATGGTCAGTTTCCAGAACTGGAAAATGTACTACTAAAGTTGATAAAACAAGCTGATGCTTCAAACATTTCAACTGAAGATACAGTAGTTCATGCTAAATGCAACAAGAGTTGGGACTCACAGATTTCAATGTGTTCAATAGCTGTATTGAAAGGTTCAAGAAAAGGCATAATTTAGTGTATAAATTAGTTCGAGGTGAGTCTGGAAGCATAAATGATGACACTGTTCAGTCATGGAAAAATACTCTTCCCTCAGTCACAGAAAATTACATTTCCAATGACATTTTTAATGGAGATGAAATGGGCTTATTTTTTCACCTTCTGCCTGACAAAACTCTCGCATTCAGAGGAGAAAAATGCCATGGCGGAAAATTTACTACAGAGACGCTAACGGTTTTATTATTCTGTAACAGAAGTGGAGCAGAAAAGTTGATGCAGTTAATTGGAAAGGCGATGAGTCCACAACGCTTCAAAAATGTGCAGGCATTTCATGTCAATACACGCCTAATGCAAATGCATGTCTAACAACAACTATTTTCAAACAATTCTTGCCTGCCTGGGATGCAAGATTTGGTATCAGACATAGAAAAAACAACCTGTTTATTAACCTGTACGCACCACATCACCAAGTTACAGTGTATCTATGTAACATAAATGTAGTTTTTTTCTCCAACTCGTACAAGTCACCTTCAGCCAGTTGCCCAAGGCATTACAAAATGGCTGAAGCAGAAATCATTTAAGATTCTTGTAAAGAAGAGGCTGGCACCCTCTACAATGAGAAAGTTTACAATTTTGGATGCTATGCATTTTGTAAGAAGTGCTTGGGATTCCGTGCAAGAAAGCACAATACCAAACAGCTTCACGAAGACTGGTTTTCATCAGATACTGGTACTTACACAAGACATAATGCCAGAAAACAAAGCAATGTCAATTGAACAACAGCAGCAAATAATGGGATGAGAAGAAAACACTGATTGTCTTAGATTTGATGAATCTGTTGATTGTAATTAAGATACTGCCATCTTTCAGTCATGACATCTGAGGATGTGTTGAAGGAGCAGATGGCAGACAAACAGGAGGGAAGTGAAGGCAAGGATAAACCAGAAACTTTACTGGTTCCTACAATGTCAGAAGCTATTGAACCAATGGACACAGTTAAGTATTATGTTTTGAGTTTCGAGGTCGACGTAGAAATGATGAACACATCAACCAAGATGGAAAATACAACATAAAAATTATTATATGTAAAAAAAAGAACTGTTGATACATTTTTCAAATCTTTGTGAAGACAGAACGCACTGTATGTTGTCACGTTATAGTGTAGTTAGGCTAACAACATGTACAACATACCGATAGTTTGTTGAAATGACAATCCCTATTCAGTTACCAGTAGTGATTCACTAACAGACAGACACTAAATGAATGATGTTTGTTTATTTTTGAGAAGTGTAATAAAATTGCAATTTTAGCATATTTTTATTTTTTCTTCATTACATGCCAGAAACGTATTTTGGATGTTAGAGGGTGCACTCACGTCACATGACTTTCCTGCATTCCAGCTGGCTGATGGCAGAAGTGTACTCATCCTGTATGTTGGATTTAGTCAATGTCGTCATATTTAACACATTTTTGCTTCTTGTATACTAACATATAATTTTGAGGATTCCTGGGTTTCATAATTCAAAAATCTTGAAAAGTTGCATTTTGAATTAGAAATTATCATTGTAGCACACACAAAGTGTGATCCCATATTACACCAAGTATGGTACCTGTAATTCTGCATTTCCATCGACAAAAAAATCAAATCACTGCCAAATTAGGTATTTTTCAGTAGTAGGTTTTCCTGCTTATGATGTTCCAAATCTGCAGTCCTTTCAAATATGTGCTAACGAAATTCCATTGTACTGGAAATTGGATTAAAATTCATCACCAATTGGAGGGCATGTGATGGTTACTAAAATATCGATTTACCAAGATATCAGTCTCAGGAATCCAATCCAAAGATATTGCAACAAAGGATCACGACATAACAAATTACCAGATGCTAATGGGATAGAGCATATGCTTAGTAAGAAGTTTTACTGGGGAATGTTGTTCATTATAGATGGAATTATAGCATAAAAAAAAGAAAGAAAGAAAAGAAAAGAAAAAGAAAGAAAGGCGAGGAGCCTGCCTATTTCAACGAGCTTGCCTGCTCCCGCTGTTTGAGGAAAACCTGAAAGACATGACAAAACACCGAAGCATAGATAGGAAATGATCCTGACACTTACTGACTCCTTTATCATGTACTACATACACTACAGTAGGAAGGACAACATGGATAGAAAATATTTACCACCAGAATTGAATATGTCAGTAATATACAACTTATATGAAACAAACTGTGACAATGAAAGAGACATTACTCTCTCAGACATAAAAATAAAGTATTTTATATTCACATTCTAAATACATTATCTGGCGTACCACAATGTTATATTGTATCGTCCTAGACCTTCATAATGTGTGTGTTGCACATGACTGCATCCAACTACATGTTGAACCAACAATAATTTTGCACACAATTTATGACAATAATTACTAATCATATTATAATCAATTGCATTATTACTATAATATTTACTATGTGGCAAAATGGGTCTTTCATAACTCCAGAAGGAATACTACACTTTGACAAGTTGCAACATTCTCACAATCAGATATTCCAATGATCCAAGAAGTATTTATTCTATTATAACTACATTCATGGACCACAAATGTTTACCAATCAGGTTATTAATTTCATTTCATTGGATAGACAAAAAATCTACTCACCAACCGCCGGCAGAGCGCACACATAAAAGACTGTTGTGATTGGCAAGTTTTCGGAGCCAGTGGCTCCTTCTTCATGTAGAAGGGTTGAAGGGGAAGGAAGAAGGGTGAAGGAAAAGGACTGGAGAAGTCTAGGAAAAGAGTTAGATTTTGGTAAAGTCACCCAGAACTGCGGGTCAGGGGAGACTTAGCCTATGGGATGAGAAGGAAAGACTGATTGTTCTCAGGTTTTCAAATCTCATCCAATGCAGTCCCCAGCAATCAGTCTTTCCTTCTCATCCCGAATGGTAAGTCTCCCTTGACCAACAGTTCTGGGTGACTTTCCTGAAATGTACCCCTTTTCCTAGACCTCTTGAGTCCTTTTTCTTCACCCTCCTTCATTCTCATTCAATCCTTATGCCTGAAAAAGGAGCGACTGGCTCTGAAAGCTTGCCAATCACACCAATCTTTTATGTTTGTATTCTGCCCTTACTTGGTGAGTAGACTTTTTATCTATCCAATTAAATTTTTTTTATCAATATTTGATTGTTTTCGAGGCTATTAATTTCAGTCAACAATGACCATCTTCAGACCTAAATAAAAGCATAAAGACATAGCTTGACATAAAAATATTCCCAAATTACACAAGTAACAGAATCAGAAATCATTTAGAGCAAATATGACAACATTTTCATATCTGTGCAGACACAGTATACTACACATATTGTGTCACTATATATATAGAATGCACAGTCATAATAATTAGCCGTATAAGCTTCATGCCCATGTTACAAATTTTGACTACCATGAACAATACTGCGATTATATTGCTGTACAGCAGCGAGTGACATGTATACTGTCTGGCATGTAGATTTGCCGCTGCACATCAGTTTACATGACTTCAATAGAAATATTATTTTTAATTCAGTGCACAAAATCTTTCTGGCAGAATTTAGTGCAAATAGATATACAAATGTGAATGATTGTATTTACATATTATAGAATGACATGTAATGAGAAAGGAAGCTTCATTAAAATAGAACTATGTTATTAATAGAGCAGAACAAATAACCCCTCAGCCAAGTGTACACATCGTGCCCACGCAATCCAGTCATTAAATGGGAGCCCATGACTTGTTCACAATAACATGCAATGAAATGGGCAAATGTCATCGGACATAAACAGCACTATTTGTCACACGTCGTCTATTTGTGAGATTCAGTTCAATAAAATGTAATGAGGAAGGAGGCTTTATTACAAATATTATACTAACAATGTAACGAGCAATATACAGTACCATTGTACAATGCAAACTATCATTACACAAAGTCTGCAGTTTGTTAATAAAGCAGAACAAAAATGACTTCTTTCTCAGGGCACATGCTGTGTCTACACAAACAAACCAGAAAATAGTATCACAAAATACATGACAAGCCACACCCATACAATCCACCCACCAATCGGGAATACACAAATTGTGTTTATTTTTAATCAAGTCTCCTTCCTCATTACATTTTATTCCTTATAACTTAAGCACTACCACCTGCACTTTGATATCTACAAGGTACATCCAACTTGAAAAGTTGTATAAAAAATAGAAAACTTCGACAATGTGTGTATTTCTTTGTTATTTTTTAGTGGTGTCCTAGACCTATTATCAGATGGAGATGGCATGCCTGTCTCGCAAAAATGGGATGCTGGGGATCAGTGAAACAAAATGGCTGCACTCTTGCAGGTTGCACCAATGAGGAGTAGCAATATGTGATCAGATTTCTGTTAGCTGATAGGGTTGAAACTAGTCAAAATCCAGCGTTGGATGGCAGTGCAGTATGGCAAAAGATGTTTGAGTATAACGCAACTCTACGAGACTGCAGACAAGTTCAAACGGGTGTGACAAGTGTTGAAGATTCTCCAAGCCCAGGACGCTGTGTCTGTACAGTCACAGTGAACAACACTGTGTGAGCTGATATGGGGAAACAGGTATATTATGGTGCATGATGTTGCAGTAACTATGAACATCAGTGCTGGATCACCCCTCAATACTGTTCATGACATACTGACGTTTAAGAAAGTGTGCACAATGTGGGTTACAAAACATCTGTACATGACTGAACGGGGAGATATTTCTTCACCATATTGTAACAGGCGATGAAAGTTTGGTGCATTTTTTCGAACCTGATCAAATGCGGCCTTCAGTGGAGTGGCAACATTCTTGAACATTAAATGTTGAGAGGTCAAAATATGAACAGTGGGACATATGCAAACCTTATGTATGAAAATCTGGAATCAGCAACCTTGAGAGAGCAGTGTGGAGTGGTGTCCAGTGGCATCCTGCTACCGCATGACAATGTGAGGCCACAAACTGCTAGTCATATTAGATACCATCAAGAACCTGAAGTTTGCCTGCTTGTCCCAACTCCCATATTTCCAAGATCCAGTACCTTCAGATTATCACATTTTTAATCCACTGGAATAAGTGGTTACTGTCACGCCCCCCCCCCCCCCCCCCACACACACACACACACTGCCGCCACACCAAGATTTCTTTGCACATGCAACTGAGAAGCTTGTCCAGCACTGACATAATTGCATGGAACTTGAGGGGGATTACATTTAAAAATAAATTAGTGTTGTTTTCCATTCTCATAATACATTCTTCTTCGGGGTGTCTATTGAATGACTCTTGTACCAAATTCAGCAGGAAATATCTTGTACACTTAATTAAAAATAATATTACTACTGAAGTAATGTGAACTGATGTGCAGCAAAGACATCTAGCATGCTAGAACGTATACATGTCACTCACTGCTGCATGGCAGTGTAGCTTGTTTCCTCAAAGTGTCAATATGTGTGTAGCAATGGTGCTCATGGTTCTCAAGATTTATAACTTCAGGATGGAGTTCGTATGGCTAGTTATTATGACTGTACCACCTACATACAGAGTGATTCTTATTAATGTTTAAAAACATCCAAAGCAACATAGATGATGCTGAGACAAGTAATTTAATATGAGACACATGAAGACGCAATGTCAGAAAATAAACCAAAAGTGGATGCCAATGTTGAACATATGACATTATCAGATGACATACCTTGCCACACGAGTAGTGGTGGAGCCTATCTGTCTGTCCCACCTGCTCATCCCAACCCAAGTCAAGTATTCATGTCGGTGTGGCTCTGGGCCCACATGCACGATTTTAACGCATGGAGCTCAGGATTCGAGGCTCGTGTATGGCAGGGAGCATATTTATTATTGTGTTAGACAATTGTGTGTTTACATGGAGTAAGATTTATTACTTTATTTACAAGTCTCGTGGTCTTTGCCAGTGTACTGTAAAGTAAAACAACAAAAACCTACCATATTGCGTACTACGTCAGAAGTAAATAAGTATAAGCTTCTAAATTGCACCATTACCAGTAAAAGTTTACAAACAAAAAAAGAAGGGAAGAAGGGACAAAAGAAAAGAAACAAAAATTAAGAACAGCTTTTACTTGGTATTTGTGCAAGTTGGAAATACCTGTAATTAAAGTTACGTCTGTACACTTACTTCTAGGTCTTAAGACGGTCATAATTGACTGACATTAACAACACGATTGCTGGTTTTATAATAAGATAAATATTACATATTTCCCACTGCCCTACATTTTTTATTTCATTCTGAACTGTACCCTTAGTTCGTTTCAAAACATTGTAAATGGCACATAGTCACTTTTTTCACCCTTTATTAAGTTCTAATTTCAAATTGACAGTTACTGAGGAATCTCTATGGTTACTAACAGCAAGATTTAAGGTGTTTTCAGAACAAACAGTTACTGTCATCTTAGTACTCAGCAATAGAGTTCCTCATACTATTTGAAGAACTTTGATACACAGGAAGCTGTAGTAATTGCTGCAGACCACAGGTTGAAGTAATTCGTAAATCCACTTACATTTGCTATTATCTGGTTGAACCAGAATATTCACTAACAAAATACTGTATCTCTTTAAGAACATGGCTGCTATGGCTCTAAAATGGAGCCTGCTTGAAAATTAATAAATAACGCAAGGAGTGAAGGTAACAACAAAATCACCGTTTAGTCCACACCCTGAGTAACTGACAGGCACAAAAACAAGACAGAGACTGTTGCTAACCTGTGGACAAATTGTTCTTCAGAACTAATAAAACACACTAACATCTGCATGCCTACACTGTCCTGGCCATCTACAATGTGTCAGCACTGCAGCTCTCCTGGGGCAAGAGAAGTTGGTGAAAAGGGGGGGGGGGGGTTGGGAAAGGGTGACTGGTAACTGGGGAGGGAAAGACAGCAGGTGCAAGATGTGAGAATGTGGCAACTCATTCTGAGCACAGCACGTGGAGACTGAGGCCAGGATGTTTCTGCCCGGCCTCGATATCCTCTAGTCTTTTCTTGATTCACAACCTTCGCACACTTGTACTTTAGCGATGCTCTACACCCACTCTACCAAACAATCTCTTACCCCAGTCAACACAATCTCTCACCCCAGTCAGTCTGCAGTGCCAGCATACCGGTCTCAGCCGGGACAATGTGGCTGTGAAAGTGCATTTGTGTGGTATGCATTATATTAATTCTGAAGAACAATTTGTAAAAAAGCTAGGAATGTTTTCAGTCTTATGTACCTGTCAACGAGTCATTGTTGCAATTATGTGGTCGGTTATTACCTTTACTTCTTTCATTATTTACATTCTGCCAAGGACTGTTTAAATATTGTTATGACCAACATGAAATGAGTTGCCACTAAGGCAACTGTTGTTTGGTTTCAGATCTCAAGTCCTCATCTTCTGTGATGATGCAGCTAAACAATTCTTACTTTTTCCATTGTGGTGAGTAAACTTTCTCAATGCATTTGTCATTATTAAGAATGTATCATTAGGATCCACCAGGAGTGCAACAACCCACAATGAAATACTCTAAAACCATAATTATCACCTTCTTATTTCCTGGTGAATGAAATCTCTTATTGCTACTGTGAATATTGGTACAACACACAGACTGCCACATGCTTACGGATGGCTGTTTTACCATCAGGCACACAAGCTGCTGTGGCCGCAGCTACATGGCCATGAACTTGGTAAACATATTTCTTGGAGTTGTACCAAAGATTGATAAATGTTAACCACACCCCAGAAATGAGACTTTAGGCGAAAAATTTACCCTCACTTTGAGGTGCACTTAAAAATCAAATCAAGTATAATTCGTTATATGAGGGATAAAGTATAAAGTGGCACCACCTCTCAGGGCTTTGTGGAGAGTAGTATTTATTTGTAATAATTCAAATGAAATTAACTTTAGCCAGTTGGAGACTTAAAATTACTACAAACACTAATAGCAGTGAGAATTCATTATATCTATTGAAATAATACGCACGGAACTATAGTAGCTGGGGCCACTTAAACTTTTAAAGACTGTACTGGAACAAGTGTTCGAGTTGTATGTCAGTCTTTCCATGTCATGTGAATGACCTGCAAAGTATTTTTTCTTTCAATGAAATACAGTGTTTTCATCCAAGAAGGTTATATCTTGACTTAACAGAGTATTGCAATCCACATATTCAAGGTACTGACTTGTATCGTTCCTTGTAGACCTATATGCTAAGTAGGGTAATTATTAGATTACTTTTTTTAACATTATAGACAATATAATTTGTCTGCAACATAAAATCATTTCCAACACGAGTGATCCGTACAGAGTGCAAACTGGAAGTACTGTCATCACTACAGAAAATCTTTCTCCTACAGTCTCTCCTACTTCTGTCAATGTTGTTCGACAAGTAAGTTAGGTCATAGCCACCTAGAATACAGACGGCAATAATTAGGAACTACACACAGGTGGGCTGTGAGCGGGGATGTGACAGGTGAGTCTCGCTGCATAGCATACCTGAACAGTCGGGATCTATATTGCTGTTGTTGTTGTTGTGGTCTTCGGTCCTGAGACTGGTTTGATGCAGCTCTCCCTGCTACTCTATCCTGTGCAAGCTTCTTCATCTCCCAGTACCTACTGCATCCTACATCCTTCTGAATCTGCTTGATGTATTCATCTCTTGGTTTCCCTCTATGATTTTTACCCTCCATGCTGCCCTCCAATACTAAATTGGTGATCCCTTGATGTCTCAGAACAAGTCCTACCAACGGATCCCTTCTTCTAGTCAAGTTGTGCCACAGACTTCTCTTCTCCCCAATCCTATTCAACACCTCCTCATTAGTTATGTGATCTACCCATCTAATCTTCAGCATTCTTGTGTAGCACCACATTTCGAAAGCTTTTATTCTCTTCTTGTCTAAACTATTTATCGTCCATGTTTCACTTCCATACATGGCTACACTCTATACAAATACTTTCAGAAACGATTTCCTAACACTTAAATCAATACTCGATGTTAACAAATTTCTCTTCTTCAGAAACACTTTCCTTCCCATTGCCAGTCTACATTTTATATCCTCTCTACTTCGACCATCATCAGTTATTTTGCTCCCCAAATAGCAAAACTCCTTTACTACTTTAAGTGACTCATTTCCTAATCTAATACCCTCAACATCACCAGACTTAATTCGACTACATTCCATTATCCTCGTTTTGCTTTTGTTGATGTTCATCCTATATCCTCCCTTCAGGACACTATCCATTCCATTCAACTGCTCTTCCAAGCCCGTTGCTGTCTCTGACAGAATTACAATGTCATCGGCGAACCCCAAAGTTTTTATTTCTTCTTCATGGATTTTAATACCTACTCCAAATTTTTCTTTTGTTTCCTTCACTGCTTGCTCAATATACAGATTGAATAACATCGGGGAGAGGTTACAACCCTGTCTCACTCCCTTCCCAACCACTGCTTCCCTTTTAAGCCCCTTAACTCTTATAACTGCCATTTGGTTTCGATACAAATTGTAAATAGCCTTTTGTTCCCTATATTTTACCCCTGCCACCTTCAGAATTTGAAAGAGAGTATTCCAGCCAACATTGTCAAAAGCTTTCTCTAAGTCTACAAATGCTAGAAACGTAGGTTTGCCTTTCCTTAATCTAGCTTCTAAGATAAGCCGTAGGGTCAGTATTGCCTCACGTGTTTCAACATTTCTATGGAATCCAAACTGATCTTCCCCAAAGTTGTCTTCTACAATCTTTTCCATTCGTCTGTAAAGAATTCACGTTAGTATTTTGCAGCCGTGACTTATTAAACTGATAGTTCGGTAATTTTCACATCTGTCAACACCTGCATTCTTTGGGATTGGGATTATTATATTCTTCTTGAAGTCTGAGGGTATTTCGCCTGTCTCATACATCTTGCTCACCAGATGGTATAGTTTTGTCAG
Organism: Schistocerca piceifrons; assembly: GCF_021461385.2. Taxonomy (NCBI): domain Eukaryota; kingdom Metazoa; phylum Arthropoda; class Insecta; order Orthoptera; family Acrididae; genus Schistocerca; species Schistocerca piceifrons. The sequence continues at coordinate 876,291,577 of NC_060138.1, read as the reverse complement.
GACTGGCTCTCCCAAGGCTGTCAGTAATTCTAATGGAATGTTGTCTACTCCCGGGGCCTTGTTTCGACTCAGGTCTTTCAGTGCTCTGTCGAACTCTTCATGCAGTATCATATCTCCCATTTCATCTTCATCTACATCCTCTTCCATTTCCATAATATTGTCCTCAAGTACATCGCCCTTGTATAGACCCTCTATATACTCCTTCCACCTTTCTGCTTTCCCTTCTTTGCTTAGAACAGGGTTTCCATCTGAGCTCTTGATATTCATACAAGTGGTTCTCTTTTCTCCAAAGGTCTCTTTAATTTTCCTGTAGGCAGTATCTATCTTACCTCTAGTGAGATGAGCCTCTACATCCTTACATTTATCCTCTAGCCATCCCTGCTTAGCCATTTTGCACTTCCTGTCGATCTCATTTTTGAGACATTTGTATTCCTTTTTGCCTGCTTCATTTGCTGCATTTTTATATTTTCTCCTTTCATCAATTAAATTCAATATTTCTTCTGTTACCCAAGGATTTCTACTAGCCCTCATCTTTTTACCTACTTGATCCTCTGCTGCCTTCACTACTTCATCCCTCAAAGCTACCCATTCTTCTTCTACTGTATTTCTTTCCCCCATTCCTGCCATTTGTTCCCTTACGCTCTCCCTGAAACTCTGTATAACCTCTGGTTTAGTCAGTTTATCCAGGTCCCATCTCCTTAAATTCCCACCTTTTTGCAGTTTCTTCAGTTTTAATCTACAGTTCATAACCAATAGATTGTGGTCGGAGTCCACATCTGCCCCTGTCTTACAATTTAAAACCTGGTTCCTAAATCTCTGTCTTACCATTATATAATCTATCTGATACCTTTTAGTATCTCCAGGGTTCTTCCATTGCTATGTTGTGAATATTGGCAGCACCGAGAAATGGCTTGATGTACAGTGACGTGTGCCGACAACTTCTGAATGAAGCTGTAGAAAGTAAAACTGTACTTACCGTTCTTGTCAACTTCTGCAAGTTTCTTAAGAGGTGCATTTTTGGACCACAAAAATTACAAAAAGGAATGCTGGCTTGCATTTGGGTAAATACAGTAATCCAATTGTCTTACTCAGTATATGTGTTGTAAATACATTAGCACATATTTTTATTTATACCACTTCGTTACAAATCAGTGACTAATAATGATATTCATAAGGATTTAGATTCTACTAAAAATAATTACCTGGTACTGGAGTTTGACCAGATGGTTGAATTTTTATAAGAGACTGTGGCTGCTGAGCAGTCTTTGGCAGTATACTTGTCGGTCCTGTCATGACGCGAGTTGTTCCATCAGCTCCTTCATAGGAAAACAATGGTGCAAAATAGTAAAAAATTATAATACTACTAACTAAAAGGCATGAAACATGATTTCTGAAATGTATAAAACAGCTTGTTAAAAATCCATAATATTTGATAACATGGTGGAAATAAGAAAAGGGACCAACGTAAGCAGAGTTTGAATAGTAGGAATGAAATATACAATGGTATGTTTACTTTAAGTATATAACATGCAGGAGAAAGGGTTACCCAAATAAGAGAAGAACATTAAAAGACTAACAGAACTACTAGTACTGAATAAATTAAAGTTTTTTATGAGTGGTATCTCTCAAGCACACAAGTTTGTTTGTATGGACTCTAGATTTGTATTTCATATGATTTTCAATTTCTTTTCAATCAAAGAACGAGCCTCGGATTAAAAATACCTAATATAGACAACACTTCTTGTTCCTTTATGACAGCTCATCACAGCCTGAAGAAAAACCAAGGAACGCAAGAAGATACACTAAACAATAACAGAAAACTAGAACCAAAGAAAAAGACAAAAAGAAGTTGAGAGTGGGAACTTTAAATGTAATAACCTTGACAAGAAAGACTGAAGAGATTGTAGACATGATGGACAGGAGAAATATTCATATCCTTGGATTGAGAGAGACCAAGTAGAAGCGAAAAAACCTTAAATTGCTAAGAGGTGGGTACAAATTATACTGGCAGGGTCACAATAAAGAGCCAAAAAATGGAGTGGGGTTTGTGTTTCACAAAGACATTGGCCCAGTTACAGCTGGGAGCTTTGTACGTGAAAGGATAATTAGAGCAAGAGTGAACTGAGGAAAGAATAGTTTTACTATACTCCAAGTGTACACACATCAGCAAGGGAGCAGTGATGAAGAAAAAACGAAATTCCTTGAAGAACTGGAAGACCAAGTAAGAGAAGATAACATTATGATAATTGTGGATCTGAATGCTCAGATCGGCACTGATAGAAATAGATATGAGGAGGTGATTGGCCCTTTTGGATATGGAAAATGAAATGTTGAGGGTGAAGAAATTCTAAATCTGTGCATAAGGAACCATCTTTTAGTGAAGAATACGTTCTTCAAGAAACAAGATAGCCATAAGATTATTAGATATGGCTGGGGTGGTAAATCTAAGACAGTTATAGACTATATATTAACGGGCAAATTAATTGGAGGAAAAAGTAAGGGACACTAAATACATACCAAGTGAGCACTTGGATAGCGACCACAGGTTACTAGTAGCTGATCTAAATTATACGATGAAAAGTTTGAATGCTGTACAAAGAATGCCAAAAATTAAGGAGTGGAAGTTGAAAGAAGAAAAAAAAAAGACAAGTTTCCAAAATCTAGTAGCACAAAAACTGAAAGGGGTAGTGTAGAGGAAGAGTGGAACCTATTTAAAACACCAATAGTTAACAGTGCTGTGCATGTATGCGGCAAAACAACGGGTAAAGTGAAAGGCAAAGAAAGCAGTTGGTGGAACGATAGAGTAAAAGATGCTATTAAAAAATGTAATAAGGAGGGAGGGAAAAGGGGGGGGGGAGAGAGAGAGAGAGAGAGAGAGAGAGAGAGAGAGAGAGAGAGAGAGAGAACATGGAGTTTGAGAAAAGAAATCAGAACCAGGTGCTGGTACCAAAAGATGAACACAAGGTGACAACACTGTAGGAGGAATACTGACAAAAGAAACTCCAAGCAAAGAGAATTGTGAAAGAAGAAAAGAAGAGTTGGGAAACATTCAGCCAGAAACTAGAGCAGGATGTCAAAGGCAAGCAAAACCTGCTATATGGGTTCTTGAAAAGTAAAAGATCCGATAGAGAAGACATAAAAGCGATTGAAACGGAGGATGGGGATATTATCAAGGACATGGAAGGTATCAGAGAAGAGATGAAGAATTATTTTGAAATCTTACTAAACGGGGAAGGTGCACAAGAAAGTGACACTGAAACCATTGAATTAGAGGAAGAGCAGGAACTAATCTCTTGGTTTCAAACTGAGAATTCCCTGAAACAGATGAAAAGTGGGAAGCGGCTGGAGTAGATGAGCTGACAGCGGATATGATTAAAGCCACAAGAATTCATGGAATACAATGGTTACACTGGGTGCTGGGGTGATATGGAAAAAAACAAAGTGCCGGATGAATGGAAAAAGGAATTATAATACCACTGTTCAAGAAAGACAGGGAAAAATAGATCTCATTTTCTCCCTCCATCAGTTAATGGAGAAATATTGGGAAAAAGGAAATAACTTGATAGTAGTATTTGAGGATTTGCAAAAAGCATATGACAGTGTACCAAGGGATAAAATATGGGAATGCTTGAAACAACATAATGTTCCTGATTCATTAATTAAAGAAGTCCAGATGCTGTACGGTGGTTGTGAGAGCAGTGTACAAGTAGGAGGTGGAAGATCAAATTGGTTTAAGACAAAGAGAGGTGTTCAGCAAGGCAGTTCGCTCTCGCTTTTCTCTTCATTACACTTACGGACATGGAAGGAAGAAGAAAAAGATCTCAACGCTTTCGTTTTTGCTAATGACATCGCCATTTGGGGAGAGATGGAAATGGAGGTTCAGAGGAGACTAGATTACTGGAACACAAAATTTAAAAAATTCAAGTTAACTGTAAGTAGGAACAAGACAGTGGCAATGAAGATGAGCAGGACACCCACACCTTATAACATCATACTGGAGAGGGAGAAGGTTGAATGTGTGAAAAGTTTCAATTATCTGTGTTGCAACATATCACATGATCGAAGTTCCAAACTAGGAGTCTTAAAAAGAATAACAAAAGGATCTAGCTACTTACACCAAGTACGAAATCTAATCTGGGACAAGGAAGTCCCTCAAAGAGCCAAACAGACCATGTATAAAATTTATCTTCTGCCAATCGTGATGTATAGTCTAGAGACCTGTGTCATAAATAAGAGACAAGACAGTCAAATACAAGCACGTGAAATGAAGTTGCTTAGGCCAGCTCTACAAAAAACTAGGAGAGACAGAGTCAGGAATGATTATGTAAGGAGAGACCTGCAGGTGACATTGACTTCAGGAGAGAATGAGTGCTTTGAGATTGAAGTGGTTCGGTCATGTGAAGCGAATGCATCCCACTCGAACACCACACCAGTATTTGGAGATGGAGGTACCAGGAAGAAGACCAATTGGGCGGCCTAGAAAGAGATGGACAGACCAGGTTACAGAAGATCTCAAGAGGAGATGTAAGGGAGAGGGAAAAGCTATAACAGGAGAGAAACCAATGGAGGCATATCATTCACAAAATTCCTACCCAGCTCACTGGAAGGAAATCCTGATAGTGATGATCATTTTCATCACTTATGTGTAGTATTAACATATTTCTGTCCTACACAGGGAAAAGAACTTCGTTAATTAAATTATTTTTTAAAACATGTTTTGAACTTCTCAAATAGAGGGCAATCACAAATAAAAAAATTAAAATATTTAAAAATGGTCAAGCTACCATCACTGGACCACTCATATGGATTGACCCTTTTGTTGACTTTTAAGTACAGTTGCTATCTTGTATAGAAATAACTACATGGAATTTGAATATTAACCGTATTACAAAAGGAGGAAGATGACATGTGACACAGAGAGAGAGAGAGAGAGAGAGAGAGAGAGAGAGAGAGAGCAGCTGTATAATGGTAGTACTTAACATCTCATCAATTTGAGTCTCAAGGCACTACATCTGGAGCACTTATTCAGATTGGACACATGTGGACCTTTTTTATAGAATCATACTAGAATTCACCACACTTACTTTAGGTAATTATGGAAAGCCTAAATGAGGAAAGGCAGATAAATTTGAACTTTGTTTCTCTCAAATACATGTTCATATGCTCCTCCCATTCCTTGGCTATGACCGATATACACAACTAGTTTCCTGAATCTGTTGCGGTCCTGTTCATCCACGAGCTAGGGCAGTGGCTAACACTATTACAGTACAGAACTTTTTACTGAGGATCCTAAGGGCAAGTGAGTTACAAGAAGTCTGCAAATATCTTGAAAGCAAAGCTCAACAGCAGAAAGCTCTCAAAGTCTTAAACATTTTGGTGCCTCACTGTATCTCTCATAAATTCATTTGTTTAGGAGTGATGAATAATTCCCATAGAGGAGACAAATTAAAGAAGCCAGAATAAAATAAGTAAAACTATCAGTTCTAGTAAGAAAGCATTTTTTGTTAAGTACTGGCAGTCTCCAGTAAGTGTACACTGACAAGGTGGATGGCCACAAAATTTGTAATAGAATAGACAGTATATCATGTAACATAGTAGACAAAAGTACCACTGTGCTGCATTTGCTTATAGCATACCCTTTGGGGTGTGGTTTGATTTTCATTTTATGGAACATGAGGGAGGTGCTGTTTTACATTACAGTGTTGATCACATACAACGTGAAGGGTATGAAAGGTATTACACAAATAAGGTGTTCCTCATACATTAATTTTTTTAACAGCATCTAAAGCAGAAACACCATGAGATGATAGGAAAGAAAATGACTGATTCCTTCAAAGTGGGGCAGAGACAGAGAGTAATCTGGCACTACAGTTACAAGAAACAACAAAACAAAAACAGGTAAGGGGAAGATAAAAATATACATAAATGAATGAAGGGAAATTTGCAGTTAATCCTGGTCAAAGGAACAGAAAAATTGCAGGTAAAACTCAAATACTTTCTGATTTCAATAAATCTGGAAGTTCCACATTTTACATTACTGACGCAGCTAGCAGTTTTGATCTTTTGCAAAAACGATGAATTCTTACTGTTATGTTTCATTGCTGACCATATTTACATAGTCAGGGACACTGCTTTTACTGTGAGCAGTCATATGGCATAAATGTTCTGTTGTCTAGCAATCCCTCCTCACAAACACATCTCTCTCCTATCCAAATTGTTGAATGGACACTTTGTGATACAAAACTGTCGCTACTCAGGTCACGACTTCACGAAGGAGGACGAACAGTGTCAAACAAAAATTAAGCCTATTGTTGCAATTACTATCACTGTAGTCATAATTAATTTTTGTATTAATGATGAATTTTCGCAAAGCTGGAGTGCAGGAAGTGTCACTTTTATATATCTCAAACACAATGGTTCTGTCTTCTTCTCCTGTTTCCCTGCAACTATACATAATTATCACCTTCCCATGTGGTGTAAATAACATAACACATTATATATTACAATAATTCAATGCCAAGATTGTAAAGTTCTCCGGAATAACTGGTGTAAAATGCTTAGTAAAGCTGCTGCTGTGGTTCACAATAAAGCTGAGCCAGAAGACAGCAAGCAAGACATTTGAGTGGGGGAAATTAGCAAATTTTTCTGGGTGTAGGTTCTCCCAACATTTTAAAAACTGAACTGTCACCAAATGGAGAAAATTAATATCTGGGCCTCAATTTGCAGTGGTCTTGGTCTGGGTCTACCAATGGAAAATGACATGGCTCTACAACAAAAAAAAAAAAGTTAACTCACTCTAGTCACTGAAACCTGAGCACTCACAATGGTGAGGCCCTGTTTTTGATGATATGTGTAAGAGAGGGTATAATAAATGAATATGGCTACAATGACAAACGAATTAATGACGTAAGTGTGTTGGTGGGGTAGACATGGGGCATGAGGGTACTGCCAGGTGTGACTTTACATTTGTGAAGCTTTTTACTGTTGACATAAACTTTTGCCATGAATACTAAATATATGTAGGAACAATTTTGTCTGGATAGTGTAGGGAGAAAAAGCGATCAATAACAACGAGGTCAGGTGCAGATGGCATCAACAATGAGGAGGAGTTTCCCTTATGGGAAAGCTGCAGGGACGTATTTTACAAATCAGGTAACAACTGGAGATCTTTAATACACACATATCAAAAAAAGTTTTACATCACCCCGATTCCCAGAACTCCTGAAGATAGAGGTTGACTGTGGATATTGTATCACAGGCACAGTCCCTTTGATTGTTCAGAATGTCACTAAAACCGCCAAAAGATGTAAACAACCATGCATGAGCAGCGCCTCTTAGACATAGAGAGTCCGACAGCCAATCAGTTCCAGTCACTCCACCAGGAAGGAGGTACACGGCTCATGTTGTCTGTAGTTTAATCATACCTAGATGGTCAATAATGCGGTCCGATCGTGTCCAAATTGTTACTTTGTGCCAGTAAGGGTTCTCAACAAGGAAAGTGTCCAGACATCTCAGAGTAAACCAAAGCGATGTTGTTCAGACATGGAGGAGGTATAGACGGACAGGAACTCGACTACAGTGGCCAGCATGTTCTCAAAACATGAACCCTATCGAACATGCCTGGGATGGACTCAAAAGGCCTGTTTATGGACGATGTGATCCACCAACTGCTCTGAGGGATCTATGCCAAATTGCCTTTGAGGAGTGGGACAATCTGGACCAACAATGCCTTGATGAACTTGTAGATAATAGTATGCCATGACGAATACAGGCATGCATCAATGAAAGAGGACGTGCTACTGGGTATTAGAGGTACTGGTGTGTACAACAATCTGGACCACCACTTCTGAAGGTCTTGCTGTACAGTGGTACAACACACAATGTGTGGTTTCCATGAGCAATAAAAAGGGCGGAAATGATGTTTTTTCTGCACAGGTTCCTGAACTCTCGGAACAGAGGTTATGCAAAACTTTTTTTGATGTGTGTATTACTGATAGTTAAAGCCAAGATTCTGTACATGCTGATGAACTGACAGCAACAAAAGAACTAGAATGTGAGAGGAGTTTTTAACTTGTGTAAGAAGTGTTAGGAGAGGCCATGGGTTTTCAAAATCTTTTCCAAATCAATCTCAGTAGTGGAGATGTGGCCACAATGCCAGATTATTTATAACAAAGTGTCGAGTTATAATGCAAACCATAAATCAAATTTTTTCATTAGTTAAACTGCAAATAGTGTCCCCTGTTTTCCAGCAGTATGATTTAAAAATCAGATGTGAGTGTTCAGTGAGATTGGCTACGGTGAGCCGTGAGTCTATATTACAATTTGATGGTGGTTAAGATAGACGTGTTTTTGAAATAATCAACAAAAGATGGTGCAGTGCAGCACATGGAAGAAGACACTTCTGGTGTGGTGGAATGGAAGAATTGTGTGTGATACGAGAAAGAGAGAGAGAGAGAGAGAGAGAGAGAGAGAGAGAGAGAGAGAGAATGAATTTATGGCTGGCTCAGAAACATTTGACATTTCCTAAATGAATTTGCCAGATTATATAACTGTATGATACATGCCGTACACAGAATGCACATGAAAATCATAGCCAGACAGATTACCCTCAATGTCAGAAGACTTAAGTTATAACTGTTCTAGCCTTACTGGGATGAGGAGCTAAGGCTGATCTTTAGCAATGCTAGTGATGATCAGTGACATACCACTACTGTCACTTAATTTGGAGAGAAATGGAATGCTGTATACACTTATAAACACTAGTAAAACTTATAATTAAGCATAAGCATTCATAACAAAGATATGTAATAAGACCACATAGTATGGAACAGGTGGCTATTTCAAATCACAAAGACCAAAAAGTGGAATCCTCATGACGAGGATGAAAAATAAGCACTAATTAGACACATATTTCAGTTTTACTGTATGTATGTTTATGTTTACAGGCATGACTGGAACAGCAAATACTAGTGGTAACTCATAAGGACAAAAGTGAAAGAAAAGGATGTTTGCATACTTCTGTGGAAAAATTTATATTTGTAATGTGAGCTGACTAAATCTTGCAAATACTAGAAAATAACTGCAAACAAAAAGGCACGGGGTTATGCCCACATTGCCATCTAATACATATTTGTCAATTGAGAAACAAGTTATTCACAAACAGTTTTATGTAGTAGCTAAAATACAAAGGTCATATTTTATAATTAAATTACCTTTAGTCATGAAAATTCGCCTTGTACCCAGTAATGCCTTGCCAGAAGTGTTGTTTGTGCTAGTCAGAAGAGATGTGAGAGTACTCTTTCCGCTGGTAAGTTGAGTATTTGGTGAAGATGGAATGGCTACTTTGGTTACAACTTTTAGTGAGCCATCAGCTTGCACTGCAAATTAGAAAAACAAAGAACATCAAGCATTTCATGAATCCCATATTAGCTCCGGAGAGCTGCTTCCTGCATTCCAAATCAAATGTAGAAACATAGATTAATGTTAACTAGGAAGCCCACTATTTGAATATTATTTGCTTTATTTTATCACTGGAGAGAAGCTGGAGAAGAAGGCATCCATAGACAAGACTGCTCATCTTTCCTGTAATTTCACGTACTTTAACATCCTTAATACTACTAGTGTGATATACATCAGCAGGAATACCTGTAGATAATTTAAAGTTTTACATATCCTGTCTTCCTCTCACTCTACTTACATATCTTGTCTTCCTTTCACTCTACATTTGGCTTTATAGTCCTTATATTCATACACTAATGTTTTGTTTATGAAAAATTCTCAGGTGAAGAACTGGACTATTGTGACAAGTATACAGACAACACACTGGAAGACTCAAGTAACACCACACAGGCACTTCCTTTGGTGACTCAGGAGTCAAATGCAAGAGTCTACTTGGCACCCACAGGTGGGCAAGTGCAAACCACACTAGAGACGTTCGTTAGAGGCACCGGCCTACTCACTCATTTTGCAGCTAAGTTTCTGCCAGGCTTGATGAGTTTTCAACACCTGCTGTGATCTTCAGCAAGCTTCTCCCATTTGTCACAGTCAGTATTAAATGTGTTCATATTGCACTTTACGCAATCTTTAAAGCGTTAAGCAGGTGTTCCAGTCGGTCTCATGGCATGTTCTATCCCACTAAGTTGTGTATCTCAGGGAAGATGGGTGTGGTCTCAACAATGTAAGTGTCTTAGCCACCTTCAGAGTGGTGGTGATACTCTGTAGTTTCGCAGCATTCAGGACCATTTGTCACATGGTCCCTCCATGTTATGCCTAGAATGTTTTGTAATGCACCACAGATGAAAGGTGTTGAGCTTGTTTTGTTTGGCATATGGTGTCCAGGTCTCGGCACCATAAAGAAGACGCTCACAGAATGCACGCTTGATAGATGAACATTTTTGTGGTCAGTGTACAGTATTTGTTGTCCCATACTCTTGTGCAGAGCTTACCAAAAGTGTTCACTACTTTGCCAATTCTTGCATTTATTTCGTCATCTAGAGAAAGACCTGACTCTAGCTAACCAGGATAGCAGAATTTGTTGACTACCCTCAAGAAGGGTCCACCTTTTCATATGGCAGGTGAATCAGTGTGTCCTTGTGACATAATGTGCGTAAGCCTTTGAAAATCCTCTTGAGTGTCTGCCATGAAAGCTGCATCGTCAGAAAATAAAAGTTTACTTACAAAAAGTCCTCATGATAGCACTTGGCTCTGAGTAACAAGATGTTTTTAAGTTTCTCGACAGCCCTGGAACATAGATATGTAACGGGAGAGTTTTGGAGGACACCCTGTCTTCACTAATAAAGTACACAGTCCCTGCTGACTGTGTCAAATGCCTTGTTTAGCTCGATGAAAGCAATGGACTATGGTGTCTTTGGCTTGTGGCGTTTTCCTGAATTTGTCAGAGTGCGAACACCAAAACAAGTAGTAGACCACTGAGCTCAAAACCAACATTGAGATTCAGGTTACATAAGCTCCACAAGCTTGTCCAGTATGCCCAGCACCAAACGGGTGAATGCTACTCTGATGATAGTCAGCAGTGAAATTCCACGGTAACACCTGCAATCCCCATGATTGCCTTTACCTTTGTATAGAGTGATAATGTTGGCATCTTGCATATCCTGCTGCACAGCACCACAGACTAAAATTTCAATACGAGGTTATAGAGCACTGTTAGAAGTGGAGTCAGTTTGATAAATTCTGAGTGGTTGTTGTCTTTGCCATGGCATTTCTTGCATTTAAGGTGCACAACAGCTCACTGAAGTTGCTCCTTCGTAGGCTCCTCGCCCAGCTCATGGCAAAGTGACAAATGAGAAATTTCTGCTGCTGCTATTGGGCTGATGTTCCCTGGATGTGACCACTCACAGCATGTGTTCCACCCTTCGTTGCAAACTGTTGATTACAATCTTTGATGTCTGTGCCACTGATCTCCTCAAGTGATTCAGTCTTTCCTAGGAGCAGGCCCAATGGCTTTCTTGATACCCAAATACACTCCGCCGATGTTTCCAACATTGGCACATTCCTGTATGCTGGTGCAATGTTTCTCCCAATATGTGTTAACAAAGTGTGCTGAACGACTGCCTTTGCTTTGCTTAGAACCCTGCAGGTAGTGTTGTGAAGGTTTAAGTGCCAGTTGATAGTTGCCTGACACTTAGAATCAAGGAGCAGTTTCATGACATCAATATTCTCATGGAGCCAATTCTGGGATTTTGCTTTCAAAGTAGCAAATGTAGTGCTGGCCGTAAATGATAAGAAGTAACTTGATTTTCAGCCAGTCTTCAACAATGGGTGCATTTGGTCTCAGGTATCAATTTCTTTCCAAACTCTATCACAAAATATTTCTACTGTCCCAGAGTCCTTAATTTTGCACAGTTTAGATCTTTGTTTTGCTAGGTGTCTTAGCAGAGGAATGAAGCTAACTTTTGCAACTGCTATTATATAACCGTGCCACAATTAGCAATAGGAAAGAGTATGCATGGAGAAAATGGTGGACACTTTCCTCTTAGTTAAAATAAGATCAAGTCAACACCAATGTTTGGAGTGAGGGTACATATAGGAAACCTCATGCCTTGTCTTGCCTTTAAAGTAAGTGTTAGTGATGCACAGTTGGTATTTGGCACAACATTCAAGCAGCCATAAACTGTTCTCATTCATCTTCCCCACCCCATGTGTGCCTAGACAGTCTGGTCAAACAGCAGAATCACATGTGATGTGGGCACATAAGTTGCCTACAACGCATATCTGAAGGATGCACTCCCTGCAACACTTCACTGAGATGTTCCTAAGACTGATGCTTTAGGTCTGCACTCAAGGTCAACATTGGTGCATGTACAGCTATCAGTGATATTGGTCCGCTCATAGTTGACAAAAGCAAAAGTCATAATGCCTTCTGAGATCCCAATTGGTCTAAAAGTGGTGTATAATAGATCATTGTGAATGGCAAAGTCAAACATCATGTTGTCTGTGTCTGGCAACAAACACCCTTTCCTTTCCAGAAAAATGTGTAATTTCCCTCCTGAACTGAACCCTCATCTGGTAGTCTGGTTTCCTGCAAGGCTTCTACAGCAACAGTAGGCCTGGCTAATTCCAGGTCAATCACGGCTGTTTTGTGAGATCTTGAGAGTTTCCAAAGGTGTCTGAAATGCCTTGCTTCATAGTACAGATGTTCCATGTTCCACAACATAGTGAGGTAGGTTTACACTTCTTTTTAGTCCCGGTAGGTGTCAACATTATGGTTGGTTGGTTGGTTTAAAAGAGGGGGGAAGGGACCAAATTATGAGGTCATCAGTCCCTCGTTCGTAATACAACAATGCCACAAGTGTGGGAATAAAACAGATGAGACATATAACACAAAACGGCAGGAAAGGAAAAACCACAAGAGCAAAGGAAAGGCAGCAAACACTAAAAGGAACAAAGGAGGACAAGAAAACACAGAGATGCTAGAAATGGAAGAGAGTAAACCAAGAAGGCAGAATACAGTGGCTGGCTGACCACGAGAATAAAAAGGAGAAGCCAGCCACTCTGCAACACATTAAAACCCCCACACTAAAAGCACTAGGATGGAGGACACAGAGGGAAAAAAGGACATGTGCTAAACCTTAGATCAAATGATAAAACACACCCTCATGAATAAAACGAAAAACTAAATCAGCCAATGAGGCATTGTCAGATAAAATGAGTGGCAACAAGTCCGGTAACCCAAGATTTTGTCGCTGGGCAGTCAAAGTGGGACAGTGCTAGAGAATATGGGCCACTGTCAACAGGGCACCGCACCAACACTGAGGCGGGTCTTCATGGTGCAAGAGGTAATGGTGGGTCACCCAAGCATGGCCAACACGCAGCCGGGAGAGGACAATTGATTCCCTGCAAGAGGCCCACATGGAAGACTTCCACACATTCATAGCCTCCTTAATGACACGCAGTTTGTTGTGTGTACTATTATGCCATTCCGTCTCCCAAAGCCGAAAAACCCTACAGCATAGGTCAGAACAGAGGTAAGGTTCAGAGACGCCCATCTCCAGAAGCAGTTTCCACACAGCCTGTTTGGCCAGTCTGTCAACAAGTTCGTTGCCCAGGATGCCAATGTGTGCTGGGGTCCAAACAAACACCACTGAATGACGGGACCGGTCCAGGGCATAGATGAACTCCTGGATGGACACCACCAACGGATGGCAAAGATAGCAATGGTCGATAGCTTGTACGCTGCTCAAGGAGTCAGTACACAGAAGAAACGATTCCTCGGGGGCATGAACAGATATACTGAAGTGCACGAGATATGGCCACCAGCTCTGCAGTGAATACACTGCAGCCATCAGGCAAGGAATGCTGTTCAATACGGCCTCTCTGGACAAAGGCGAAGCCAACATTACCATCGGCCATCGAGCCGTTGGTGTAAACCACTTTAGAGCCCCGGAACACTTCAAGAATCAAGAGGAAGTGACAGCGGAGAGCCGCAGACGGCCACGCGAAAGGTCCAGGTGAAGTTTCGTCATACAGCTACACCACAGAGGAGTATGTGAATTGACCTTGAGCAGAGGTGGTGAAGGGAAGGACTCCAGTTCAGACAGAATCAATCGCATGCAAACTGCAATCGTTAGCCCTGACCTGGGCTGCCTATGCGGGAGGTGAACCGCTGTGGTTGGGAAAGGAAGACGGTAATTAGGATGTTCAGGAGAGCTATGAATGCATGCAACATAACTGGCAAGCAGTGGTGCACGTCTGATCTTCAATGGAGGGACTCCAGCCTACACCAATACACTTGTCACAGGACTCGTCCTAAAAGCTCTTGTCCCTAGTCAAACTCCGCAATGGTGCAATGGGTTGAGCAAACGGAATGCTGAGGGTGCCGCTGAGCCATAAATCACACTCCCATAGTTAAGGCGGGGCCAAACAAGGGCTCTGTAGAGCTGCAGCAGCATGGAGTGATCTCCACCACAGTTGGTGTTGCTCAGGCAGTGGAGGGCACTGAGGTGCTGCCAACATTTCCATTTAACCTGATGAAAACGAGGAAGCCAAGTCAAATGAGCATCGAAAACCAGACCTAAGAATCGATATATCTTCATTACAGTGAGTGGATCATCATTAAGGTAAAGTGCTGGTTCTGGATGAATGGTATGATGCCGACAGAAATGCACGACACACATTCATGGCGGAAAACTGGAAGCCGTGGGCTACAGCCCATGACTGCACCTTGTGGATGGCTCCCTGTAGGAGACGCTCAACAACACAAGAACTGGAGCAGCAGTACGAAATGCAGAAGTCTTCTGCATAAAGAGAAGGTGAGACAGAGGGCCCAACAACTGCTGCTAGACCGTTAATGGCCACAAAAAGAGAGAGACACTCAATACAGAGCCCTCCGAGACTCCATTCTCCTGGATATGGATGGAACTGTGGGAGGTACCAACTTGGATACGGACAGTACAGAGCAACAGGATAAAAATCGGGAGCAGGCCCCAGAGACCCCACTCACACAATGTGGTAAGGATACGATGTCGCCAGGTCACGTTGTATGCTTTATGTAAGTCAAAAAAGATGGCAACCAGGTGTTGGTGTCGGAAAAGGCTGTTTCGATAGTAGACTCGAGGGACACAAGATTATTGGTGGTAGAGTGACCCTCTTGGAAGCTGCCCTGACATGGAGCCAGTAGGCCACGTGACCCCAGGCCCCAACCCAACCGCCGCCACACCAAATGTTCCAGCAGCTTACAAAGAATGTTGGTGAGGCTGATGGGCCGATAGCTATCCACATCAAGTGGGTTTTTACCGGGTTTGAGCACCGGAATGATGGTTCTCTCCCGCCACTGCAATGGAAAGACACCATCGCACCAGAGTCGGATGAAGATAACAAGGATGTGTCGCTTGTACCCAGATGAGAGATGTTTAATCATCTGGCTGTGGATCCGATCAGGCCCAGGAGCTGTGTTGGTCAATGTGCAGGGGCACTGAGGAGCTCCCATTCTGCAAATGGGGCATTATAGGATTCACTGTGGCGTGTAGTGAATGAGAGGACTTTCCCTTCCAGCCGCTGTCTGATAGTGCGAAAGGATGGGGGATAATTCTCCAATGGGGGGGCTCGAACAAAGTGCTCGGCAATCGCGTTTGTGTCGGTAGATAACACACCATTCGTGGTAACACCAGAAATGCCTGCGGGGGTCTGGTACCCGAAAAGACATTTGATCGTTGCCTAGACTTGGGAAGGTGACGTATGGAACCCAATGGTTGAGACGTATCTGTCCCAACACTCCTGCTTCCATCATTTGATAACTTGGTGAATGCAGGCACGAAGCTGTTTAAAGGCTATGAGGTGCTCTAGGGAAGAGTGCCACTTATGCTGCTGTAGAGCTCACTGATGCTCCTTAATTGCTTCAGTGACTTCTGGCGACCACCAAGGGACTGCCCTACACTGGGGGCATCCTAAAGAGCAAGGGATCGCGTTTTCTGCTAGATAAAGGATTGTTATAGTCACCTGCTCAACCATCACATCGATGTAACTGTGTGAGGGAGATTCAACGGTGACAGCAGAGTTGAAAGTTTCCCAGTTCGCCTTGTTTAAGGCCCATCTGGGCAGGTGTCCGTGCGGCTGATGCCAGGGCAGTGACAGGTAGATGGAGAAGTATTCACTACCACACAGGTCGTCATGTGCTCTCCAGTGGATAGATGAGAGAAGTTGGATGGGTTGTTTGGGGAAGGAGACCAGACAGCGAGGTCATTGGTCTCATCGGATTAGGGAAGGATGGAGAAGGAAGTCGTCTGTGCCCTTTCAAAGGAACCATCCCGGGATTTGTCTGGAGTGATTTAGGGAAATCACTGAAATCCTAAACCAAGATGGCCGGATGTGGGATTGAACTGTCGTCCTCCTGAATACAAATCCAGTGTCAAACCACCGCGCCACCTCGCTCGGTGCGATGAGAAAAGTCCTGGGTTGCAAATTGATAAATCAATGGCCGAGTAACTACCACGAGCCACACTGAAATGTGTGGCAGCCCCAGTATTTAAGAGGCAGAGGTCAAACTGAGACAGTAAAGAAACTTCCTGGCAGATTAAAACTGTGTGCTGGACCGAGACTTGAACTCGGGACCTCTGCCTTTCGCGGGCAAGTGCTCTACCAACTGAGCTACCCAAGCATGACTCATGCCCCGTCCTCACAGCTTTACTTCTGCCAGTATGGCGTATGAGACAGTAAAGTTTTGACATCTCTGCCTCAGCCAGTAAGTACAGTGCCACCCACAAGTGGTTACGGGCATTAAAATCTCCCAAAAGTAGGAAAGGTTTAGGGAGTTGATCAATCAGTGCAGCTAATACATTCAGGGGTACTGCACCATCTGGAGGAAAATATACATTGCAGACAGTTAATTCCTGCGTCATCCTTATTCTGACAGCCACAGCTTCAAGAAGGGTTTGAAGGGGCACAGTGTCACTACAGACTGAGTTTAGGACATAAATGCAAACTCCAACTGACACTTCATTATAGTCACTATGGTTCCTGTATTATCCCTTACAGCTGTGGACAGCAGGGGTCCGCATTGTCGGCAACCAGGATTCCCAGAGGGCAATGCAGATAACAGATAACAGGTGCAAAGCTTAACAGCTGCCGTAGCTCAGCAAGGTGGTGGAAAAAACTGCCGCAATTCCACTGGAGGATGACGTCATCGAGAGACTAGGACAGCATGGTACATTCAGTGAGGCAGTTTACGCCTCAGAGTCACCTGCTGCTACTGGCTTATTGCCTGAGCAGCCTACGTCCATTGCGTCTGAGGGTCTGGCGAGATCTATGTCCTCAGCGGACGCCAGAATCTCCACCCCCATCCTCAGATGCAGAGCTTGTAGGTAGTGGTGGTGTGGGTGCCACTGCAATTTCCTTGGTCTTAGGGGACTGCTTTTTGGATTTCTCTCGCTGCTCCTTGGGTTTCCCTGGCTGGGAGGACTTCACTGGCTCAGTCTCCGGGACTGAGGATGAGTGTGAAGCCCTACAACCGGCTGCTTTTGAGCTCTTCAGCCCCCGGCGGGTGTCATCTTTCCCACTAGTAGAAACCTCGGAAGGAAGTGACCCAAGGGACCCCTTCCTAACAAGAGAAGCCAAAGAAGACTTATGCTTCTCTGGGTTAGAAGTGGGGATAGACGTTGGGAGGGAAATGCCACCCATCATCAAGGGGGCAGGTGTAGTCTGCCGGCTCTGAGAGGTGACTGGGGATGACGGAGCTGATGGTGCCAGAAATGGTGTAGTGCTGGCATAAGACGATGTCATATGTAGAGCGTGTAGGCGTTCAAATTTTCTCTTAGCCTCATTCTAGGTCAGGGTCCTGTAATCCATAATTGTCCTTTCTTTCTGGAGAATCCTGCAGTCTGGTGAACAAAACGAATGGTGCTCTCCGCAGTTGACACAGATGAGAGGCGGGGCACATGGAGTATTGGGATGTGATGCTGGAAGTACAGCGGGAAGACATATGGCCGCACTTCCAGCACTTAAAGCACCACATCGGGAGAGGGATATTGGGCTTTACATCACAGTGCTAGACCATCACCTTGACCTTCTTGGGCCATGTATCACCCTTGAAGGCCAAGATGAAGGCACCGATGGCAACCCGATTATCCATCGACCCCGGTGGACGAAATGTACACCTCGCCACTCTAAATTGGCGCGCAGCTAGTCGTCAGACTGCAAAAGAAGGTCCCTGTGAAACATGATACCCTGGACCATATTTAAGCTCTTATGGGGCGTGATGGTTACAGAAACATCCCCCAGCTTGTCACAAGCGAGTAACGTCCGTGACCTGGCAGAGGATGCTGTTTTGATCAAGACTGACCCAAATCTCATTTCGGACAATCCCCCCACCTCTCTAAACATGTTTTAAATTCTCAACAAAAAACTGAGGCTTCATCGTCATGAAAGATTCCCCATTAGCTCTTGAACATACAAGGCACGGGGGGGAATAAGATCCACTACCATCCTTAGCCTAACGTTCTTTGCATGGTGTGGCCAGGGAGGGGAACGATTTGGTGTCACACTCCTGTGTGTTGAATTGAGCTCATGAGCATTTAGAGACTGCTGGTATTTATTCACCAGCAACTAATGATGTACTACGCTTCATTGCGTGTCATCCACGCTGATGCCACCCAATCAACCAGGGGGCCTTCCCCCGGGCGCCACACAGCCGCAGCAAAGGCCACCCGGTGGGATGGCCATTGCCAGGACTCCCGATGCCCCAGGGTGATGGGCATCTACACCTTGGCTTATTTGGGGAGTTAATGGTGCAGGCATCAGCAGAGCAGTCCCTGTGTGGTCGGGAGGCTACAACCAACAGGGTACATGGCGGCCCCACCACAACGGATTGGCTACCGTGCTGGATATCATGTGCAAAAAAGTCCAAAGTCATCGTCGACACACAAACTGACACAGCATAGTGCATGGTGGAAAACGCACCCAGGAAGGTGTCCTTGCCCAAGAAAAGCAGAAGGAGAATGAGCGGGACTGAAATGCGACGACGAGAAAGTGGGCTAAAGATCTCAATGCACGATGGACACGATGCACCATGTAAGGTGCCCTTCCCCAATTGGCTTGCTCTTTGGGAAAAGTTTGAAGAATGGAGGTCAAACCCTACAGGGGACCATCACTTAAAGGCCAAAACGTGTGAAACTCCTTTCAGTCGACTCTTACGACGGGCAGGAATACCTCGGGCCTATTTTTATCCTCGGACCCGCAGGGGTACGTCATTATGGTGATGGCTCTGAGTGAGGCTAGTGATCTATACACGCAAGCAGAACAATCGGCATCGGACAAGCCAGCACCTAACTGACTTGGGGCTGCCCAGCTTGAAGCGGGCAGTGACTGGCCAGTGGACCTACAGTGGGTCCTCCCACTGTCGATAACAGCCTCTGGCGCCTGCATGTATGTCCATTTGTATGGGCTTGTAACTGGTAAATTACCACTAGCCATGTCAATTCCACGTGATAGATGATAAGTGGATAGAGGGTCTTCTCTGAACACGCTGCATCTTGGACATGTTTTACAAGCCAGTGACCTTGCCCGCTACTCATGCCACCCTCTCAGCCTTGCTGACTCGTTCTCCAGGAACCACAACACACGGCATATGAAGTCAGGCTGGCTGCAAGCAGTTGCCGCTCATTTCCAGTTGTAATCTACTCATGTCTCAAGGAAATGCCAATTGTGGGATATGCTTTGGAGTAGTCTTACCATTATATGAATTTTATATCCTTGTTGATGAAGCGGGCAGAGAATTGAACTGAACAATATAACCAATTAAAATGAAATAACTGTACTATCTCTGCTTTTTTAATTCCTCACTACTGCCAATTTTCAAAATATAACAATCCATTCAGGTAAAGAGCTTCTGTAAATTGGAACACACATGGACAAAGGGAAAGAAGTAAATCATTAGGTTTCACAATTTACTAAATAAATACAATACATGATTTAAGGGCTGTACCTAAAACATCAATAAAGATGTGTTAATTAAACAAACTAATTTATGTTGAAGGAAAGGGATGGAAAATTCCATGCCTAGATTTATATAAACTCACAAATTTTGATTACATTTTCTACAAGACTGTCTATCAGTACAGGATTGTGGAAGAATAGAAGTGCTTCAACAGCGAGAACAAGAACAAGGAAAAAGTGAAGTTCTCTCTTAAACAGAAAGTACACTTCAAATAAGTCAGACTTGCCTTGTTGCGTAGTGGGTACAACTTTCAAAACCTGTCCACTTGGAACTTTTAGTGTTTCCAAAGCGCGTTTTTGTTGATGAGCAGCTCTCTGCATGCGCAACTGTTGTTCCATTTTTTCCTTTATTTCTTCTGGTGTCGATTTTCCACTAACCATTTCCAATTTTGCATTTCCTCCTGCTGCTACACCATCTGCCTTGGCAGCTAATGAGCCCGAACGACTCCTAGTAACAACCTGTGCATTAGTCTTCTCCAACCTGATGTAAGTGGGATCAAAAAGAAATTGGGAAAAGTTAGTAAATCACACAAGCATGCATTTAACACAAAATATTTCAGATAAAGCATTATTATTAAATCAGTGTGTTGAATGATCTCAAATTAAGTCACATAATTAATGTGGGGCAATAAAATGCGAATAACAAAACATTATTTCTTCTGCACTACTGAAAACTGAAAGTACAAGTCCACCTTTTTTAATTTCCACAATCTACATCTACATCTACATCCATACTCCGCAAGCCACCTGACTGTGTGTGGCGGAGGGTACCCTGAGTAACTCTATCGGTTCTCCCTTCTATTCCAGTCTCGTATTGTTCGTGGAAAGAAGGATTGTCGGTATGCTTCTGTGTGGGCTCTAATTTCTCTGATTTTATCCTCATGGTCTCTTCGCGAGATATACATAGGAGGGAGCAATATACTGCTTGACTCTTCGGTGAAGGTATGTTCTCGAAACTTTAACAAAAGCCCGTACCGAGCTACTGAGCGTCTCTCCTGCAGAGTCTTCCACTGGAGTTTATCTATCATCTCCGCAACGCTTTTGCGATTACTAAATGATCCTGTAACGAAGCGCGCTGCTCTCTGTTGGATCTTATCTATCTCTCCTATCAACCTTATCTGGTACGGATCCCACACTGCTGAGCAGTATTCAAGCAGTGGGCGAACAAGCGTACTGTAACCTACTTCCTTTGTTTTCGGATTGCATTTCCTTAGGATTCCTCCAACGAATCTCAGTCTGGCATCTGCTTTACCGACGATCAACTTTATATGATCATTCCATTTTAAATCGCTCCTAATGCGTACTCCCAGATAATTTATGGAATTAACTGCTTCCAGTTGCTGACCTGCTATTTTGTAGCTAAACGATAAGGGATCTATCTTTCTATGTATTTGCAGCATATTACACTTGTCTAAATTGAGATTCAATTGCCGTTCCCTGCATCATGCATCAATTCGCTGCATATCCTCCTGCATTTCAATCCAATTTTCCATTGTTACAACCTCTTGATACACCACAGCATCATCTGCAAAAAGCCTCAGTGAACTTCCGATGTCATCCACCAGGTCATTTATGTATACTGTGAATAGCAACGGTCCTATGACACTCCCCTGCGGCACATCTGTGGCATTACATTGTTCTGAGGTGAAACAAAACATTCATTTATGTAATCATGGTGTATACGAGAACAGGAGGCAGGGAGGACTTTCCAGATTTTTCTGGCTCTCACGGTTAAAAATGCATTCCCCCCCCCCCCCCCCCCCCCCCCCCCCCCCGCCCCCACAAACACATGAAAATACACTCATTCCAAGGTGAAAATACACTTTTTCCATGATAAGCAACAGTGTACTTTCCCTTGGTGCTGTAAAAACATCAATCCTTTGAATGGTAAAGGTTTCATACACCAACAAGAATTTCCCGGCACTTTGGAAAACGAAACTCAGCAAGGGTGGAAAAAAAGAAAAGGAAACCCAGTTTGGAAAGATCTTTGATGTGCAGCAACATGTACGCTGCATATTTTCGTATTACGATATGCTGCATATTTCGTATTATGAAAGTATAAATTTGAATTCCACCAAACACAGCACATCAGTTTCCGAAGCATTGAAACAGAGATTGCAATGCACTGTTGTAAGCCAATCACAGCAGATATTCAGAGCATAGGACACGTGATGTAGCCAGCCAATAGCAACATCACTGTTAAGTAGTGTGAACGCACAAATAGGAAAAGTTAATGGTTTATATTAATGTACATAATGTAGCCAGAAGAAAAGCTAAGCTTTCACATATAATACTAGTCTTGAAGATTAATAAGTTACAAGAAAAGTTAAGCTTTCACATATAACATTGGTCTTTTTAGTGTGTGTTACAGTTTAAGATACATCACACAATTGTGCCAATAAAATTTTGAACAATGACATTAATGCCTGGTCTTCTGGGCTCAAAATTATTGTAAGTGGCTGGTCCTGGAAGTTTTAAGTTTTACATAAGAGTCAAAGGCTCTGTGATACAGGAAATTCATTGTACATTCTCACACGTAACATAGTTCATCTAGCATAAAAGAAAATTTTCTTTGAAAATAATGCTTTTCGAAGAACCATTCGTAATATTATCCCACAACCTCTTAGACATGAGTTCATTTCAGAAGCTGGCAGAGAGCACCAGAAAACAGGTGTTACTACGTGTGGGCAGCTACAATGACGTAGGAAGCCCATATGTTCATACACATATAGCATCAAGAGATCTTACATGACATCATAAAAGAAATAGAACATCACAGGATACTCCAACAGCATAGGAATTTTGTAAACCAGCTTAAAGGACACATTCATATGTCAAGATTCACAATGAAGTAAGCCCCAACTTGACATTAAGCTTTTCAGTGCGCTTTTTAGGAAACAAATGTTCTTGGAGTACCAGTACTGTATTGTCTCATGTTTGATGCTTTATTGTGACATAATGCCACACGTGCCAGAAGATGAAAATGTGTACTTGAAATTCAGTGAACAGTACTAGTCAATATTGTGAATGAAGCAGTTTGTTTCTTATAAACTGACTGTATCTGCTGAAAAGATTAATAAAAGCCACGTTCATTTAGCAAACCGACAAAAATAACTTCATAGTAGAGCAAGGCGATTAATGCTTGCTGCCACAACCATGAAATACAATCAAATCAGAAAACAAACTAGTAACAGCCTTCCGTAATTATGTGGACGCATTTTTAATCAGTTGATAGCTTCCAGCCACAGAAATATGTTTTGTTTTCATTTGACGTGTGAACTGAAACTGAAGAGGAAGTAGGACAGCAGGAAACAGCAGAATCACTAAACCCAACATGGGTCACTATCCCCCTCCCCACTAAAACCCAGACTGTCGATGAGCCTACTGGCAAATGCTCAAAACGAACTTAATGAAACAGTTGCGACATCATGCTCATCTGAAGCAGTTTGTTGTTATGAGTATTCCATAAACTTCATCCTATAGCCTTTGAGACATTTTGCTGTCTGTCAGTTATTAACAGTCAAAATTACAAAAATTCAACTGAACACTATAACACTGAAAAATTCCCAGAATTCTAGAAAATTCCCGGGTTTTTCCTGTTTTCTCCCAGATAAAAAAAAATTCCTGGGTTTTCCCAGTTGTCCTGGATCATATACACCCTGATAATCCTAATACATGCTATGCAATATAACACAAATGCCAATTTATCACATGCTCAGCTTCTTCTTTACATAACATTAAAGCTCTGGAAGTAATGGCTGAAAACTGATTTTGTGCTATGACACTTCAGTTTTAATGGCTGTGATGCGTGCCTCTGGTGTTACTAACTTTGCTGTATTTGAGAGAGCTCCAAAATATGGAAAATAAGAAAATCTCTGTTACTGAATGTGTGCGGGCATATTTAGTATCACCACTGTGGGCCGGAGGGTCAGTTTAGCCACTTAATTCGAGCCTGTACACTGTGGAGTTCCAGCGAGTCACGAGTCACCAAGATGGAGCCGCAGACTTAGCCTCTAAGCCTCTAGTAAAGAGGCAGGCAGCACATAGCAATCTTCTAGTGAACATAGCTGACTGGCGGCGAAGGGGTGGGGGGTGGGGGGCTAGTGCACGCGCAGTGAACGTAATGTTTTACAAACAAACAACAGGATATGACAAATGTAAGATTAAGGTTGTGCATGATTCTCACCTTAGTGTAGTGCAACGATGTTCTAACAAACTATTTGTCTCATTACACACTTATGGCCATTGTGTGAACTTTCAGTTAGACACAGGTGCAGCAGTCACTTTACTTAATCGTGCCACATACCCACATACTAACAGTTAGGCTCACAACGCTTTCTAAGTCTAGCAAGCACCTCACTGCTTACAATAAACTGGAAATTCCGTTGCTTGGACAGTGTAGTTTGCCTGACACTTACAAATCTCACATCAGGACAGTGAATTTTACTGTGTTGAAATCAAGAGACAAAGAGAACATTTTTGGTTTGGATTCCCTTTGATCTCTTTGGCCTTAGCATCCAAGACAATGTTCTTTCCATATCAGCTTTTGATCTGAAAGCCAATGTAGCTACCTTACTTAAAGAATTTCCTGAACTATTTTCAGAAGACATGGGAAAAGCTAATAACTTTGTAGCGCACATTACAATGAAAGACAATGCACAACCTAAGTTTTTCCAGACCTGCGCTGTTTCAGTTGCTTTAAGAGACAAAGTAACCAGTGAATTGAAAGAATTGCAAGATAATGGTGTCATTGCTCCCATTCAAGCTAGTCAATGGGGCAGTCCACTAATTTTGTTGCCTAAGCCTTCTGGTCACATTCACTTTTGTGTTCAAGTCTACAGTCAACCTATAGACAGTAGTTAACACTTATCCGTTATCTTGCCCTGAGGAACTCATGGACAGGCTTGATACAGGACGTTACTTTCGTAAGATAGATTTGCGTGATGCTTACTTGCAAATTCCTTTCAATCAAGAATCAAAGAAAGTGTTTGTTGTAAATACACACTTAGGGCTGTTCAAGTATTTGCGTTTGCTCTTCAGCAGTGCTTCCGCAAACGCAATTTTTCAATGTTACTTGGAATAGCTGACTGCAAAAGTGTCACTTTGTTCAAAATATCTTGACGATATTGTCATCTCAGGTTGTACACCAGAGAAACTCGTTGCCAATTTGCGCACTCTTTTTCAAGTGTTGTCAGAAGCAGGACCCAAGTGTCATCTCCGAAAAGTGTAACCTTTTTCAAACCGAGCTACATACTTAGGCCACGCGATAAACAGTTAATGTGTGCTCAGTTCATACCGAATGCCACTCAGATCACGGCTTCATTGCATCGTAAAAATGTACTCTTTGTGGACTAAAGGGTGTCAAAATGCATTTCAGCAACTCAAAAACGTCTTGCTTAGTGACAGATGTTTAGTGCATTTTGATCCTGCCAAGACAGTAATTTTACAGTCGACGCTTCTTCTTACGGAATCAGCGCTGTGCTGTCGCACAGAAGTGGTGAACAAAACAGACCTACTGATTTGCCTCAAAGTTGCTCACTCAAACTCGGTGCAATTATTTGCAAACAGAAAAAGACGCTCTTGCTATGGTGTATGGCGCGACAAAATTCCATCGCTATTTGTATTGTCGTAAATTCTATTTAGTGACGGATCACAAGCCTTTGCAGTCCTTGTTTCATCTGTCAAAGCCTACACGCACAGCTCAAAAATTGCAATGCTGGGCTTTGTTGCTTTCACATTATCGGTATGAACTTGTGTACAGACCTCCGGTAAAGCATGGCAATGCAGACACCCTTTTTCGCCTCCCAATTGGCCCAGACTCTGATTCTGATGCATCTGTCGCATCTTGTTGCTGAATCGATGGGGAGGACTCTGAATTGCTGGAATATTTTCCTCTGAACTACAGAAAAATTGTGCAGGACACAGAAGCAGACCCAGATCTCAAGATTTCGTTGAATTATATTCGCAGGTCTTAGCCTCCTTCATTGACCAGTATCCAGAACTCAGTTGTATATCAATATTTTGAACATCAGCATAGCCTTTCAATTGAACAGGGTGTGATTCTAGTTCAAAACGACAATGGACAATCCTGTGTGCATATTCCCAAAGTGTTGCAAAAGGATGTGTTGCGGTTGATCCACCAAGGACAATGGGGAATTGTTCTGACTAAACAGTTAGTGTGCTGGCACTGTACTTGGCAGAGCATGGACACCCACATTGAACAGATGATGTCACAGTGTCACGCATGCGCGGAGATCCAATCCACTCCACCACACACAATCACAGCTTGGCCTAAGATTCAATTGTCATAGCAATGAGTGCACAGAGACTTTGCAGGACCATTTTGAAACACTTGTTGGCTCATAGTGGTAGACTCTTCCAGCAAGTTCCCATTTGCGATGCCTATGAACTCTACCACATCACGTAGTACCATTCAAGCAATGTCCTCAATATATGCATCGGAGGATTGCCATATGGACTACAGTTCGCCTCACGTGCCTATGAACAGTTTTGTGAACGCAATGGCATTCATCATCTAACAAGTGCTCCATTTCACCTGCAGTCCAACAGAGAAGCAGATCACTTAGTACGCAGTTTCAAACAACAGATGGCCAAGCTTTGCACCACCCACACATGGGAACAGGCATTGCAATTCTTTCGCGCACAAGATGGACCATCACTGGCGGAACTTCTGTATGGCCGCAGCCATTGGACATTAGTACACTTGCTACACCCATTGCGGCATCCAGCGCTGCCAATTGTTCGCTAGCCATGTAATCTTCTTCTTTTCAGTGTTTAAGGCAATCGTGGGCACTGGGAAAGAGGTGTAATCCAGGAATGCATTGGCTCATATACACTATGTGATCAAAAGTATCTGGAAGCTCCCAAAAACATACGTCTTTCATATTAGGTGCATTTTGTAGTCCGTAGACATCGTGAGAGAGCAGATGGGGTACTCCGTGGAACTCACGAACTTCGAACACGGTCAGGTGATTGGGTGTCACTTGTATCATATGTCTATATACGAGACTTCCACACTCCTAAACATCCCTAGGTCCACTTTTCCGATGTGATATGAAGTGGAAAAGTGAAGGGTCATGTACAGCTCAAAAGCATACAGGCTGACCTCGTCTTTTGACTGAGAGAGACCACCAATAGTTGAAGAGAGTCATAATGAGTAATAGGCATACATCTATCCAGACCATCACACAGGAATTCCAAACTGCATCAGGATCCACTATAAGTATTATGACAGTCAGGTGGGAAGTGAGAAAACTTGGATTTCATGGTCGAGTGGCTGCTCATAAACCACACATCATACGGGTAAATACCAAACAATGCCTCGCTTGGTGTAAGGAGCGTGAACATTGGACAACTGAACAGTGGAAAAAATGTGTGTGGAGTGACGAATCACAGTACACAATGTAGCGATCCGATGGCAGGGTATGGGTATGGCGAATGCCCTGTGAACATCAACTGCCAGTGTGTGTAGTGCTAATTGTAAAATTCAGAGGCAATGGTGTTATGGTGTGATCCCATTTTGTATGGAGGGGGCACGCACCCCTTATTGTTTTGCATGGCGCTATCACAGCACAGGCCTACATTGATGTTTTAAGCATCCTCTTGCTTCCCACTGTTGAAGGGCATTTTGGGGATGGTGATTGAATCTTTCAGCATGATCGAGCACCTGTTTATAAAGCACAGCCTGTGGCGGAGTGGTTACATGACAATAACATCCCTGTAATGGACAGGCCTGCACAGAGTCCTTACCTGAATCCTACAGAACTGGCGTGGGTGAGAGCGTGTGGTTCATCTGCTCCTGGGGTGCTGTGGTGGCACCAGTGGGCAGCTGTGAAGACCACATCCTACATGCTGGAATGCCGACTTCGTGACAGGCCTCACCGACTGACAACGATACCTCTCCTCAGTGCAGCACTCTGTGAAGAATGGGCTGCCATTCCACAAGAAACTTTCCAACACCTGACCGAACAAATGCCTGCGAGAGTGGAAGCTGTCATCAAGCCTAAGGGTGGGCCAACACCATATTGAATTCCAGCATTACCGATGGAGGGCACTATGAACTTGTAAGTCATTTTCAGCCAGGTGTCCGTATACTTTTGATTACATAGTGTATTTACTTAATTGCAGGTCGTGATTGTTTGCAGCACCACCACTAGAACCAAATTCGTGCATGTCAGTTTCCCCGTGATCCTGCTGCTTTTCTTCCCCCACATTCATGGTTTCACAGGATCATGTGGTCTTCACAGCTGCCCACTGGTGCCACCACAGCACCCCAGGAGCAGATGAACCACACGCTCTCACCCACGCCATCCCTGCTTGTTGACCAAATGGACCTAGATCCGCTGTCACCGTCATCGCCCCAGCACACACGCTAAGGCCTGTACGTGTGGCCTGAAAGCAATTTTCGGGAAGATGTCTCTGTTGCCTCACAAGCAAGATGGTGGGGTACAGGTGGGCGTCTGCCATCCTCCACAGTCACGGCTCCCAGCGCATCACGATGTCAAGCATCCTGCCTCCCTCCCCGATGTCGTTCACAGCCTCACTACACGACAATGGTGCGGCATTTCGGGGGGAGGAATGTACTGGCATACATTGGCGCCAGCACACCATGTGGCACAGAGGTTAAGGGAGTATTGACAGAGGTCAATAACAAGACTCACTGGAAACACGCAGCCAACACCCTCATAGCCGCGAGTAATTAGGATTGCTGCCATGAACCGGAGGGTAGCATGGAGACAGGCAGCACATAGCAATCTTATAACAGACTTCTAATTCAACAGCATTGAGGGTACATGGGCTATCCAGAAGAGAGCTTGTATAACAGCACTTGGCAACTTAAGTAGCTCTTTGTTTATGAATAAAGAACCCAGTTAATAATTGCATACAGTTTGTGTTATAGAACGAGGATACTGATTATTGACCAACATCCTCTCCTCGTTTTCCATAGTACAGCTCTACAGAGACAACGAGACAACATAAAAGCGGTTAAAGAGAATACCACAGAATGTTTCGCCTATTAAAGACAATGTAGTGTACTTCACAGTCTTCAGTTTACACAAATAAAAAGGTTCATTGTTAATTATAAATAATTCAATAAAAACAATACTATAAACTACACTACAACAGTGTTAGACACACAAAAGCAGATTGAATATATATTTTTGGCAAAAATGAACACAATGTTCATAAAAACTTTCACAAAACAGACAGAAGATGCTACAGGAGGGATGCTAATATTACATGGAAAAAAAGTCTTCAACAAGTATTACTATTAAGAAGACTAGCCATAAGAATTTAAAGCCTGGAAATCAGAAACAAAGTTATTTGAGAAAGTTTAAGGGTTTGGAAAAATAAGAGTCAGTCACTTGTGGATGCATGCAGTTTAGAGGGAACTTCTGTAAAAGAAGTCAACAATGTGCATTGAACACACAATCAGAGTTTTAATCCACCAGATATGTTCAACAAGTAAAAGCTACATTTAGTATCTAAATTTACACAACAGCCTAAATGCAACAGTGAAGTCAGTATGGGGAAAATAAAACTATGAATATAATGGTATGCTTCTACGTAATATGAAATGTATGCAAAACCACTGGAGTTTTGCACTCAACAGTCAATAAAATATTACAAAAAAAATTCAAATTATATGAGATGTTATACAAAGCTCAATAACAGTTCAAGTTAAATCAAAGATTTCTCACTCCATATTATGATTAACACAACAGAAAAGGAGCCATTAACTTCCCGAACCTCTCTCTCTCTCTCTCTCTCTCTCTCTCTCTCTCTCTCACTCACACACACACACACACACACACACACACACACACCAAGTGTATGTCAGAAGCCCAGTATGTCACAATATCATAACAATTGGGGGTTGATCACACGATCACACACACACACACACACACACACACACCAAGTGTATGTCAGAAGCCCAGTATGTCACAATATCATAACAATTGGGGGTTGATATAGCAGACATAAGACCTGCTAGGTTTGTGAAATGTTTACAATGTATGTGCACCTTATTGTCACCACTACGCTGCAGCCACGAGCAAAGTGAATCACTCCGGGACACAATATGCAGCTGAACATAATATGCTTGATTTCATCCCAGGCCATCTGGATCCTCTCCTCCACCACCGGCTTTTCTAACCTGTTCAGATGATAAACTATGTCCCCACACACTTCATCCAACAGTTTCTACCCCCCCCCCCCCCCCGCCAGCGTCCTCACAATTCCCATTCCCATTCCCATTCCCTTACCCTCACTGAGCACCACTCTCTGCCAACACACCCTACCAGTCCTTTCCCCCCCTCTGTTCTTCTCGCTTCCCACTCCCCATCGTCCTGCTCTGCCTCGCCCTCCCCTCCACAGCCTGCTGATGCTACCCCAGGCAGCCTCGTCCTGCTGTCTTCTCATCCCTGTATGCTCTGCCCCCCCCCCCTCCCCTCGCCATTGGGGGGAATTTTGCTATCCCTCCCCCTTCCCAGCCACACTGTGGTCTTTTAGGCTTATCAGAGTGACCAGAGACAACTGTTATGTGTGTGTGAGGTGTGCCTGCTTGTGTGAAAGTGTGTGTGCGTGTTTTCATTTCTTTTTTGAAGACGGCTTTGGCTGAAAGTTTATTGTGGTACAATCTTTTAATTGTCTCTGCCTACAGCTCAGTATGTCATCTCCACAGGGGGTAGCAATCTATCATTTTCACAATGGTTGTTTTTTATTTCTAATATTATTATTATTGTTATTATTATTATTATTATTATCTGCAACCAGGATTGTAAACTGCAGAACAACAGATGTTAAAACTGAACTTAATTTTGAGAGCGAGCGATCTGTTTAAGAAATTTGTATTTTTTGAACAGCAATTATTAATCAAAAGTACTATGGTATTAATTCATATGGAAATCTAAGTTCTGAAGTACATATTATATGCTTCTTAGTCACAATGCATATGTTGGTCACCAAAAAATTCTTTAAGATCTTTGAAAAATACTTCAGTTATTGTAAAGTAATTACCAGACAGAGAGAAAGACTGTTGATTTGTAGACTGCAACGATTGAAAACAGAGTATTGTTTGCGTTTTCTGAGTGCTTTCGTATTCTTTTCAATGCCACAGATCTTTTTTTTAAATTTATGCGTACGTGTGAGGGGGGGGGGGGGGGGGGGGGGGGGGGGCTGGGGCTGCTTCCAAGTTGATTCATGCACACTGAGTATATTCATTCTATTGCAGAGAAAGTCACTTGTCACAATTATTGTTACATTGTTACTGGGAGTTGCAGATCTTGGTTTGACAGCTCAGTTAACACTACATCATTTTACTGTATTTCAAGTTACAGGCTTACTGCATCATACATCTTTTTTAATATCAGACATAGTTTTCACACAGTGGATAATCTCATTAACTATCAATATATTATAATCAGTCTACTATAGCAACACATGAACTTTTTATTAACAACACACCTAATATCTGGAAAATACTACATTTAATCAGAAACAATGGATTCGATATCAGAATGATACTGCTCTATTTTACAGTCAACAGGTGTGTCACATACCTAAATTTACAAATTTAAACACAATTCAGAGACAATTCATCCACATACATTGTTATATAAATCCCATCATGAAGGGAAAAACCTCAGGAATATGAAACAAGTCATGTTATACATTCACACATAGAACAAGCCACTGCAAGTAATCCGATCAGTGCTAATTTACTCACATTGATAATTATTACAATTGGTGTACTAGTAGAAAAGGAGCTACTTTGGGGAAAAATGCCACCATTCTGTATCTGAAAAAACTCAGTTGCTGTTTTATGTAACAATTAAAACTAAGCACTTATATAGCTTTATACAGCACACCGCTCCCTATAAGCTGGCAAAGTCAAAATCCGTTTAATATAAATGTTAGGATTGAAAGAGTTTTTATACTCGAGTCTAAAATTCTGATAATTTATAGATACAGTGGCTAGTAAGTTTACCTTTTACTTTAGTTTTGGATATCTGGGGAATTAGTGAAGTTCGGTGGCAGGAGGAACAAGACTTCTCGTCAGGTGAATACAGGGTTATAAATACAAAATATAATAGGGGTAATGCAGGAGTAGGTTTAATAATGAATAAAAAAATAGGAGTGCAGGTAAGCTACTACAAACAGCATAGTGAACGCCTTATTGTGACCAAGATAGACACGAAGCCCATGCCTACTACAGTAGTACGAGTTTATATGCCAACTAGTTCTGCAGATGACGAAGAAATTGAAGAAATGTATGATGAGATAAAAGAAACTATTCAGATAGTGAAGGGAGACAAAAATTTTATAGTCATGGGTGACTGGAATTCAATAGTAGGAAAAGGAAGAGAAGGAAACGAAGTAGATGAATATGGATTGCGGGTAAGAAATGAAAGAGCAAGCCGCCTGGTAGAATTTCACACATAGCATAACTTAATCATAGCCAACACTTGGTTCAAGAATCATAAAAGAAGATTGTATACATGGAAGAAACCTGGAGATACTGTCAGGTTTCAGATAGATTATATAATGGTAAGACAGAGATTTAGGAACCAGGTTTTAAATTGTAAGACTTTTCCAGGGACGGATGTGGATTCTGACCACAATCTATTGGTTATGAACTGTAGATTAAAACTGAAGAAACTGCAAAAAGGTGGGAATTTAAGGAGATGGAACCTGGATAAACTGACTAAACCAGAGGTTGTACAGCGTTTCAAGGAAAGCATAAAGGAACAATTGACAAGAATGGGGGAAAGAAATGCAGTAGAAGAAGAATGGATAGCTTTGAGGGATGAAGTAGTGCAGGCAGCAGAGGATCAAGTAGGTAAAAAGACGAGGGCTAGTAGAAATCCTTGGGTAACAGAAAAAATATTTGAATTTAATTGATGAAAGGAGAAAATATAAAAATGCAGTAAATGAAGCAGGCAAAAAGGAATACAAACATCTGAAAAATGAGATCGACAGGAAGTGCAAAATGGCTAAGCAGGGATGGTTACAGGACAAATGTAAGGATGTAGATGCTTGTTTCACTAGGGGTAAGAAAGATACTGCCTACAGGAAAACTAAACAGACCTTTGGAGAAAAGAGGACCACTCGTATGAATATCAAGAGCTCAGATGGAAACCCAGTTCTAAGCAAAGAAGGGACTATATAGAGGGTCTATACAAGGGCGATGTACTTGAGGGCAATATTATGGAAATGGAAGAGGATGTAGATGAAGATGAAATGGGAGATATGATACTGTGTGAAGAGTTTGACAGAGCACTGAAAGACCTAGGTCTAAACAAGGTCCCAGGAGTAGACAACATTCCATTAGAACTATACCCGGGCCGCTGAAACATTGCACTTGACGTTTGCGTATGAAGTTGGCAGCGTAACAGAGTAACAAGTGAAGAACGATAGGCGCTAGGCGTTCAGCGTGGGGCGCCAGCCAATCACAGCGCAGTGAGCACTGCTCTTACTCACGTGCTGTGACGTCAAAGTTCCCGCGTTGCCAGCTTTGTTTAGTGAATGTGTATACAACGTGAATTGTATGTTGTTTACCGCGTGTTTTCGTTGTACTGTGTGCCATATCGTTGTGACTTTTGTTACGTTGTGAGTGTACATACTTGGAAAATGCCACCGAAAAGAGTTCGTTCACCTAGTGACAATCCTTTGCGTCGAGGGGTGCCGCTAAACAGCCAGGCACTGGAGTTACTATGCAGAACTCGTGAGTTTTACGAGCAGGAGAAAAACTACGTAAGCATTCATGGACAGCCATCAATTCCTGCCGACAAAGTGGTGGAACGTATGTCGAAAACTCTTGGTATTAGTGCAAGAACCGTAGTAAGTAAGGGAGTATTACTACAAAACTTGAAAGATACTGAAGTGAGCCGTAATGATTCCGAGCTGTCTGGATCAAATAATACATTTTTATCAACCCCGGGAAAGAAGAAAAAGCGACCTAGTCCTATTACAGATTCAGATTCTTTCCAGATTGATGCAATTCGTAGGCATGTTTATGCTTACTACAGCAGAAAAGAGTTGTTAATCTCTTTAAAAGAAAGTGAACTCTTCAGGGGTGGTAAAACATCACTAAAAATTGTGCTAAAAACTATGGGTTTCCGTTACAAAACGCTAGACGGACGCAAAGTACTGTTAGAGAGGGCACATATTGTTACCGCTCGTAGCATTTTCTTGCACAAACTTGTGGGCAGAGACATTCATTCCATAATTTGGCTAGACGAAACGTGGGTTAATGCCGGGGAAGCTGTCAGTAAATGTTGGACAGATAACACACCCAGCCGACGGGAAGAGGAGCTAGATTAATTGTGTTCCATGCAGGCTCCTCCAGTGGTTTTGTCCCTGACGCACTTTTAGTTTTTAGATCGAAAAAGACTGGTGATTACCATGAAGATATGGATCACACACGATTTGTTGAGTGGTTCAGGAACCTTTTAAAACAATTTCCTGTCCCTACAACAATTGTAATGGACAACGCTCCATATCATTCGGTGATACAGAACAAAGCCCCAACCACAAATGATCGGAAAGAAGGTATGGTGCAGTGGTTACGGGCTCGAAATATTGCAGCGGATATGAGTATGACAAAGGTTCTATTATATTCTCTTGTTAAAGAAAATAAGCCTACAATACCTACGTATGTAGTAGACGAAATTGCCAAGGAGCAGGGTCATACTGTAATAAGGCTGCCACCATATCACTGCCATTTCAACCCTATTGAGCTAATATGGAGTGATGTAAAAATGTATGTAAGGAACAACAACAAGTCCTTTACAATAACAGAGGTGGAAAAGCTGTTGCGTGAAGCTCTTGTGACTGTGGATGCACCCTCATGGAGAAAAAAAGTAGAGCACGTCGAGAAGCTCATACGAGCAGCACAGACAATAGAAGGCATTATCAGTGGCCATGAACAATTAATGATTTGTCTTGCTGATGACGACGACGAAGACGGTTTTGGCGATGAATCGGACAAGAGTGACGATGGCGAGCTGGATGGAATTGCGCCATTATTGCTGTAAATTGGTGAGTGAAAAATTACTAATATTGGTTATTTATTGCAATCTCGGTTATTATTTATTTTGTAAACTACGTACATTATTGATTTGAAAGTACCAGTCGTCAGATGCTTGTTTTTTTGTATTTCTTTGCTCCCTTATCGAAAGGGTGCGCATTGTTATGCTTTTACATGCATTATTATACGGTTGTTTACTTCCTGTCATTGTAGTACAACTAAAAACGAGTTTTTATATACACTGTAATTGCTCAATCGCTTGCATTTACGAGATGGAACGGAAAACTGTATCGTCTGCTGTGTGGATAGAGGCTGCTGTTGCAACATCGCTATTACAGTATAGCCAACCTAACTAGACAAAAAGCGAACTGTCAAGTGCAATGTTTCGCCGGCGGGGGTTTACTGACAGCCTTGGGAGAGCCAGTCCTGACAAAACTCTACCATCCGGTGAGCAAAATGTATGAGACAGGCGAAATACCCTCAGACTTCAAGAAGAATATAATAATTCCAATCCCAAAGAAAGCAGGTGTTGACAGATGCGAAAATTACCGAACTATCAGTTTAATAAGTCACAGCTGCAAAATACTAACACGAATTATTTACAGATGAATGTAAAAACTGGTAGAAGCTGACCTTGGGGAAGATCAATTTGGATTCCGTAGAAATATTGGAACACGTGAGGCAATACTGACCCTACGAATTATCTTAGAAGATAGATTAAGGAAAGGCAAACCTATGTTTCTAGCATTTGTAGACTTACAGAAAGCTTTTGACAATGTTGACTGGAATACGCTCTTTTAAATTCAAATTCTAAAGGTGGCAGGGGTAAAATACAGGGATCGAAAGGCTATTTACAATTTGCACAGAAACCAGATGGCAGTTATAAGAGTCGAGGGACATGAAAGGGAAGCAGTGGTTGGGAAGGGAGTGAGACAGGGTTGTAGCCTCTCCCCGATGTTACTCCATCTGTAATTTGAGCAAGCTGTAAAGGAAACAAAAAAAAAAATCGGAGTAGGTATTAAAATCCATGGAGAAGAAATAAAAACTTTAAGGTTCGCCGATGACATTGTAATTCTGTCAGAGACAGCAAAGGACTTGGAAGAGCAGTTGAACAGAATGGACAGTGTCTTGAAAGGAGTATATAAGAAGAACATCAACAAAAGCAAAACGAGGATAATGGAATGTAGTCGAGTTAACTCAGGTGATGCTGAGGGAATTAGATCAGGAAAGTAGTAAAGGAGTTCTGCTATCTGGGGAGCAAAATAACTGATGATGGTCGAAGTAGAGAGGATATAAAACGTAGCCTGGCAATGGCAAGGAAAGCATTTCTGAAGAAGAGAAATTTGTTAACAATGAGTATAAATTTAAGTGTCAGGAAGTCGTTTCTGAAAGTATTTGTATGGTGTGTAGCCACGTATGGAAGTGAAATATGGACGATAAATAGTTTGGACAAGAAGAGAATAGAAGCTTTTGAAATGTGGTGCTACAGAAGAATGCTGAAGATTAGATGCGTAGATCACGTAACTAATGAGGAAGTATTGAATAGAATTGGGGAGAAGAGGAGTTTGTGGCAAAACTTGACTAGAAGAAGGGATTGGTCTGTAGGACATAAAGGATCACCAATTTAGTATTGGAGGGCAGCGTGGACGGTAAAAATCGTAGAGGGTGACCAAGAGATGAATACACTAAACAGATTCAGAAGGATGTCTGCAGTACTTACTGGGAGATGAGGCAGCTTGCACAGGATAGAGTAGCATGAAGAGCTGCATCAAACCAGTCTCAGAACAGAAGACCACAACAATAACCTGGGGATATTGTATTACCAGCCTGGCAATCGACTCTTTCATTAGAATATAAAACTCCACAGAACCCTGCCCTGGGATGTAGAGTTTATACAGGATTTTCTAGAGTGACAAATTCTGATGTGTTATCTTCTCATCAGAAAAATTGACAACATTAAGACTACTGATTATGAGTTATCTATTCTCTCACTAACAACAAGAACAAAATGCAAACTACTTTTCAGAGTACTGAATGGTGCAAACATTGTTTTGCTTGAAATAAAACTAAATAAGGAAAATTGTGGTGGTGGTGGTGGTGGTGGTATATGCTTAGAGAGCCATTCCTTTAGTGTATTGTGTGTTACTGCCAAATGATTAAACAATACAACTCTTATATAGTGGTCCCAAGTATAAAGATGTTAACAAATGTTTATGAAAGCAATAACCGCGTGCATAGCTCCCTTAGCACTTAATAGGTCATATTTAAATGTCTACTATAAAACCACAGCAAAAAAACTTATTCCCAACGCTGGCTCCAGCTCTTGCCTGCTACGCACCAGCAGACCAGCAAGTTTTGTATTTATATTTTTCTGTTCTCTTAAATTCTGTGCTTGTTTTTCTATTTAGGAGGTGTAAACTCACATTTTTGTAACTGTAAAAGTGTAGATCCATGTTGTCTGTAGCACAGTTGGCAATTCTTTTGAATGGCCAGCTACATAGCTCAGTAGGAGTCAGCCTTCAATGGTGACATGTCAGAATGTTAGCAAGTTGCATATTTAGGTTTTCCTCTGTGCTTCTATAATTTAATTCTTAAGATAATCATGCTAGGATGGATAGGCTGGGTGCTTGCTGGGTGCAGACACAAGAGCAGCTGGGCGCAGTTCGTGAACAGCTGAATTCACTTCTACCTAGGGTCAGCCGTCTTTACGCTGCTGCCTCGGAGTGTGGCAGTAGCATAGAAACTGGCACATTGCACGCGACACCTCAGGTGATGCTTATTCCACCAATAGACTCTGCTGCTGTAGCACCTCCTAATGTACCTGACATGGTGGATCCACCCTCACCACAGGGCGAGTGGCACATGGTAGTGCTTTTGTGTGGCTTGAGGCGGAAGGTCAATATGGAGTATGGCCTCGCCCATTTGCCCCGTGAGTGGACAGGTGGCCTCTTCTTCAACAACATCCGATCTGGCACACAGGAAGAGGGGAAATGTGGAGGAGGTCTTGCCTGCAGCTATCGAGTATGTCATCTCAAAGTTGTGGCTTATGTCAGCACCAATGATGCTGCTCCTCTCTTGGGTTCTGAGGCCTTCCTCAGTTTATACAAGCAGCTGGCGAAATGGTGAAGGCTGCTGGCCTCATGCACAGGGTGCAAACAGAACTCGCAATTTGCACCATTGTTTCCAGAGTTTGATTTGGAGTCGAATGGATGGTCTCGACCAAAGGCTTCGTCGACTCTGCGATGGTCTTGGCAACAGATTTTCAGACTGTATTATCAAGCGGAAAATTGTAGCACTCCCCTTGATAGGTTGGGGGTGCGCTGCACAATGGAAACAGCTACTTGTATAGCAAAGCACTTCTGGAGCGTACATCGCTTTTTTTAGGCTAGGAGGTAGTTTGAGGTACTCTAAGATTGACATTCACCAGTCTACACACAGATCGCGAAATCAGACCGCATTCAGAGTAAATATCAGTGAACAGTCAAAATACTCATAACAAAGTTTCTGAGTTTTCTCTAGGAAATCTGTTGCGCTTAAATTATTCATGGTACCGAAAGGTGGCAGAAACCTGAAGCAGAAAGCTCTGAAACATTTTGAGAGTCATGGGCTGTATATCAGAGAGACAGATTAGCATAGGAAGAGGATTGTTCATTGCAGTCGACAAAAACATTCTCTCTACTGTGGTTGAAATTGAATGTAACTGTGAAACTATCTGAATGTGTATAACAGATCTAGGTGATATCGAGCTAATCGTTTGATATTTTTATTGCCACCCGATTCCACCTTTACAGTTTTAGGGCCATTCAAAAAAATTTTTGCACTCAGTAGTGTGGGAACAGCTTGATCATGAAATATTAGTTGGAGGCTACTTTAACCTACCAAGTCTAAACTGAGACGTCTATGTATTCAATGTAAGAGGTTCGGACAGGCAGTTTTGTGAAGTACTTTTGAATATGTTGGCCAAAAACTGCCTTCAACAGATAGACAACCCGCACGCAATAGAAATATTTTAGTCATTCTACCCACAAGCAGGCTTAGCCTTATTCATGATGTCAGTATAGTGTTGGGGACTAGTGATCATTACATCATAGTGACGATGTTTACTATACTTGATAAATCATTCAATAAGACTAGGAGAATATTTTTGCTGGAAAGAGCAGATAAGCAGTTGTTAACATCCCACTTAAGACAATGAATGGACATTATTTAGTGCTAGTATGATGGACATAAAGGAATCCTGGACAAAGTTTAAATGGATTGGATAGATGGTGCTATGGAGAAGTATGTGCTTAGTAAGTGGATTAAGGATGGAAAACACCCACTGTGGTTTAATAATCAAATTCAGAAAATGCTAAGGAAGCAAAGACTGTTGCACTCTCAGTTCAAACGAGGACATGAAAATGATGATAGGCAAAAGTTAGTAGACAGCCATATATCTGTAAAAAAATCTATGTGCAAAGCACACAACTACCACCACCATACCTTAGCAAAATATCTTACCGAGAACCTGAGAAAATTCTGGTCCAGCGTAAAATCACTACGTGGGTCAAAGGCTTCTATCCGTTACTCAAAGTCTACATCTACATGATTACTCTCCTATTCACAATAACGTGCCCGGCAGAGGGTTCAGTGAACCACCTTCAAACTGTCTCTCTACCGTTCCACTCTTGAACAGTGCGCGTAAAAAACGAGCACTTAAGTTTTTCTGTGCGAGCCCTGATTTCTCTTATTTTATCGAGATGATCATTTATCCATATGTAGGTGGATGCCAATTGGATGTTTTCACAATTGGAGGAGAAAACTGGTGATTTTGTCTAGCACTTAGCATCACTGCCTCTAGATGGTTGAGTCCCATGTTCAATTCCCAGCCAGGTCACAGATTTCCTTCACTTGGGGATTGAATGTGTCATTCTCATCATTTCATTCAACCTTTGGTGACATTCAAGTTGCGGGAGTAGCGCCAAATAGACAGACTTGCATACAACAACCCCACATCGGGTCTCCTGGCCAATAATGCCTTATAATCATTTCATTTCCTTTAGTGTAAGGTAAACTTTTCAGGTTGAAATTGGTGAAGTTTAAGGCACTACGAGTCTGTTACCCATATACTAACTCC
The DNA here is from genome assembly GCF_021461385.2 of Schistocerca piceifrons. Lineage (NCBI taxonomy): Eukaryota > Metazoa > Arthropoda > Insecta > Orthoptera > Acrididae > Schistocerca > Schistocerca piceifrons. Next base: position 876,251,459 of record NC_060138.1, on the reverse strand, counting down.
AAAGTGACACAGTGCCTCACTTCCACATCACTCAGGTATTTGCATCTCCCCACATGTGGTTAATGTGGTGGTTTATTCTTCTGAGTGTGAATCCCATCTCATACACAAATAACATACCACAAATGGGCTGTGGATCTTCAGGGATCTGTCTAGAATCCACTGGCAGAACTGTTTTACACCATGGTCTTGAGACACAAGAGCTTACATGCTTCATAAGTAATGTAAGAAATTAGTTGTTCATGCAGAACTGATGGCACAAGAGCACATTTAATGCCATTAGCAGCTCAAATTCCTCACAAACTTGTTTCGGTATCATTATCTACTAATCACAACACTCACTTCTGTATAACTGGCAGGCAAACCATGTGGAATGTTGCCTGTATTTGTTTCCCGACTAATGTTTATAGAAAGTTACTCTAAGAGAGAATTGCTGTCCAGTTCTTACCCCCAGGAGGCAGTATACACCTTTACTTTTGTAAAGATGAGACACTATCCTTGCTTTCCTCAGGACGGAAGGAGATTTCAATTTACCAGATATAGACTGGGACACTCAGATGTTTAGGACGGGTGGTAGGGACAGAGCTTCGAGTGACATTATACTGAGTGCACTATCCGAAAATTACCTCGAGCAATTAAACAGAGAACCGACTCGTGGAGATAACATCTTGGACCTACTGATAACAAACAGACCCGAACTTTTCGACTCTGTATGTACAGAACAGGAAATCAGTGATCATAAGGCCGTTGCAGCATCCCTGAATATGGAAGTTAATAGGAATATAAAAAAAGGGAGGAAGGTTTATCTGTTTAGCAAGAGTAATAGAAGGCAGATTTCAGACTACCTAACAGATCAAAACGAAAATTTCTGTTCCGACACTGACAATGTTGAGTGTTTATGGAAAAAGTTCAAGGCAATCGTAAAATGCGTTTTAGACAGGTACGTGCCGAGTAAAACCGCGAGGGACGGGAAAAACCCACCGTGGTACAACAACAAAGTTAGGAAACTACTGCGAAAGCAAAGAGAGCTCCACTCCAAGTTTAAACACAGCCAAAACCTCTCAGACAAACAGAAGCTAAGCGATGTCAAAGTTAGCGTAAGGAGGGCTATGCGTGAAGCGTTCAGTGAATTCGAAAGTAAAATTCTAAGTACCAACTTGACAGAAAATCCTAGGAAGTTCTGGTCTTACGTTAAATCAGTAAGTGGCTCGAAACAGCATATCCAGACACTACGGGATGATGATGGCATTGAAACAGAGGATGACACGCATAAAGCTGAAATACTAAACACCTTTTTCCAAAGCTGTTTCACAGAGGAAGACCGCACTGCAGTTCCTTCTCTAAATCCTCGCACAAACGAAAAAATGGCTGACATCAAAATAAGTGTCCACGGAATAGAAAAGCAACTGGAATCACTCAATAGAGGAAAGTCCACTGGACCTGACGGGATACCAATTCGATTCTACACAGAGTACGCGAAAGAACTTGCCCCCTTCTAACAGCCGTGTACCGCAAGTCTCTAGAGGAACGGAAGGTTCCAAATGATTGGAAAAGAGCACAGAAAGTCCCAGTCTTTAAGAAGGGTCGTCGAGCAGATGCGCAAAACTATAGACCTATATCTCTGACGTCGATCTGTTGTAGAATTTTAGAACATGTTTTTTGCTCGAGTATCATGTCGTTTTTGGAAACCCAGAATCTACTATATAGGAATCAACATGGATTCCGGAAACAGCGATCGTGTGAGACCCAACTCGCTTTATTTGTTCATGAGACCCAGAAAATATTAGATACAGGCTCCCAGGTAGATGCTATTTTTCTTGACTTCCGGAAGGCGTTCGATACAGTTCCGCACTGTCGCCTGATAAACAAAGTAAGAGCCTACGGAATATCAGACCAGCTGTGTGGCTGGATTGAAGAGTTTTTAGCAAACAGAACACAGCATGTTGTTATCAATGGAGAGACGTCTATAGACGTTAAAGTAACCTCTGGCGTGCCACAGTGGAGTGTTATGGGACCATTGCTTTTCGCAATATATATAAATGACCTAGTAGATAGTGTCGGAAGTTCCATGCGGCTTTTCGCGGATGATGCTGTAGTATACAGAGAAGTTGCAGCATTAGAAAATTGTAGCGAAATGCAGGAAGATCTGCAGCGGATAGGCACTTGGTGCAGGGAGTGGCAACTGACCCTTAACATAGACAAATGTAATGTATTGCGAATACATAGAAAGGAGGATCCTTTATTGTATGATTATATGATAGCGGAACAAACACTGGTAGCAGTTACTTCTGTAAAATATCTGGGAGTATGCGTGCGGAACGATTTGAAGTGGAATGATCATATAAAATTAATTGTTGGTAAGGCGGGTACCAGGTTGAGATTCATTGGGAGAGTGCTTAGAAAATGTAGTCCATCAACAAAGGAGATGGCTTACAAAACACTCGTTCGACCTATACTTGAGTATTGCTCATCAGTGTGGGATCCGTACCAGATCGGTCTGACGGAGGAGATAGAGAAGATCCAAAGAAGAGCGGCGCGTTTCGTCACAGGGTTATTTGGTAACCGTGATAGCGTTACGCAGATGTTTAATATACTCAAGTGGCAGACTCTGCAAGAGAGGCGATCTGCATCGCGGTGTAGCTTGCTCGCCAGGTTTCGAGAGGGTGCGTTTTTGGATGAGGTATCGAATATATTGCTTTCCCGTACTTATACCTCCCAAGGAGATCACGAATGTAAAATTAGAGAGATTAGAGCGCGCACGGAGGCTTTCAGACAGTCGTTCTTCCCGCGAACCATACGCGACTGGAACAGGAAAGGGAGGTAATGACAGTGGCACGTGAAGTGCCCTCCGCCACACACCGTTGGGTGGCTTGCGGAGTATAAATGTAGATGTAGATGTAGAATATGGAAGGTTAGAAAGGAAAGGCAGGTAACTCAGACCCCAGGATGAGAGGGACCATCTGTAGGGCTACCTACATCCTCACTACACCCAGATCCCTTCATCCTGGTGTATGAGTAACCTGCCTTTCCTTTTTAACCTGTACCCCCCCCCCCCCCCCCCCCCCCCCCCCCCCCCCCCCCCCGGGGAAAGCACAGATAACTTTACTTTTACTGAAGATTCTATCTAATTTTTCTTAGTTTTCTCAATAATATTTTCCTTCAATACATTTAAGATCTTAATTTTATAATTTTGACCAGTATTATCTCCATCAAAAATATATGGGAGACTTTTATACATACTGGTATTTTACACAATACTGATGTAACATTATTTAGTTTTAGGTGAAAATGATGGCTTTTCCAGTTTAATTAAACATGAAAATTATTTATGTAAAGCTAGTTGCCTCATGAACCATGAGTCTCTAAAACAGTGTAAATACATTTTTCAGTAACAACTCAAGTAACAAATGAAGAAACATGAGAAAATTTCAATACTTGTAGGGAGTGGAGGTGGGAGGTAAATAAAAACAAGGCATATTAATATTAATGCACAAACTAGTAAGGTAATGTATTGATGTTGTGTATACCTGTCACCATACTGTTTTATTTCCCACAATTCCAATTTGTCTTCATCAACCCATTCCTCTGTGACTTGCGGCTCTGTGCTCTGAGGTGACTCTGCTCGTTTGCGCTTCCGTAGTCCGCTTCTAATTGATGTCACTTCTGTAACACAATATTTTACCCTATTGGACATAAAAACAGATGAAATGTCATAAATACCACACAAAATAATTTCATACCAAAATATCTCAAAATGAAGGCAGAAACAGTGACACCAAAATCACCCGCAATTCAAATAGCCAGACAGGTAGACGATTACATTTTTCTATAAAATACTGCAGAGCGGCTTGTCATAATACCGTTGTATTGATGGTTGTTGATTTTTATCTGCTGATTGTCACTGGGTTATTTTAGATCAACATAAAGTTGACTCAATGTAGATTTCTGCTCTGCATAAAGAGATGTACAGTTCCTGGTTATGTAGCTGCAAAATGAGTATCTGAGGTTCTTTCCTGTAAGTTCCATTAAAATTCTAAGTAATAAATGTGCACAACAAAAACAAAGATGATGTGACTCACCGAACGAAAGCGCTGGCAGGTCGACAGACATACAAACAAACCCAAACATACACACAAAATTCTAGCTTTCGCAACAAACGGTTGCTTCGCCAGGAAAGAGGGAAGGAGAGGGGAAGACGAAAGGAAGTGAGTTTTAAGGGAGAGGGTAAGGAGTCATTCCAATCTCGGGAGCGGAAAGACTTACCTTAGGGGGGAAAAAGGACGGGTATACACTTGCACACACACACACACACACACATATCCATCCACACGTATACAGACACAAGCAGACATATTTGAAGACCATAGTCTCTGCCCAAACTCTTTGCCTTTACAAATGTCTGCTTGTGTCTGTGTGTGTGTGTGTGTGTACCTGTCCTTTTTTCCCCCTAAGGTAAGTCTTTCTGCTCCCGGGATTGGAATGACTCCTTACCCTCTCCCTTAAAACCCACATCCTTTCGTCTTTCCCTCTCCTTCCCTCTTTCCTGATGAAGCAACCATTGGTTGCGAAAGCTAGAATTTTGTGTATATGTATGTGTCTGTTTGTGTTTCTATCGACCTGCCAGCGCTTTCGTATGGTAAGTCACATCATCTTTGTTTTTAAATATATTTTTCCTGCGTGGAATGTTTCCCTATTATACACACACACATAATAATTAGTCCCTTATGATGATGACGATGCAGTTATCTATAATGAAGTAAAATCTGAAAAGAGTTGTACAACTTACCATTCACATCTTAATACGATTTTGAAGTGGTGCAGAGGTTGGCAACTTTTAATTGTTCAGAAATGTAAAATTGTGCATTTCAGGAAATGAAAAAAGTACCCCATGACCATATCAATGAGTCATAATTTGTATCCATCACCTCGTACAAATACCTGGACATAAAAACTTTTGGGATACGAAATGAAATAATTACATAACCTTACTTGTGGGTAAAAAAGGAGCAGACTTATATTAACTGCCACGACACTGGGAAAAAATTCAGTCAGTCTATAAAAGATTGCATACAAAACACTCATGGAATTCATCTTATATTGTTACTCAAATGTGTGGGGCCCATAAAAAATAGGACAACAGGGAATATTGAACATATTCAAAGAAGGGCAAAGTGAATGGTCGCTGGTTTGTTGACTCATAATAGAGCATCACAGAAATTATGAAAAACCTGAACTGGCAGACACTTCATGACACATGCCAACTATCCCGTGAAAGAATATTTACAAATTTTTGAGGACCAGTATTAAGGGAAGATTCTAGAAATCCACTCCAGCCCCTGTGCAGTAATCTCATGGACAATATTACATGAATGACTGTGTGTACAGAGGCATTTAAGCAGCCATACTTCCCGGATTCAATAATTGATAAGAATGGAAATAATTTTAATATGTGAAACAATGATAAGTACCTTCTGCCGCACTTCATGGCGCTCTGCAAAATATGTATGTAGCTGTACATTAATTAAAAATTAATGATGATAATAATTACGCATTTTACAAACCACACCATGCACACATTTCCCACAGAAATTTCATGATCATGTTCCTATTTCCTGAAATTTTGAGTTGCATTGATGTTTAGCAAAATATTTCCTTATCTTGATACAAAAGCATAACAAATCTGACTTCTCCCACCAGATGAAGTTATTTCTCCCATTTTTGACATCAAAACTTGCTAAGCTTTCATCTAAATCAGTAAGCCCCCACATTCTGTAGAGAATAGAACTTCAAAGTGCACAACAGATTCAAACTTAAGGTTACTTTTCAAATGTGTTAACGAGTTAAACATTTGATGTCAAGCATATAATAGTGATAAAAATTTGTTGGAAGCCACTAAGTGCTCTCATTATCAAAGAATGAATTAGAATGTCTGCGTAATTTGCACTCTATTTTGAGCAATAACTAGTTTTACACAAATTTCCATATTTACGACATCATATCTCTGTTGCAAAATGAAATAATTTTTCATATATTTTCAGCAGTATGTGTGTCTGCGCAGTGGTATACTGTCTGCAAAATGTGTTGCAGATAGAGTTAGTAGTAGAGATGTAATAATTTCAAGCATCATGTTTCACGCAGCATTTCTACTACATGAATAGTGAAAATGTGGTAATTTTGTGTGGGTGTCAGCAAGAAAATGTTTTGTATGGGTTTGAGTGTATGTGTAAAGTTTGTTGCAACTCACAAAGTGATACAAGACGAATACAATCTGCTTGTGTCTGTATATGTGTGGATGGATGTGTGTGTGTGTGTGTGTGTGTGTGTGTGTGTGCGCGCGAGTGTATACCCATCATTTTTTCCCCCTAAGGTAAGTCTTTCCGCTCCTGGGATTGGAATGACTCCTTACCCTCTCCCTTAAAACCCACATCCTTTCGTCTTTCCCTCTCCTTCCCTCTTTCCTGATGAGGCAACAGTTTGTTGCGAAAGCTTGAATTTTGTGTGTATGTTTGTGTTGGTTTGTGTGTCTGTCGACCTGCCAGCACTTTCATTTGGTAAGTCACATCATCTTTGTTTTTAGATATATTTTTCCTTCGTGGAATGTTTCCCTCTATTATAACTATATCATTAATTTGAACCCAACAATTACGTTTGTTATTGTCGCTGTTGCATTTCGAAATCTTTCCTGTCGTCTTATTTTCTCTTTATTTTTGGATATATATATATATATATATATATATCTAAAAAGAAAGATGATGAAACTTACCAAACAAAAGCGCTGGCAGGTCGATAGACACACTAACAAACACAAACATACACACAAAATTCTAGCTTTCGCAACCAATGGTTGCCTCATCAGGAAAGAGGGAAGGAGAAGGAAAGACAAAAGGATATGGGTTTTAAGGGAGAGGGTAAGGAGTCATTCCAATCCCGTGAGCGGAAAGACTTACCTTAGGGGGAAAAAAGGACAGGTATACACTCGCACACACACACATATCCATCCACACATACACAGACACAAGCAGACATTTGTAAAGGCCTAACCAACCCTTTTTCGCCTTTTTTCACACCAGATCTCCATTTGCTTTCTAATTTTACCTTTATCTCTCCCCATATATTTTTTCATATTTATTTTCATTTTCATTTCAGCCTCGTGTTCCACTTTCCACCTTCTAGTACCATGTCACCCTCACAACACCTTCACAACGACCCCATTAAGTTTTAAAGACCTTTTTAAATATGTCTGCTTGTGTCTGTATGTGTGGATGGATATGTGCGTGTGTGCGAGTGTATACCTGTCCTTTTTTCCCCCTAAGGTAAGTCTTTCCGCTCCCGGGATTGGAATGACTCCTTACCCTCTCCCTTAAAACCCACTTCCTTTCGTCTTCCCCTCTCCTTCCCTCTTTCCTGATGAGGCAACAGTCTGTTGCGAAAGCTTGAATTTTGTGTGCATGTTTGTGTGTCTATCGACCTGCCAGCGCTTTTGTTCGGTAAGTCACCTCATCTTTGTTTTTATATATAATTCTTCCCACGTGGAATGTTTCCTTCCATTATATATATATATATAAAACTCTTTGTCTTTAAATATGTCTGCTTGTGTCTGTATATGTGTGGATGGATTTGTGTGTGTGTGCGAGTGTATACCCGTCCTTTTTTCCCCCTAAGGTGACTCCTTGCCCTCTCCCTTAAAACCCACATCCTTCCGTCTTTCCCTCTCCTTCCCTCTTTCCTGATGAGGCAACAGTTTGTTGCGAAAGCTTGAATTTTGTGTGTATGTTTGTGTGTCTGTCGACCTGCCAGCACTTTCATTTGGTAAGTCACATCATCTCTGTTTTTTTTATATATATATATATATATTATATATATATATATATATATATATATATAAAAAAATATAAAAAACAAAGATGATGTGACTTACCAAACGAAAGCGCTGGCACGTCGATAGACACACAAACAAACACAAACATACACACAAAATACTAGCTTTCGCAACCAACGGAGGGAAGGAGAGGGAAAGACGAAAGGATTTGCGTTTTAAGGGAGAGGTTAAGGAGTCATTCCAATCTCGGGAGCAGAAATATCATCTTTGTTTTTAGATATATTTTTTCCACGTGGAATGCTGTAATAGAATACAACAAGTACACAAAGATAAGCAGACTGTTAGAAAAAGGCTACTTACCTCTCACTGTTTTAGGCAGTTCCAGTGGAATTATAACTTTTCTTCTGAGGTATTGTGTTCTGTCCAAGAACTGCCCAAGGTGCCGATGTTTCAGAATTTCCAGAGACATAATTTCAGTATCTGTTGTTACTTGGTGTTTACCATCACTTGAAGGAGGTTTGACCTAGACATAGAAATTATACTAAGCAAGGTAATCTTCTATAATTCTTATTTGAATATTCTGAAGAGTAATTGAGAGAATGGATGCAGTAAGTTGAATAGAGTCAAGCGGGGTTCCTAAATTACCATTTTTATACCCAAGACTATACTACGATAGATGTTCTCTAATCCTCTTCTAAATAGAAGAAAGTTTTTTGAGTACAATTCTTGATAAGAATCACTGTTGAAGTACCACAATTATTGTCTCTATGAGAAAAACTGACTGCTTTGTACCTGCATGAGATTATTCAATAAGACAATGAGTAGCTTTTCTTCAAGCTTCTCAAAGAGTACTGTATAGATTATTTTATTAATTTTAAATGCTGAATGTCTTTAACAAATATTAAGCACCTGGACTTTCAAGCACTACAGACTTTCAGTTAAGATGTCCTAGTGACTAGTTTAAGAGTGAAAGAGTTCCACAGATTCTTGCAATATCAAGAATTGCAGAAGTTGAAAAACTTTCATATGAAAATGTATAATGAAACCTACATATTCCAACTACTTACTATACTTACATTCTCTCAATTAAATGATTTCACTTGCGAAATAAAATTGATATTTTCTCTTTTATAACATTAAATCCAATTGCTAGATTAAATTTAAATACTGTTTTGGAAGTGTACTGTTTACATTTCTTATTAAATTAGTTCATTAATAAAATTAACCTGCATATCATCCCACCGCAGACATGCCCACATGATCCTCAACTGGAGAGAAGCAGCTGCCAAAGATCGTAAGTTGACCGTGCGGTAAAGCCAACAAGTTTTAAAGAGTGGCCTGGAGCACGGATATGGCCAAACTTGATGATTAGGCTTAAAAGAAACAAAAACAAAAGTAAGTAATAGCACCTGAGTTCATTACTGTTTTTATGCCAAAGCAATGAAAGATATACAAAATGTTTTATTCTAGCACTTTAAGAATGTGTGCCACTAATCAATCCCAGTAGGGGGGAAAGACATGAGCAAGAGGGGGGGGGGGGGGGGGGGGGGGGGGGGGGGGGGGGGAGGTGGAGGAGGATAGTGTTATTGTTACAGTTGTTGTTCATACAAACTACATTCTTGTCTCTGTTACAAAATCCATTTGCAGTTAATTGGTAGCTGTAAGGCTCACATGCAAAGGAGAACAACTGATTGTTGGCATTCCTTGGAATAGAGAATATAACGTTTGTATGTTCAGCAGTAGACGTGAAGCCACTTTAAAAGATAGCTTTAAAATGTCTTCTACTGAATATTTGGAATACAGTCCATCCAGACACAGATCAATGAAGCCATTCAGAAGTTCATTAATGAAAACATTTTTAACCTGAAATGTAATGAGATCAAACAATGGAAAATTCAGGATAGAACAATGTAATATCATGAAAAGGGTAGTTGCTGCTCACCATATACCAGAGACGCTGAGTCACAGGTAGGCGCAACAAAAAGATTGTCAAAGAAAGCTTTCGGCGAAAACAGCCTTCATCAGAATTAGACACCACACACACGTAAGTGCAACTCACACACACATGACCACAGTCGCTGGCTGCCAAGGTGATGCTGAGTTGCTGACAGGCACAACAAAAAGACTGTCAAAAAAAGCTAAGTTAGGTTAGGTTCCAAACACGCCTTCATCAGAATTAGACACACACACACACACACACACACACACACACCGGTACCGACTCTCTCTCTCTCTCTCTCTCTCTCTCTCTCTCTCTCTCTGTGTGTGTGTGTGTGTGTGTGTGTGTGTGTGTGTGTGTGTGTGTGTGTGTGTGTGTTAGTTAGTTTTGTCTAATTCTGATGAAAGCGTATTTGGCTGAAAGCTTTGTTTGCCATTCTTTTTGTTGTGCTTATCTGCAACTCAGCGTCTCTGCTATATGGTGGGTAGCAACTACCCTTTTCATAATGTTATGAAATATGGTGAGACACTTAAAACGACACAAAAACTACTCAAAAGTAGACAGAACTTCCAATGTAAAATACTGCCAGTCACTGAAATAATGATCCCTACACAAATAACCAATATTGAATATTTTAGAATCAAAGAATGACATTGCAAAAACTGAACTGTTATGAAAAAGTATATCCTAGTGAACGATAAAAACTGATCAATAAAATACTAGGACATCAGAGTATAACAAACACAATACAACTTATTTGACATTTAAAACTGGAAAGTGTAACATAAACTAGAAGCATAGATTTACTCTAAACGTAATTCATGCTCAGATGCCTGATCCCTAAATGTCACTGCAATAAGAGCTGTCTTCTTAGATTTCACAGTAAAAACATAGTTTTGATATTGTTTCAAAATGTTTGAGTCAGAATGAATATAAAATTCAAACTGTGAACGTCAGAAACAATGCACCGGAAAAAAGAGCTGTGAACTGAGTAAATTCTGAATTGAATGGAAATGGCCTTTTGAGTTACACACACCACTACTACAAATGTTACAAATGAAATTGAAACACAGTTTCTGTAAATAAACAGCAGCATCATTAGATTTTAGTTTGGGACTTTAGGTACACACTTACCAAAAAGAGAGGAGGGGAAGAAGATAAGGGAAGGAAACAAAAGCTTGCACAAGGCAAGGAAATCAGCTGTGTCCTTTTCATAAATGATCTAGGCAATTACCTGAGTTGATTTCGGAAAGCCATGGAAAATTCAAATCAAGTTGGCCATATGAGGATTTGACGGCACTCCTACCACATGTAAGTTCAGATGTTAACCACTATGCCTTCTGACTCTGCATAAATTTATAGCATCCAACAGAGCAAATCTAACTAAGAACAACTGTCACTAGTGCCTGATAAAGACAACACAAGAAGTTGCCAAAAATCTGAGCCAATACTCAAATCAGATACAGGAAGAAGACTGAGAATATTTTGCTCATAATCAATCTGGTTTGTAATTCTGACATTTTAGACTAGCTGATGAAAAAATATTACACAATTTCTCTGCAAATGAATATGATTTTTGTTATTTGGTTATAGCACCCACAACATATACAACTATATTTCCCTTGTAAAAGTATTTTTATAATTGTAACATATAGAAGAGAGAAAAACAAAGAAACTCACTTTTGCTAGATGGTGGTATCCATTTACTGGTAATCGGCCTGAATGCCTTGCCAGCTTTCTTAATTCATGTTGAGGAAGTATTAACATATTTCGACGTTTGCTTCTTGTCTGGAATGTTGAACAAAGTGGATACTTCACAGGTGTACGTTTTTTTCGTTTGTCTGCGGAAGATATTGATATTTTTTTTAAATACACACGACCTTTCGTGGATGAGCTGGAATACACTCTTTGAACAGAATCATCTTCCTCTGTTTTAATTGTCTCCAAAGAGCTAGTACACGTTTCTCCCTTTATGACAGTCCCCGTCGCATCTCCAGTGGCATCAACTTTCATTGTGATTGAAGAAAGTTCACTTGCTGATTTTATTTTAGAAGTTAGTATGGAATTAAGTAGCTTTCCACTGCAACAGTTTAACAATAAAAATGTTAATTTGAGCCTACACATACAACACAAGTGAATAAAAAACAGTTGCACTAAAATGCTGCTGTAACATAACCAATTAGATGTGCTGCAAATTTCAAATCCATTTCAAGTGTCTTATTAATAAAATTACATCCATCAAAAGAAAACCTGAAAATCAGTTACCTATGACTCAGCAGCCACATACCTCACTTTTTACATTTCTTTGATAGCATTCCATCTGATTTTTTTAAAAGTGTTCTACACGTTTTGGTAACAATACATTTGAACTTTAAAGTCAGTTTCAACTTTTTATGAATAGAAATGTTTCGGTCATGCAACACGATTTTTCCAACTAGAGTTCTTGGATAAATGGCAAATATAGCAACATATACGACCCAGGTTCATGGGACCAAACTTCATGAAGTTCACTAAACCCTTTTTCAAGTCATTGAACCTAATTAAAAAATTAAGAAATTCGTGGACCACAATGTTATACAAGACACTGTGACGGTCATCTGTACTTTCTAAATGATAATGCAATGAAATTGCATTGTGTTATAGGATTGCAAGGTCAGATCATAAAACAAACATGATGTACTGAAACTTTAAGATCTAGGTACATTACCCCACTTGTGTCGCAGTACAGGACAATGTTGCTGTATGCATGTATATGGCCACAAACTTCGAAATTACTGAGTTAATAAGTTATAGTTTTTGTTTATAGGACTGTTCACTGATCAACACTTCCACTATATAATGAGTCTTGTCTTTAACTCAAATTTGCTTTGTAGATTTCAAACACATATATAGATACTAAAATCCATTTAAGTACAATAGAAGTTTTCAACATTTATGTCCCAATGCATGGCTCTGGGTCACTTTTTCTAAACCCTAAGCAATACCATTCTCTTGATTATCAATCCTGTACACTCAGCTACTAGTAGCTAGATCCTTCATGTTTCAATTTGCTACCACTTGGCAAAATTTTCTTATCTATCAATATAATTAATGTTATCAGATACACTATTACTATTATGTACTACACATTTTAAGAATTTAGTTATTAAGACTTTATACAATTCAACAACCGTGTGTAGAAGCTTGCATATTACCACAGATTCTTTAAATTGTAGTGTTTCATGAGTGTAGTTCATTGTTACTAGTTGGGAATGATTGTAATGTTAAAGAGAAGTTCTTCCATGACAATGTAGGTTGTGTAAAAAAGATGTGAAGATTGCTGAATGGTAGGTTACATTTCACCTTAGGCCCCTTCAGAAGAGAGGGAACATGTAAAATTTTAAGCACAGAGGTACAGGACAGAGTGACAGAAAAGGTGACCATCAAAGGTACAAAAGGTGAAATTTTTTGTGCATCTGCTAGAAAAAGATCTGATTTGTAATCTGAATTAGGGAAAAGGGCACCTTATCTAGATATAAAACATAGGGCACAGCACAATAATAATAGCAATGCTTATGAAGTACCTGAATACAAATAGGAAAATAAATATTACATAGCTAATTAAAAGAGATGGTGGGGACTTGTAGGTCAATACCTGCAAAATGAGACTGTCACAAGTTATGCACAACAAAGTGCTAGTCTTAAGAAAATGATAGATCATTATGGTGGTATTATTATTATAATGATGATCAAGATGGTGACAAATTCAACAGCCTGCTGTAAGTCTTAACTGGACAGTGCCGAGTGAGCTCTTAACCTACTCTTAACTGATATGTGAAGACTGGCTTAAAGGGAGACTGAAATATCCCACCATCTGACTAGGGTTAGATCCTGTGACTTTTTGGTTCTCAAGCATTCACTTTACCACTAGCAAATCATGTCTGAATACTTACAGATAATAGAGGACAACTGTGTTCCAAGTTTGTCACAATATGTTGTGAATGGGGAAATGGAAATGACAGGCCAAAAACTATGATATAAAAATTTCCCAGACTAGAGCAGGATGCAAAATCCTCAGGAAGATTCTTCAATTCAATTTTCAACGTCACTATATCAAGCAGAAGACATTCAATACATTCCTGCAAAATGTTCTTAATGAGTACCCATGTATTTGACTTCTAACTGTACAAACATTAAGCACATGAAGTCTATGTAGAGAGTGTTTTTTAGCTCGGTTTGATCTTCAGGTTTTGAGCTATTTTTCAAAAAAGAGAAAAATTGATGACGACAAAGGACATCAACAAGCATACCGTATTTACTCGAATCTAAGCCACACTCGAATCTAAGCCGCACATAAAAAATTAGACTCTAAATCAAGGAAAAAAAAATTTCCCGATTCTAAGCCGCACCTGGAATTTGAGACTCGAAATTCAAGGGGAGAGAAACGTTTTAGACCGCACCTCCAAATTGAAACAAAGATGTCCATTGTAACTTGAAACACAATTTAGGTTGAATGGATGAAGATACAGCTACAGTAGTTTGGTTCGAGTCGTAAGCTTAACAGCTAAGATTTACCATGTAGACATTGCTATGTGTCAGGCGCTCCGTCCGTATTTATACGGGTACCCTTCCTTTTTCATGTGCTTTGTCTGGTTTGAATCGATTGCTTATTGTGCTTTGATCTGATAAGTGCCGTTCTCTTTGTTATAGATGTTTACGTTACTCTAAGCTGAAAATGCATTATTGTACTGTGTCATGCATTGTTTATCGCATTCTGATAATGAGTGTTTACGACCTGTAGCCACTCGCGGCATAGCTCGCTTTTGTGCGCGCTACCACCGTTTACAATAAAAAAAAGAGAGGAATTGTCTTACAAGCGAAACAATGGCAAGAGACTGCTATTTGTTGTTACTTACACTGCTGCTTTCTTTGATAACGATCAATAAGAACCAAATAATACATTGCATATGACAGAAGATGTTCTGAACGAGAGTTTAGCGAAAATTTTTCTCAGTTTGAAAATCTTTGCAGATGCCTCTTTAGTAAATTACATTCTGCACAGAAATTAGAGTCATCTTAGATATAAAAATCTAGTCAGTTGCTGTGCTTCATTTCTGACTGTATCACTATTCAGCATAAGAATAATACGAATATAAACATGACATGATATGTATATTCTTCCGTGTTTGCTGTTGTCTCACTCTAGCTTCGTAGTTTATTACGCAGACAGGATTTAAATGAGATAGCAGCAAACACGAAAGAACACACGGCATAATGTTTACATTCTTCTACCTTTTTTTTAATTTATTTGCCGACACAGAGGTTTTGCTGCCAGTATTTATCTTTGTGCCTGCAAAGCATGGCTGTGTAGCATTACATATATTCGACGGCAGAAGTTAGTTGTGGCAGCACCTACCAACATTTTTCAGAACTTCCGCTTCCTTCGCACTCGATTCTAAGTTGCAGGCAGTTTTTTGGATTACAAAAACCGGTAAAAAAAGTGTGGCTTAGATTCGAGTAAATACGGCATGTAATATCTGACTATCACTATCCCACACTAAGGTTTCTACGCATTCCATTCACAAACGCTGTGCAGAAAATATGACTGCTTTTATGTGTCTGTGCATACTTTTCCCTTCATTTTCTTACTCTCTCTCTGTCTTCTTGTTTTCTACTAGTATTATCTTTCACCCTCTGACAACCAACTAAGTACTCTTTGGTGTCTTAGGATGTGCCCTGTAAATCCATTCCTTATTTTGGTCGAAAAGCTCTTTTCTCATCAACCTGATTCAGTTACTCTTCATCAGTTATCCAATATACCAATCGAAATTCTTCTGTAATGCCATATTCCAAAAGTTCCTGTTCTCTTCTTTTCCGACCTGTTTACCACCCATATTTCACTTCCATACAAAACAGCTCTCCAAATAATTACTTCCAGAAGAGACTTCCTAACATCTGAGTTTATACTGTATTTCATATTCATATACAGGGTGTGGTAGAAAAACGGGTTGTTTTAATTAGTCTCTAAAAGTGGAATGGTACTGTTGGCAACACTGAATGTTTGCAATATGTTTCAGTTAGGTTCGCTATTTGCTGAAATGGTATGCTGGAGCAAAAATGGCAATTATGTTGCTGCTGCTAGACAGGAATACTATCATCATTTCGACCTAAGATGGAATGATCCTGTACCATCGGCATATGCAATCAGCTTATAGGTGAAAAATTTTAAAGCAACATGAACTACACTCAAGCTGAAATCGCCAGGAAGGTCCAGAAGTTGTCACTAACAGGAATGAATAGAGGAGGTGCAAAATGTTGCAACCTACAGTCCAAAGTGTTCTGCGAGACAAACTGCAGCAGTATTGTGAACATCCAGTCATAGTGTGTACAGAAATGTGCAGAATCATTTAAAGTTGCAACCATACAAGATACAAGTTGTGCAAAAGCTAAATGAAAGTGATTACAAAAAGCGAAGACACTGTTGACTAAAATTAGAGACAATGAAGGCTTCTTAAATATGCTACAGATGTGTGACTAGGCACATTTACATCTCAATGGTTGTGTCAAAAAGAAATAACTGCCATTACTGGTGAGGATAATCCTCATGAACTCCATCAATGCCCCTTACACGGGCAATCACAGCATGGTACACTGTCTCTTCAATGGGCATAATTTTCCCTTTCTTTTTTAAGATGAACATGGAAGAGCAACAACAACCACATCTCGGCAGTATGCTACCATGGCTGGAACGTTCCTCACCCATGAACTTGGAACAGTTTCCTGCAAATGAGTACTGGTTTCAGCAAGATGGTGCTATATCTTGTTGTGCTCAAATTCCAACGGCAGCAGTGCACGGAGGGTATGGTAATCACACCATTTCAAGGAATGGGGACATTTGTGACCTCCCAGATCTCCCAACTTATTGGCTTCTGATTACTTCCTTCATAGGTTCCTGAATCTCAGAGTGTATGCTAGACACAATTACAAAACTGAAAGACACAATTTGTGCAAAAATCATCAACTCTCCAACATCATTTTCAAAACGTGAACATAGTGTGAAATGGCAATACAGAAAGATTTTGTTGCGGTGACTGAAAATGTTATAGAATATAACCTTTGAGCTGTTTCGCTATAACCAAATTTGCTCATTTTTCCACCACACCCTATATTTATTTCTCTAAAAACAATCTTGCTGCTGCCACTCTGTAGTCTATATCATCTTTATTTCTGTATGTTTTCTACTGCAGGAGGAGGACTTTGACGAAAAGCTTTAATATTTTAGCAGTGTTTTTCATTGTGCTGTCAGAGCCTTCATGCCTCCTCTATGTGGTAAGTAGCAATCTATCCTTTCCATATTGTTGTTATTTGGTAAAAAAAATTTGGTCCTCACGGATTTAATAGCTTCATTCATCTGTTTTATGATGGACTGTCTATTCCTTTCATTAATGGTCACAGCTACTGTGATATTTCTAGATTGCCAACTACTGCAACAAATTTCAATAGTTTGCAATGAAACATAGAGGCTGCTATACATTTGCATTTGGTGTATGTTAGGCCATACATTACTGCATACGACATGTACGTAACATATTGAATGAAAACAATTCAAAGCATGTAGCACACTGACTTAGCAAATGTCATGGGATAGTGGGGCACAGATGGCTTAGGTGCGTTATATGCACAATGCATGCCTCCATGCCAGCTGCAGTTGTATAGGAGACTTTGAGAAGTGGCTGTGCAAGTGATTGGTGTAACATGCAATACTGTCATGAACTGACAACTTTTGAATGGGTACAGTGGTCATGGTGGAGGAATATCGTTTCACACATTCAACTGTGTCCATAGTGTATCATGAATGGCTGAGTGTGGATGTCACTGTCCACAACAAATGAACTACTGGCCATCCAGTCACCCTTGACGACCATAACCAGCAATGTCTGAGATGGATCATTAATACTGACAGAAGAGTAACAGTACAAAAATCACACCTCATTTCAACACAGGATATGCTAGACACATTTCCCAGTGGATAACCCACAGAAAAATGGGTTCCATGGCATATGGGAGCCAGCACTGCACACAGGTGCCACCATTAACCTAACATCATCAGGCACAACGGCTTGCATTTGTCATCAATCACTAGGAATGGACACTGGGACAATGGTGTTAATGTGATATGGTCAGACGAATCATGATTTCATCTGCATCATGCTGTGGAAGGCACCATGTGTGGAACAAACCACATTAATCTATGGATCCCACCTGCCAAGAACGTGAGGTCCAGCGTGGTGGTGTGTCTGTTATGATCCAGGGTGCATTTTCTGGTATGGAATGGGCCCCCTAGTTGTTCTAGAAGGGTCTCTGAATTGTCCATGATACGTTGAGCTGCTCAGGACCATCTCCATTCATTCCTGGCCTTCCAACACCCAGACAGTTCTGTGGCGTTTCAAGATGTTAACAGGCCACCACATTGCTCCCACGACACCCAGGAATGGTTCCTGGAACGTGCAGGGGAGGTCCAAAGACTGAGATAACCACCCTGAAGCCCAGACTTGAGCCCCATCAAACATATTTGGGATGCCATGGATGCAGACTCTGTGCCATCGATCCTGCACCCACAAACAGATCAGAACTGGCGGCCAGTCTGAAAACGATTTCGTATTGGATGCCTTCTGACGAGTACCAGTGACTTGTATACTCACTTCCATGGCATCTCACTGCAATCTGCAGGGCCAGAAGAGGACCCACACGATATTAGGTGCCTATCCCATGCCAGTTGCTAAGTCACTGTATACCATCTTTTAATTCCTATCCCTATACAGAGTGAAGGATTGTATCTAAAATACCTGTTTACTCCTTGATGGGCAGTTGACAGGAATCTTCAAACTGAAATGTAATCATATTTCTCAGACCACTGAGATCAGAAATAAAATCATCTGTTCAGTTTCAGTCCCGTTCATTCAGAACTGAAAGCACACTGGAGTATAACATCCCTCCAAAATTGCAACAGAAGTGGTCATTTATTATTTCCAGACTTCTTAGTCTTTTTTCCCCCTCATTCAGAGAAATATCATCAGTGATGATTTTTTAATAATATGTAACTTCTCTCATTGTCAAGTTAAAATTTGCTTCTTTTTGCCAAAACACAGCAAAGTTTACAAAGCTACATTCCCTAACATTCTAATGCTGCTGAAATTGCAGGAGAATGCTGAAGCAGTGAATTATTAAACTAGCAACTGAGGGCAAGACAGGTCAATAGTATATGAAAAAGCCCCTTCTTGGTATAAAAATAAAATTGCAATTTTTTCACTTATATTTTGACAAACCCATAAAAATTCTCATTTCACTAAATATTGACGGCCCTTAAAAATTACATTACTTCTTAGAAAAAATATGTAGTTGCTTGAATATCATGGTAGATAAGTAAGTTTTACACATTAACCATGGAAAAAGGCACTCCTCTTTTTTATGTGATCATTTACCAAAATCTCATTTCAGTACCTCAGACCGTTTACAGGAGACAAGGTATGTTACAATGAATCATAAGCTCATGCACACAACAAAGTGTGTTACATGCAATCCATTTTCTCGAGATTGGATATAGAAGTACTAGTATTCCAAGTTTAAAGAGTAACTCAATATGTCAACTTTATTTCGTACAAAGTAATGTACGACCTAATTTGTATCAAATGCAAATTCATAATGAACACTATTCTGCAAAGCAAACTTTTCTAATTTTTTGCAGCAGTTTACTTAATCTCGAAATACCACAATAACTATGATTACTAACATAATTACAGGCAGTTCATCATGAAGCTGACAAATAAAGCTATGAGATGCAAGAGAATCAAACTGTTTTACCAAACAGTTTCTTAAAATCAGGCTCTGCCACATTCTGTTTCACCTCGTGAGTTAACCATCTTTCTGACTAGCATTCAATAACATTAGACTCCAAACAAACAGTGCCAGAGTTATCATGGAAAGCACACAAAGCTTCCTGGATGGAAGCCAGCTAGCAGACAATGGCGCCTACAAGGGAGCCATCGCGCAAGCCACCAAGTAAACTTACAGCAAATCTTACTCCATGTAAGATGGGCTTAAGTTCTCTATCAATTACATTGTAACCAACTTTTGCAATCATTTAAAAATATTTTGTTTAATACAGTAACATACACATAATGCTCCAAAAAGTTTAGTGTGATCTTAAAACACTGAAATGTAAGTGAAATTACATCTTTTGTCAAATATTGTAAAAGAAAGGGGGGAGGGAGAGGGGGGGGGGACAAACAGTTATTAAAGAGTGAAGAGAAATTATTCTGCATTAAATATTTCCTAGTATTTATAATTATATTTTCATCCACAGTATTCTGGAGTACAACAGCAATGAATACAGTAGTAAAAAGAACTATAATAGTACCAATTCTAAACTAATAAGAGAAAAGCAATATTCTTGTTCACGTTCTAGAAATGTTACCTTGCAGGTGTATTTTCTGTTCCCACTTCTACTTTCTTCAAACTGCTATTACTCATAGCTTTGGAGAGAACCTCTTTCTTCTGCATACTTTGGACATGGCCATCAACTATATGTATTTTATGCTGTGTAGTTATGGTAGTAGTAGTTGTAACAACTTCGCTTGTTGTAATTGTCACTTGTCTTTCATCACTCACGGAATTCTGTCAACCAAAAATATTTTTGAGTACTGCCAGCAACAAAATGATAACTGCCATAAGAGTTGTGATCAATAAGATTACTAAAACAAGTTCAGTGACAAAAAGACCTTCAATAAAATACTAATAAAAGAGTTAATTAAAAAAAATAATTAACTTCTATGAAAGTTAGGGGCCTGAAAGTGTAACAGCTGTTTTGCCAAAATTCACATCAATTTTTGGCGAGATTTGCATATATTTTTGGTGAAATTTGCATATATGTGACAAAATTTGCATCTAATTTTATTGCGAATGATTTTGACATACACATCTAAAAAATGTTATGCAATTGCCTGAAGATGAAGACTAGCCCCTTCAAATAGACTGCTAGCAAAAGTGGTGATTTTGGGGAGCACCTTGACCAGAATGTTTGCATTTGCAAAACCTTCAACAGTTCCAAAATGGTCTTTGCTTGTTTTCTTCTTCCGCCTCTATTTAACTTTGAGTTTTCTGAAATTCTTCAGACTTTCATGGCAATCCATTATCTTGGGGTGCTGCGAAGAATCAGTGTCATTCCTGCACAATATTCCAACAAGATGACTTGTTATCTTCATCATCCTGAGACTGTTTATTGAGTGGAATAGGTCCACTTCATGGCTGATTACAGGATTAATGTCTGCAGTCCATTCCTGCTAGCAGCAGCCATAGGTGTGTCCCCTCTTTAGTCCAGTGTGCCTGGGGTTCTTCCCCACGTCCACTCCCTCAGTTCTTTCTTCTTCTCCTCCAGCTGCTGCCTCCGCTGTATTTTCAGCAACTCTAGTGCAGGATCCCAAACACTACTGCGTTGGTATCCAGTGTTACAATTCACAAGGTTTTTAACCACCTTCACCTGACTCTCTTATAACACTGCTACAGTACTGGGTTCAAATGGCTCTGAGCACTATGGGACTTAACTTCTAAAGTCATCAGTCACCTAGAACTTAGAACTACTTAAACCTAACTAACCTAAGGACATCACACACACCCATGCCTGAAGCAGGATTCGAACCTGCAACCGTAGCGGTCGCGTGGTTCCAGACTGTAGCGCCTAGAACCGCTCGGCCACCTTGGCCGGCCACAGTACTGGGGGAGGTGGGAGGGGGCAAGAGGGAGAAGAGGGAGAAGGGGGAGGGGGAGAGGGGGGAGGGGGAAGCTGGTCTGTTTTAGAACCCTCATTTCATCATAGTTCATGGAATCACTGAGTTCCAGAAAGTGCTTGGCAATGGCTGATTTAGTTGTCTGTCTTAGTCAGGTGTGCCTCTGATGTTCTTTGCATCTGATGTCCACTGTCCTAGTTATTTGGTGAGTGTATGACATGCCACATTGGGAAAGTATATTACAAATTCCGACTTTAATAGTCCCAGGTCACTTTTCACACTTCCCAGTAGTCCTTTTACATTGGTAGGTGGACAGTACATACACTTGATGTTATGTTTCCCAAGAATCTTGCTGATTTTTGCAGAAATAGATTCAGCATCGGGTAGGTATGCCACGTTCGCCGCTTCTTGCTCTTGTTCTAGATTGTTTGACATTGTGGGTGGTTGAAATGCCTTTTCAATCTGTTTGGGCATGTATCCATGCTTGCACAACACTGATCACAGATGCTCATTTCTGTCTTCAGAACTCCATTCCTTTGGGATGGGTGGTCGCAGCTGCTGGCTTGAATGTTTAAATCAGGTGTGTAGATGTGTTATATACACTGTGGCCAAACAACACATCTGTTCTCCTTCCACCAAGTACATCCAGAAATGGCAACTGGCTATCCTTTTTTTCCAGTTATTAATGAAATTAATATTTGGGGTGGCATACATTAAGATATGCCAGAAAACCATTGTGCCTCTCTCAACCGTGAGGCCGAATCACAAAGGCATTATCCACACATCTGAAAAAGCATGTGGATTCGTATCTAGCTGCCTCTAATTCCTCATCTTCAAGTCTCTCCATGAACATATTGTCAACCACTGGAGACAGAGGTCTGTCCACAGCTACATCTTCTGTATGCTTGCATTATTGATACCTGTATAGAAATAAGTTGTGATCACTATATGCCTGAACAGAGAATCGTCAAATTTCTCTGTAATCATTTGCAATGAGTCATTCAGTGGCACCCTAATGAACAGAGATGCAACATCAAAACTAATCATTATGTCAGATTCTGTGATATGTAGTTGCTCAAGATGTTGCAAGAAGTCCTCCGAGTTGCGGATGTGGTGAATACATTGCCCCACATATGGGAACAGCAGTTTCTTGAATAACTTAATTGTTGGGTATGTTCATGCGTCAATTTTCCTGATAGTAGGGTGCAGTGGCATGCCGTCTATGACTACTTTTGGCAGCCCATATAGTCTACATGAAACTGCTGCTCCCAATGGTAGTTGTTTGTGACCTTGTCAGGCAAATCGGTTTCCTTCAACAGAGCCCTGGTCTTCTTGTCCACTTTGACTGTAGGGTCACAAACCAAAAGACTGTATGCAGGGTCCTCCAGAAGTTTAACACTTTCTCGTCATCCTCTGCCCGATGCAAAATGATTGCGGAGTTCCCCTTGTCTGCTGACAACACCATGAGGCTGCCGTGTTCCCAGAGCCTCTCAAGTTTAAGCCTCTCATCATTTGATCATACTATACTTCAGACTGTGAACATTGGTAGTCAGACATCAGTGTAAACAAACTAGCATTATGACAACCAGAGGTGGAGAGGAGTGGTGTGAGAAAATAAGTGCTGCCTCTCTCTTGCAGCGCAGCCAGCCTACACTTGTGTTCTGCGTTCCTGCAGAATCTGAACTGATGTATGGTCACAGTGATCACCAATCCCTTCTGGTGTTGTGAGGAGCTTAATAGAACTCTGTGATGGATAAGGATTAGTCTCTTCTCTCACTTCAGAATAAGAAAAGATAACAATCCACGTGTTTGATAAAGGTTACCATGCAACTACTTGCTGAGGTTATCAGCATTTTAAACAAGGAAGTCCTGGGCTGACCTCCACCAGTATTTGACAAAACCATGGTTCAAAACACCAATAGCCTAAAACGACCACATTAAAATGTCTGTATTAAACTAAATTTGAACTTTAGCTAGTACACTAACATACATAATTCTTTGTTCATTCATTATCTTAAGACACTAGATTCCATGGTCAAGTACCACATTGCATTACGCAGCACAAATATTACACAGACCATTCAACAACACATAACTGGTGAGAAACCAGAGCATCAAGTGCACTGATACATCATTGCAATTCTGATCTTTTTTTTTCTGTTTTGCAGATATGTTCTCAATGCATTATTTTTCCAAAACAGTTTTCGCCAAATAATGTGTGATACAAGTAACCGAAAGTTGGTTAATTTTCAATATTTATATCCAGAAAATAAAGCTATATCAAACTACCTCCAATACAATAGTTCACCTGTATACAATTTGCTATAAAATAGCATTTATTAGGTAATTTCGCACTTTTTTGAGGCACAATTTACATTTATATTTGCATTTACCACAAAATGTGCATTTTTCAGGTCCCTAATGATAGTGCTGCAAACTGATTAACTTATGACAACTGGACAATTCATATTATAATTTAGGCAACTTTAGCACATGCCTCACAAAACTTGCATTGTGTACAAGTATTTTTCCTACTGATGATATTGTTTCATCCAAAAATTAATGATCATTTAACTATGTTTAACATTGATAACTCTATTTTAATCTGTAATAGTAGTAGCAATATTAGCTATAGTAGTAAACTGTACACATATAAAAGTGTCTGAGTATATGCTTAGCAGAACATAACAGTCAAGTGAAAGGTGTGTTTTATATATCATACAACATAATTACAACTATGAGACAAGATTTAACAGAGTCTAAAAACAAAAAGATACTTGTAAATGAGATGAGACACAAGACATTCTATTTCAGTAAATGTTTTGAAATTCAACATTCCTTTGTCCGTAACGTCAGATAGTATATCTCTGTAGACACCATCCAATACAGACAGTAGTCAGTGACCATGTCTGCTTAATGGTTGTGAGCATCAATGTTTAAACAAAATTTTCTGCACCAAGTTATCATCCTAACTTCTCGGTAGATTCTAGATTGGGAAGAAGCAGAAAAAGAAAAGGAGGACATAAAGTGTCTGGTCCATTGAATCTAGATTTTTGCTAGTATCAGTGACTGGCAGTGTTTTGAAATGGTTGGGTACTAGTTGCTACCAAAACACTGAGAAACATGGGGTTGTATTCCATCATCCCCTTAACCAGCTTCCAGCCATTAAGACTGAAGATTCACCAAGCCACTAGGCCAAGATAATTTGCAACTATTTTTGCAGAGCACACCAAACAACTTTAGTAAATGTATATCCATCTACAGCACCACATGTGAACTCAACATATCTATAGAATTGAATATTTAATCTGAGACCTGAATCATCTACATGTAACACCTATGCAATGAGGGATGACTGTCAGGACAGCATAACCAAACATATCTTTCAGAGTTTTTCTTCTTTCTAAAAACAAAGATGATGTAACTTACCAAACGAAAGCGTTGGTATGTTGATAGAGACACTGACAAACACAAACACACACACACAAAATTCAAGCTTTCGCAACCCACGGTTGCCTCATCAGGAAAGAGGGAAGGAGAGGGAAAGACGAAAGGATGTGGGTTTTAAGGGAGAGGGTAAGGAGTCATTCCAATCCCGGGAGTGGAAAGACTTACCTTAGGGGGAAAAAGGGACAAGTATACACTTGCACACACACACACACATATCCATCCGCACATATACGGACTCAAGCAGACAAATGTAAAGGCCTTTAGGCATGTCTGCTTGTGCCTGTATATGTGAGGATGGATGTGTGTGTGTGTGTGTGTGTGTGTGTGTGTGTGTGTGTGTGTGTGAGTTTATACCTGTCCTTTTTTCCCCTTAAGGTAAGTCTTTCCGCTCCCGAGATTAGAATGACTCCTTACCCTCTCCCTTAAAACTCACATCCTTTCGTCTTTCCCTCTCCTTCCCTCTTTCCTGATGAAGCAACCATGGGTTGCGAAAGCTTGAATTTTGTGTGTGTGTTTGTGTTTGTCAGTGTCTCTATCAACATACCAACACTTTCGTTTGGTAAGTTACATCATCTTTGTTTTTAGATATATTTTTCCCACGTGGAATGTTTCCCTCTATTATATTCATATCATTAATTTGAACCCAACAATAGATTTTTTCTTTACTTGACACCCCTGCTCTATCCCACTGCTTCATATCAAAATGTATGGTTTCACAATACTTCCAGACTGAGGTCCTTAAACAAAGGGAGGGGAAGAATCAGCGATATTCTTTTTATGGGAACCAGCCCAGCGTGTATCAGTAGAGTTAGGAAAATATAAGTCTCAATTGCCAGACAAGAATATAAGCTCTACTACACCCTAATGTGACTCCATTACCTCACTTGGTACACTAGAGGACGTGCTGCATGATGATACATTAGTTATTGTTTTACCTGGAGGCACGGATTCTTTCTGAATTACACCACTACTATCGAAATAAACAGTCATCATCATCATCATCATCATCATCATCATCTCCATCTCCATCTCCATCTTTCCTTTTCTTCCTTGAGTACCCTTAATCACCAAGTCTCGTCAATAAATATTTTGTTGAAAAGGTACTCATTAGAGTCAATCATGAATAAATCTTGAAAAGATTAGACTTTAGTCATTTATTTGGTCCTGCAGAACATCTTGTGGTGCAAAACCTTGCATACAGCTTCTACTGGTTCCAGCCTTTACAAAATATCTATGAAACTAGCCGTTTGGTGATCAGCATTATTTTACCATCCCGGACATCACGGCCCAATCCTGTAGAATCAGTTTAACAATATTTTTGTGGTGTAAAAATTTGTCCAAGTTGTTGTCAGTTGATTGCTTTGTTTGCCCTCCTTCAATGTCTCTCTTCTCTTATGAAAAGCTTTTGTCACCCGAGAAGTTTTTTAACTTAGTACTGACCTTCTGAATCAGTTCACATTTCGTTACCACTAAAAAAATCACCTTTGCAACAAAACTGAATAGGCACTTGCTGTTCCTCCTCATCCTGGTTCATATTCTAAGTTGGGCACACCTCAATTACGGCTTGACTGGTAGCTCTCAACATGCTAGTTTGAAAAGGTTCAAACTAATTAAACTGAACAAATGTCTTACAATGAGAGTAACAGGAATGTTGCAAACAAATCAGTCTGCTACAAATTTGACAAACTGTTTATCACAAAAAGTTTTATATGCTGTAAATAATCTGCATTATACATTACCTTATCTTTTTGGTGTCTGGTATCATCATTCTCATGTTCTCTATTATCATCAGTGGCAACTTTTGCATCTGAACTGGTAGAAATTTCAACTTCCGTACAACTCTCAGGTGTAGTAGTTGAAATTTCCACTTCTGCATATGGCGTTGATGTTATTGGAGATACAACTACTTCACTGCACATTGCAGGCCCTTCTGTAAGTTCTACTGTCTCTTCATAAACATTACTATCACTTACAATCTCCTTTTTACACTCCTCTGCCATTTCTGTTTTCACATTAGGTATTTCATCGCATTTCTCTTGTTTCACTTCTCTGCTGGACCTTATGTTGCTGTTATGTGAAATTACAGGAGTGGCAACTTTGGCTTCATCTTCACAGCTTGCATCAACAGGTACAGCAGATTCCAGATCCCTCTTAATGGCATCCATATTTTCTTCACTTGATGCTGCTAAAAAAGAAATTTATTTTTGTCAGTAAAACACAATTACTAGAAAAATAATCCACCTTCATTAAATGATAGCCATTTGTTAAGTATTGAAGTTTCACATATAACATTAGAATGTAGACTTTTTAAGCTAGCTGAAAATAGGTCTCATACTTGCCACATTATGGGCAACTGAATCAAATTTTCATGTCTATCCTCTAAAAAGCTCCCACTGTTTGTTTTTATAAGTGTACTAGCTTGACAGTTCTTACTGGGCCTCACAAACAAATGATGCATGCCATGTATGGCACATTCCCATTCTATAAAACATCAACATATCCACTTTCTGCATTTCAATCGTGCTTGGAGTTGTGTATTCAAGTGTTATTCGTGTAGAGTTCATTGTCACATATTTTGGCCGAATGGTCCGACCTGTCATGTAGAAATAGAGTTTGACATTTTCCTCACTAAAGCTATCCTCACAAGGGACATGTTTCTCACCACAAAGCACATTAGATATCATGTCCATAGCAGTTGGTGCATGCCCTGAAATGACCTGCCCATTGATCATACTCATCATGATTCACGACTGCAATGCTCTCCAGCAATTATGAAAGCACGCAGAAAGTTGCAAAGCAAATTCTGGACAAAATGATGGCTTGAACAGTGACTAGCTGGAAGAGGAACACTACATGATGTTTTATAACAATATGAGATACATACTAGAATAAGTTATTCATTAACTCAATTGAATCTGCATCTAATTTTCATTTTTAAATTGAACAAAGTTTAGTGTCAAATGTCAGTCCGAGCATAACACCCATATTCTCAATGCTCTACTGATTCCAGTGACTCTGAAATAGCATGCTTCATATAGGTTTCAAAATCGGATTCATTTCATAATTTTATTTAGATAGAGGAAGTTTTTTTTTTTTTTTTTTTTTTTTTTTTTTTTTTTTTTTTTTTTTTTTTTAGCTGCTCACCATCACTGAGAAATATGTTTACTAGCAAGATACAAACATGAGGCAGTCCATGAAAACAATAGATAAGTATACAGTGGAACTTCAATGTTACATTCTCCGATTTTATGTTTCTTGTGATTCTACATCATAAATTCATAACCAATGTGAGAAACCCATGATATCAATGCTAAAAATTCCCAGATTTCACATTTCTTCCTAGTAAAGTTTACCTTCACTCTAAGTTCTTACTCAACATCTCACTTGAGTTCATCCCGTTTTCTTCCTATTGACATTTGATGTGACTGAACGATAAACACAAAAGACAGATGTTTCACACCACGGGTGGTGGCGGAGCTAAATGAATATTTTAGGTCATCATGGAGGTGGAAGATGTGAGAGAGGAAATGCTGACGTAATCCACAATTGGTGTTGCCAACACAACTTGCAACATTTAGCTTCACTGTGCAATTATGATACAACTACTGCTAAGTTGCAGCGGTAATGGAAAAACAAGACAGTCGACGCAAAGTGATCCGGACCGAGTCAATACGTGATGAAGGGTCCCAGCCACCACCTTTTCTTGTGTCACTTATAACTCAGTCTCATCTTTTTGCCTGTATTTTTGATGTACTGTATTTAGCAACAATGTCAATCATCAACCTCTTAAATTCAAACACTGGGTCTCGAAGAATACACTCAGTCATAATCTAGGAAATGTCACCCATTTCTGGCTACTGAACTCAATAGCCAGCGCAGTCACCAACCGACACTAACGCGTGTAAAATGAGCTCACCTACAGGATGTGTGGAGAGGGGTAGTTGCCCTTCAGCGAAGGGAGTGCTGGTAGAGGTGAAGACATTTTGATGGCGCGCTGAAAAAACACTGTTCGTGCAGATAACATGCTGTATAAGAGATTTCACAAGGAAATAGAACAAGGGTTTTGCGATAACACATTTTAAAGAATTTCTTGTTCAAATCTGACATTATACAGCTGCAATAACTAAATACACTGCACATGTATATACTTTGCACACCACACACTATAGATCATAAGGACTGACAGCAGAGATAGAGGGCATGAAGCAAAACTCTAACACCTTTCTTTCAAATGTACATTTTACACAGTGTACAGAAATTCACTGAGCAGATTTCTAATAAGCTTGTAATTTCAATTGGGCAAGTATACTCATTTTTTCATACATCTGTTTCTCTCATCACTTTAAGGGTGGTGAGCAAATGAAGCACGGCTCATAAAAAAAAGCATTAAACAGTAACAGCAATGGTGACAAAAGTATGTCATTAAGCAGATGTTCGCATTTATGCTTATAGGTTAACCACTTAGCTGCTGTCATGTTTCTGGTTTAATTCAACATGTTCATCAATTTTTGCTTTTTTCTGGGTGGTCACAAAGGATGATCTCTCAAAAACGCATGTTTTTAATGTTTAATTTGTGATCATAGCATGTTGGAAACCAGCTCAATTGCCTTAAACCCAGATAGCTATTTCAATTTTTTGATGAGTTTTTACTTGCTGTTACACACCTGTGACTTTTTAAGAACTGATGAAATTCATTACCACAAATTATCATACAAGAGTTCGAACTTAAATAGTGGCAACTATTTATTCACAACCGATACAAAAGAGTTACATGTTTTCACCTGTTACTATCTTTCAAAGTAGTCACCAGTGTTGTGTAGAACCCGTTGCCAGTGATGTGGGAGGCGCAGTATACCGTTAACAGAGCCTGTTCTGTTGATGGTGCAAATGGAGCAGTCTACTGTCTGTCGAATCTCAGGAACAGTTCTGAATCGAATGCCACGAAGTGGTTCCTTCATCTTTGGAATCAAATCAAAGTCACAAAGACTTAGTCTGGGGAGTATGGTGGATGGTACAGTACTTGCCAGTCTCATCGACCAAACGGAGCAGCCACAGCTTGCGCTGTATGTGCCCATGCATTGTTGGGCAAAATGATGGGTGGGCTGCAAAGACAGCGTCGCCGCTTCTTTCACAAAGCTTGTCGCAGGTGAAGCTCCAAAAACAAACACTAATACTGTGCATTGACGGTATGCCATGGGGGAGCATAATGTGTCAGGATAACACCATTACAGCCGTACACGAGAATCACCATAACTTCAGACTGCTCCATTCACACTATCAACAGAACAGGCTCTGCTAACAGTATACTACGCTTTTCACATCATTGGCAATGGGTTCTACACAACACTGGTGACTACTTCCAAGAACAGTAACAGGTGCAAACGTGTAACTCTTTTGTATCGGTTGTGAATAAATAGTTGCCACTATTTAAGTTCCAGCCCTCGTATAAACATTGTATTGTACATTTAATTTCCTCCAGTTAGATAGATTTTATACAATGTAATTTGCAATTTTTAATGATATATGCCAATTACACATTGTTTTTTTTTTAGTAACATTTTCCTCGATTCTGCATTTTACTCAATTTTGTGTTTTTTAAGTCTGAACCACACAAAAATGTAAGATGGGGTTTCAACATATATAATTTACAGTAAGTTTCATAATAGCAAAAAATGCCAGTGTGTAACTTATGTTTACTTTCTGACAAAGATGTTAAGATTACTGGCCACTGGGAAAACATTCCAGTTATGGTTTTTTTTTTTTTTGCAGCAAATACATTATTTCGTATAAATAACATTGCCTATTGCAGATAATACTTTTATTAAATTAATAGAAAGACACAGAATCATATAGAAGGATTGAGTGGGGAGTGGATGATTGGAAGTAGCTAGATGCAAACCTGTTACCTTCCCCTTTATAGTTCATGATGTGATCAACTACGCTACAGTTTCAATATGACTGCAGCACCTCACTCATGTGTATACATTGTGTAACGACTATATCTAAAAAATGCAATTATTTGATATTTAACTATGACAAATTGTACCTAAAACAACGCACTTTTGATAGAGCATCATTGTGCCATTGCACTGAAACTGTATACTTTCATAACACAATTAATGACACTAAAAGCATATGTAGTTTCCTGTCA
Organism: Schistocerca piceifrons; assembly: GCF_021461385.2. Lineage (NCBI taxonomy): Eukaryota > Metazoa > Arthropoda > Insecta > Orthoptera > Acrididae > Schistocerca > Schistocerca piceifrons. The sequence continues at coordinate 876,220,341 of NC_060138.1, read as the reverse complement.
TAACGAATCATATCTAAAATGATACATTTTCAAGAGTCCTCACTGCACTGATGCTTTGTAATGACTTATATTCGCAATAATTATGGAGTTTAACCGCATACAGTATGGTGGCTCCTTAGTTCTGCTTGTGATGTGAAACTAATGCTGTATCGCAATGGCCATATTTCTCTTCATGAGACAAACATTTGGCATGCCAGATTCTTCATTTCACATTTTGCAGTGTGGTGGAACCAGGAATTCTAAATTGTGACATCACTAGCTCCTCATCCACATATGGTTGCATGTTCTGTGGGAAGAAGGCTTTCACAATGTAGTGAGGAACATGAAATTCCACACTGTGACGTTTCTGGCTCCTTGTCCATGTACATTTTCGTATCCTGTGAGAGGACGGTGTGATAGTCAAATTTATAAAAGCACTACACACAAAATTTCGGCTGCTAATACAAACTGTGTGTCACACAACAAAAGGAACAAATTACAGTATTTTGTCATCCTGTTGCAGATGGAACTGTTTGATGTATAGCTCTCCTGTACCTAGTTCCATTGGTTTATAACGTGAATCTTTGAAACTGACAATTGAAAACAATTTTAAAAAACCCTAACTTTGTACAGAAGGAAAGCTTTTTTTCCCTATAGCATTACTTACAAATTGCATAGAACTACATAAAATAAATACTAGATTTTCAACATGTCAAGACTTTTTCCATTTAACACCCACAAATATTTGAAACAGTGATATTGTGTTGTAAGAACACACTTTTCGCTTTTTGTGGAGAATGTGGAAAATTCAGTTAAAATCTGTGTATACTTCAACTCAGTAAATAGTAATATTTTCTCCATGCACGAGAAACTACAAAAAAATAAAAAACCGGTCAAGTGTAAGTAGGACTCGCACTCCGTGGGAACTTAACTGTGTAACGTAGATAGTTCATCTATAGATTTTATGAGTCATCTTGTGAGAATCAAAATATGTAATATTAATGACTGTATCTTTTGACCGCATTGACTTAGAAGTTTAAATTTTTACACTGCCATGGGATATTGACCTTGGTATTTGAGATAAATTTCAACTTGATGCCTCTACCCATTCCTGAGAAAGTAGGGTCTTAAAAGATGGACAGACTGATGGACAACAAAGTGATCCTGTAAGGGTTTTCATTTTAACCAATTGAGTTATGGAACCTAATAGTTACAGTTCCCCCTCCCCCACCTCATGTAAACTCTATCACAATGGGCACTGCTGAGCAAGCAATGCAAGTGCCTTCTAACTGTCAGTGACATAGCTCTTTGGAAACATTTAACTCTTTAGTGCACAGGTATAGAAATTTTGAGCCTTATTGCAAAAGACTTATTTGTTGAATAATTTTATAAAAAAATAGTAATATGTTATACAATTATGTTACAATAAGACATGAATAAATATTGTGATTTTTTTCTTCAAAATTGTTATTTGAAAACACTGGTGGTACATTATGTGTGCCACCACTCTTCACATTACATGGTAGTATTGGATGCAGGATTTGTTCTTGCTGAAACAGATGAACCTGCTACATGTAACACATCAAGCAGCATACTAGCCTTGGAAGTAAGACTTGTTTTTTACCTAAGCAGAGAGGTACCTAGCACATGCAATACATCCATTTGATTCTTATCTGATTTACCTTGGTGCTGCAATTTGCACAACTTCGTCACGAAATTCTTTGTGGCTGGTGTGCTGTTATTTCTGTTCACGCTTTAAGGCACACAAAGTTTCTTTTTGCTACCCAAAGACTGGACAGTTCCACCTGTCACGCCAATATTCAAGAAAGGTGGTAGGGGTAATCCACTTAATTACAGGCCCATATCATTAACGTCAATATGCAGCAGGATTCTGGAACATATATTGTGTTCGGACATTACGAATTACCTCGAAGAAAACGGTCTACTGACACACAGTCAACATGGGTTTAGAGAACATCGTTCTCGTGAAACACAACTAGCTCTTTATTTGCATTAAGTGTTGAGTGCTACTGACAAGGGATTTCACATAGATTCCATATTTCTGGATTGGATTTCCGGAAGGCTTTTGACACAGTACCATACAAGCATCTTGTAGTGAAATTGTGTGCTTACGGAATTTTGTCTAAGTTACGTGACTGCATCAGTGATTTCCTGTCAGAGAGGTCACAGTTCATAGTAATTGATGGAATGTCATCAAGTAAAACAGAAGTGATTTCTGGCATTCCCCAAGGTAGTGTCAGAGGCCCTTTGCTGTTCCTTATCTATACAAAATGATTCGGGAGTTAATATGAGCAGCCATCTTAGGTTGTTTGCAGATGACACTGTCGTTTATCGACTAATAAAGTCATCAGAAGATCAAAACAAATTGCAAAAAGATTTACAAAAGATATCTGAATGGTGTCAAAATTGGCAGTTGACCCTAAATAACGAACAGTGTGAGGTCATCCACATGAGTGCTAAAGGGAATTCGTGAAACTTAGGTACACGATAAATCAATCTAATCTAGAGGCCGTAAATTCAACTAAATACCTAGGAATTACAATTACAAACAACTTAAATTGGAAGGAAAACATAGAAAATGTCGTGGGGAAAGCCAACCAAAGACTGCATTTTATTGGCAGGACACTTAGAAAATGTAACAGATCTACTAAGGAGACTGCTACAGTACGCTCTTTTAGAATACTGCCACGCGGTGTGGGATCCTTACCAGAAAGTACTGACGGAGTACATCGAAAAAGTTCAAAGAAGGGCAGCACATTTTGTATTATCACAAAACATGGGAGAGAGCACCACTGAATGTTACAGGATTTGGGCTGGACATCATTAAAAGAAAGGCATTTTTTGTTGCGACAGAATCTTCTCATGAAATTCCAATCACCAACTTTCTCCTCCAAATGCGAAAATGGTTTGTCGACACCGACCTACACAGGGAGAAATGATCACCACAATAAAATAAGGGAAATCAGAGCTCATAGGGAAAGATGTAGGTGTTCGTTCTTTCCATGCGCTATACGAGATTGGAATAATAGGGAATTGTGAAGGTGGTTTGATGAACCCTCTGCCAGGCACTTAAATGTGATTTGCAGAGTATCCACATAGACGTAGGTGTAGATGTACTCTGTATTGGATTGCACAGGTGTCTGCCTTTATTTCTTGAAGAAATCAGTGCACTGCTCACAAGACTTCTGGACACCTCTATCCAAAAATTCATCATTGTCACTGTTGCAAGTTTCAGTTCCTATTGAAGCACAAAGGCATTCATGATACTTGCATCAATAAGTACCAAAAGATATGAGGCCACCATTTCTGACACTTATTGTCAGTTTCATATTGTTGATTTCCTTTGATATAATTTATACACATATTTCATATTTCCATTGCAATCAACCACCAGTAGAGGGTCATAGTTCCAACCTTTTCTTTCCACAATACTTCTACTGTAATTCTCCAGTCATGAAAGCTTGACAACAAATGCATAGTTCTTTTGTTCTTCCATTTTACAGAACGACACAGTGTCACCTGTACCCCGGTCACATTCACCATGTTTCCTTTCCAGATTCTCTAGCAATTGTGCACTGGTAAAACAACTCTCAAAGAAAACTCTCATTTTTTCCCTTCAAGACCAGTTAGCAGCTATTTTACCACAATCCACCCATGACATTTTTTTTTGTTGTGTTATCTATTTTACACATACAAATGTCAAATTTCAGCATGTAACCAGACTTGTCTGCTAACATCCACCAGACTTGTCTGCTAACATCCACACTCTATAGCCTCTTTTGACTTTTTTTTTAGTAAGTACTGTTCTAAGGATGACACATCTTTGAATTTGATCATTAAATCATCTGCTCCTACAACATCACTTGGATGATAGGTACTTCTGAAACTGTCAGCCACGACAGAAAAAGTGGATGTAACTTCAAAAGCTTATCATAACTCTGTTCATCTTGCTTTGGCATGCACCTGTTGTCATTTAGATGCAAATGAGACAAAAGCCACCCAAAACAATTAATGGCCATCACTGAACTAATCTATCATGAAGATCAGGCCTGACGTCCAGTAATCACTCTACCTGAACGTGGGTTTATGCCCATGAGGATGTTTATTCCTAAAAAGTTTCCATCTCCCCACGTCATGGGTCTGTAAGATATCCCTGTTCAGCATAAACATTAGTCTACATAACAATCCAATAAATTAAATCATCAGTTATCAACAATTTGAACAAATTGCAGGGAGTGGAATCCTCTAAGTCTCTTAATACATGCAGCAGGACAAATTACTGAGGAATAATACGGAGGTCGTTCAGGTCTTTCTGTTTTCACCCCACATGTGTGGCCATTTACATGGTATCACATTTGTGGGAGTTACATTTCCATCATCTGCATTAACTACTGGTACTTATTATGGGTCAAAAGTTGAACTAGACGTGTTTCCACCAGAACAATAAGATGAGATGTCGGCCATTTGATAGTGTGTTTCTTTGGTAATCACCTTATTCTGAAGAGTTTGTTTCAGAAGTAACCGTTCGTTAATGAGGTACACATTACTGACATTATCTCATCGACTTTTAGTACTTCCCTACAGTGATTCACTGTAAAGTGAAATGGAAGATGGTGTTTCGAATTACATATATGAAGTTCATTTACCCTCTCATGCAATTTTATTACCCAAACAATGCCTGACTTATTAATGAAATAGTCATCACCTGTACAACATATCTAAGAACTGTGAATTCTATAGTGGTTCTGCATGTATGTAAGTCATTATTTTACATTTAATAAAGAGTTGAATAATAATCAGCAACACTGCACACACCATTGGAAACAACAATTGCCACAAGCGGATTATGTACAGTAATGTTATTTCCGACATCTCTTGGTCACAGTGGGAACTACCACTTTATGTACAATGGGTAGTTCAGCAAACATACCTTCATCCTGGATGAGTCAGGACTCCACAATTAAGTGGTAAATTTTTTGTACCACCATGAATTTAAGCAAGGTGGAATGGTGTTACACATGTTGTACCACCTACCCTGAAAGAGTTAAGCTATGGCTGAAGTGGAGTATGTATGTGACAACAACAGACTGAATTTAAGTGTTAGTTTGATTTTGCAGAAACTGAGAATTGAGTAACATCTCATAGATATAGTGATGTGACGAGTAGTTATATATGTGAAAACATATCACAGTGCTGAGACATTAAATACGTCCTCTCTCTTTGGTTGAATGTGGAGTAGTTAAAAGTCTGAAACTAAATTCCTTTTTGTAAGATTATAGTTCTAATGTATAATGAAATGTTAGGAAACACAGAAGTGAATCTTTTGAGAATGTCAATTCACAAATTGTAAACTGAAAGACATTTATTTTTCTAATTAGTAGGCACAAATGATTTAAATAAATTGTTGCTACAATTCCAAAGGTAGGTTGTGTGTATGTCTCCAATTTATTTCAATTATCTCAAACAGAAATTATCCAAACAGCATACTGAATGTGTTATTGTAGCCAAGATAGATACAAAGCCCACACCCACCACAACAGTACAAGCTTAAATGCCAATAGCTCCACAGATAAAGAGATTGAAGAAATGTATGACAAAATAAATTATTCAATAGTTAAGGCAGACAAAAATTTAATAGTCATGGGGGCTGGAATTCAATAGTAGGTAAAGGACGAGAAGGAAAAATAGTAGGTGAATACGGTCTGCGGGAAAGGAATGAAAGAAGAAGCTGCCCGGTAGAATTTTGCACTGAGCATTATTTAATAATAGCTGACATTTGGTTTGAGAATAATGAGAGAAGGCTGTATATGTGGAAGAGACTTGCAGACACCAGAAGGTTTCAGACTGGTTATATAATGATAACACAGAGGTTTCAGAACCAAATTTTAAACTGGAAGACATTTCTAAGGGCTGATGTGGACTCTCACCACAAATTATTGGTTACGAATTTGTAGATTAAGACTGAAGAAACTGCAAAAAGATTGGAATTTAAGGAGATGAGACCTCAATAAATTGAAAGACCCAGAGGTTGTAGAGTTTCAGAGTGAGTATTTGGAAACGATTGACAAGAACAGGGGAAAGGGCTAAAGTAGAAGAAGAATGGGTAGCTATGAGTGATGAAATAGTGAAGGCAGCAGAAAATCAAGTAGGTAAAAGGACGATGGCTAGTAGAAATTGTTGGTTAACACAAGATATATTGAATTTCATTGATGAAAGGAGAAAATATAAAAATGAAATAAATGAAGCAGGCGAAAGGGAATACAAACGTCTAAGATCAATAGGAAGAGCAAAATGGCAAAGCATGAATGGCTTGAGGACTAATATATGCATGTAGAAGCACATATCACTAAGGAGAAATTAGAGAGATCATTGAAGCAAAGAAAACCACCTGTATGAGTATCAAGAGCTCAGATGAAAAACAAGTACTAAGCAAAGAAGGAAAGCAGAAATGTGGAAGGAGTATACAGAGGGCCTATACACCAGAGATATACTTGAGAGATATATTATGGTAATGGAGGATGATGTAGAAGAAGATGAGATGGGAGATACGATACTTTGTGAAGAATTTGGCAGAGCACTGAAGACTTAAGTCAAAACAAGGCCCTGGGAGTAGACAGCATTCCCTCAGAACTACTGATAGCCTTGTGAGAGCCAGCCATGACAAAGCTCTTCCAGATCATGAGCAAGATGTATGAGAACAGCAAATACCCTAAGGCTTCAAGAAGAATATAATAATACCTATTCCAAAGAAAGCAGGTGCTGCCAGATGTGAAAATTACCGAACTATCAGTTTAATAAGTCACAGCTGCAAAATATTAACATGAATTATTTACAGAGAAAATGGAAAAACAGGCAAAAGCTGACCTCGAGGAAGATCAGTTTGGATTCCAGAGAAATATAGGAACAAGCAAGGCAATACTGACCCTACGACTTCTAACAGAACATCGGTTAAGGAAAAGCAAACCTACATTTATAGCATTTGTAGAGGTTAAAGAAGCCTCTTGACAGTGCTGTCTGGAATACTCTCTTTCAAATTCTGAAGGTGGCAGGGTTACCCCTGGGGAGCGAAAGGCTATTTACAATTTGTACAGGTGCATGAAAGGAAAGCAGTGGTTGAGAAGGGAGTGAGACAGGGTTGTAGCCTATCCCTGATGTTATGCAAGCTGTATATTGAGTAAGCAGTAAAGGAAACCAAAGAATAATTTGGAGTAGGAATTTAAGTCAGAGGATAAGAAATAAAAACTTGGAAGCTTGCCAATGACAGTGTAATTGTCAGAGACAGGAAAGTACTTGGAAGAGCTGTTGAACAGAATGGCCAGTGTCTCAAAAGGAAGATATAAGATGAACACGAACAAAATCAAAATGAAGATAATATAATGTAGTTGAATTAAATCAGGTGATGCTAAGGGAATTAGATTAGGAAACGAGGCATTTAATGTGGTAGATGAGTTTTGCTATTTGGGTAGTAAAATAGCTTAAGATGGTCAAAGTAGAGGGAGTATAAAATGTAGAATGGCAATGGCAAGAAAAGCATTTCTGAAGAAGAGAAATTTGTTAACACTGAGTATAGACTTAAGTGTCAGGAATCCTTTTCTGAAAGTATTCAAATGGAGTGCAGCCACGTATGGAACTGAAACATGGACAATAAACAGTTCAGACAAGAAGAGAATAGAAGCTTTTGAAATGTGGTGCTACAGAAGAATGCTGAAGATTAGCTGGTTAGATCACTTAACTAATGAGGAAGTACTGAATAGAATTGGAGAGACATGAAATGTGTGTCACAACCTGACTACAAGAAGGGATCTGTTGGTAGAACACATTATGAGACATCAAGGGATGACCAATTTCGTACTGGAGGGAAATATAGGGAAATATATGTTAGTATGTGTGTGTGGGAGGGGGGGGGGGGCAGATTCAGAAGGATATAGGATGCAGTAGTTGCTCGGAGATGACGAGGCTTGCACAGGATACAGTAGCATGGAGAGCTGCGTCAAACCAGTCTTAGGACTGAAGACTGCAACAACAACATCATCTAAAATGGTCATCAAAATTGAATTATACACAACTCTGTGAAAAGTGTCCAAATATTCTGTCAATAAGTAGGAGAGAAATAGTCCAAAATAATCTTTACTTACATGGAGGTGACAAAAATTGTGAGGCAGCAATGTCCACATACATGGAAGGCAGTGGTATCACCTATATAATGTATAAAATGGCAGAGAATTCGCAGAGTTGTCATTTGTACTCAGGTGACTCATTTGAAAAGGTTTCTGACATAATAATGACCGCAACATGGGAATTAACGAACTTTGAACGGGAAACAGTAGTTGGAGCTAGATGCATGGAATATTCCACTTTGGAAATAGTTAGAGAATTCAATATCCCAAGACTCACAGTGTCAAGAGTGGGCTGAGAATAACAAATTGTAGACATTACCTCTCACCACACACAATGCAGTGGTCAACAGTCTTCACCTATCAACCAAGACCAGCAGCATTTGCTTAGAGTTGACAGTGCCAACAGACAAGCAAAACTGCATGAAATAACAGTAGAAATCAGTGTGGGACGTATGAGGAATGTATCTGTTAGGATAGTGTGGCGAAATTTGGTGTTAATTGGCTATGGGAGCAGACGACCTTAGCTAATGGTACATCATCGCTTACAGAGCCTCTCCTGGACCCATGACCGCATCTGTTTGACCCTTCATAACTGGAAAAATGTGATCTGGTCAGATGAGTTCCACTTTCAATTTGTTGTAAGGACTGATGGTATGGTTCGAGCATAGTGCAGATCTCAAGAACCCAGGGACCCAAGTTGTCAACGAAGCACGACTCCATAATGGTGTGGGCTGTGTTTACATAGAATGGAAAAACAGGTAGAAGCTGATCTCGAGGACGATCAGTTTGAATTCCAGAGAAATATAGGAACAAGTGAGCCTATACTGATCCTACGACTTCCGACAGAAGACGAGTTAAGGAAAAGCAAACCTACAGTTATAGTATTTGTAGAGGTTATAGAAGGCTTTTGACAGTGCTGACTGGAATACTCTATATCAAATTCTAAGGGTGGCAGTGTTACCCCTGGGGAGTGAAAGACTATTTACAATTTGTACAGAAACCAGATGGCACTTATAAAGAGTTGAGGTGCATGAAAGGAAAGCAGTGGTTAAGAAGGGAGTGAGACAGTGTTGCAGCCTATCCCCAATGTTATGCAACCTATATATTGAGCAAGCAGTAAAGGAAACCAAAGAAAAATTTGGATTAGGAATTAAAAGTCCAGGAACAAGAAATGAAAACTTGGAGGTTTGCTGAAGACATTATTAATTGTCCAACACAGCAAAGGACTTGGAAGAGCAGTTGAACAGAATGGACAGTGTCTTGAAAGGAGGATACACGATGAACATAAACAAAAGCAAGATGAGGATAATAGAATGTAGTCAAATTACATGTTACCAAACAACAATGGATGACAATGTGTCATATCACCAGGCCACAATTTTTCACCACTGGTTTGAGGAACAGGCTGGGCAATTGGAGCAAATGGTTTGGCCATCCAGATCACACAACATGAATCCCATCGAACGTTTATGGGACATAACTGAGAGGACAGTTTGTGCATAAAATCCTGCACCAGCAATACTTGAGCAATTATGGACAGCTCTACAGGCAGCATGGTTCAATATTTCTGCAGGGGATTTCAAGGACTTGTTGAGCCCATGCCACATCGAGTTGATGCACTACAGTGGGAAAAACGAGATCTGACACAATATTGAAGAAGTTTGGCAAAGTGTGATATCAATTTGCAGCTGAGACTGTGGAAGCATATTAATATATTTCATTCCGTGTGCATGAACATGCTGAATGTAAGACGTGGAAAGTCAAGTTACAATATTTGCATAAAATTCTGGCACTTGTTACAGGAAGGTGTGTGCCTACTGGGTATTTCCGGTGGGAAACGAATATCCGCACACTTCTCTGAAATCTGGAAATTGGAATTTTTATGGAGAGAAAAACTGTTTCTGTATTAGGCAACCACATGGGTATTTTTGCAAACTTATCTTTTTCATGGAATTTTCTTACTTTTCTTCAGTTTAAATCCCATCAAGACAGTTCACCAATTTCAATACAGCTCTATTATCAACCCGTGCCCTGACAACCCAATTCTTTATCAGTAATTACTTATGTTGAGCAAGACTCTGTTTGGTTCAGGAACAAAATCTGATCATACTTTGCAAGCTAACTAACTTCTTTTCCATCTGGAAGCACTATGAATCAAAGATTTAGTGGATGTACAAAGCTTTAACTGCTGCAATCTACACCACACAGCAAAGAAGTGCAGAGACTGAGAAGTAATTTGTGCCATATGTTGCAAACCAGTCCACAGAAAATTTGATTGTAGATAATCTGGAAGTGTAGGGCACATACCATGTAAACACTGAAGTAAGAACTGCAATATGGCACAGGGACTAGAGTGTATGACATACAGACAGATGTAAGACAGACACACTGCACGCACTGAAAATGGCCACGTTCGTGTTCACTGACATGGCACATGAGTATGACGGTGGATACTTGTATACTGAAGGAGAACACATCTGTACTGACCACACTGCAAACTTCGATTATAACAAGTGTGGAAGAAGTACAAATCACTCTCTACTAGAATACATTCCAGGTGTCATGGAGTTGCACGGTGATGAGAAATGGGCTTCATAGCTGATGTTGACATGTGAATGTGCTCTGCCTCGAACTGTTGAATGAAATGCACAACAGGTACAGCACTACCATAGACTGCACAGACATCTTTGTAATGCAGTGCCTAATTCATTGCAACATGGCTAGGCAAATGAAGCATGATTATACCAGGGTTTCACAACAAATGTGCTATTGGAGTATGCTTTGAGCAGCAGGGCGAGTACAGAGCACAGCACTCCCTTTATAGGCACAGAGCAGAGAGCGGGAAGCTGAATTAAGCGTTGTGCAGGGGAGAGAACAGCTGCCATTGCATCTTCATCAGTCAATTTAAATCCTCAGCCAGCTGAAAGGAAACAACTATACGAATTATCATTGCTACAAATGAAACAAAAATGTACATGTGCCATATAATTTTGTTAATTTATATTTTTACATTTTTCTTGATTTACTTTGTGAGTTGTTATACAAAAATGAAGTCATTAAAGAGTGGGATTCTCAAGTTTCCTTGCACTATTTCCCCTTAACAATGGCATCTATGTACGTAATTGTTCTTGTGCACTGAATACTCAACATGCAGTTTACATTATGATCAGGCAGTGAATTTTCCAGTGTGTCTTGTTACTTTACACTGCACAGAGCAATTGTTCACAAACATATGTGGAACCAAACTGTGATATTATAGTAGCCACCAGTTTGTGAGTATGAGGAAATCTATCCTGAGAGAAGTGTCTATAGAATTCAATTTTTTTTCCTTGTTCTGAATTTGTCTTTGTACCTCCGACACACACTGCAGGTTAATAATTTCTAGTTATAGTTAAGGATGAATCTCTTCAATATTGGTTGGTTTAAAGAGGTGGGGAAGAAACCAAACTGCAAGGTCGTTAGTCCCTTGTTTCCAGTAAAATAATTACACATGGAAAAGAAGAAAAGAAAGGAGACGTACAGCACAGTAGCAGGAGAATGGAAGAACCTAAAGAACGACAGGAGGACAACCAACACTACTATGGACAAAACAGGAAAAGAAAACCACAGAAAGAAGCAAGAAACAGGTAGAAGGGATAAAAACAAGACAGCAGATGACTGTGGCTGGCTGACCACGAGAATAAAAAGGAAAAGCCAGCCACTCTGCAACACATTAAAACATCCACCATAACAGCATTGGAGTGGAGAACACAAAGAGACAAAGGACATGTGCGAAAACTTATACATAATGATAAAACCCACCGTCACGTATAAAATGTAAAACTAAATTAGCCAATGAGGCGTTGTCAGCTAAAATTAATGGCAACGAATCCAGTAACTGAAGAGTCTGTCGCAGGGCAGCCAAAGAAGGACAGCTCACCAACATATGGGCCACTGTCAGCCGGGCGCCGCACTGACACTAAGGTGGGTCATCATAGCGCAGCAGGTAGCCTGTGAAAGCCAAGCGTGGTCAATGCGGAGCCAACAGAGAACCACAGAGTCCCTGCGAGAAGTTTGCGTGGAAGTCTTCCACACATTTGTAGTCTCCTTAATGGCACACAGTTTGTTGTGTGTACTGAGGTTATGCCATTCCGTCTCCCAAAGCCGCAAAACCTTGCAACGTAGTACTGAATGCAGGTCAGTTGCACAGAAGCCAATCTCCATAAACGGTTTCCGCGTAGCCTGTTTGGCCAGCCCGTCGGCAAGTTCGTGGCCAACGATTCCGACATGACCTGAGATCCAGACAAACACCACTAAACGACTGGTCCGTTCCAGGGCGCAGATGGACTCCTGGATGTTGCTATCAACGGATGATGAGGGTAGCACTGGTCGATAGTTTGTAGGCTCCCCAAGGAGTCAGTACATAGAAGAAACGGCTCCCCAGGGCATGAACGGATGTGCTTAAGAGCACGAGATATAGACACCAGTTTGGCAGTGAAAACACTGCAAACATCGGGTGAGGAAAGTTGTTCAATATGTCCTCTATGGACATGCGCAAAGCCAACGTGATCATTGGCCTTCGAGCCATTAGTGTAAACCACTTCATGGCCTTGGCACATGTCAAGAATCGAGATGAAGTGGCAGCAGGAACCGTGGGGTTAACTGAGTCCTTAGGGCCGTGTGAAAGGTCCAAGCGAAGCCACGGCCTAGGTGTACACCATAGAGGTGTACGTGAATGGGCCTGAAGTATAGGTGGTAAAGGCAAGGACTCCAGTTTGCAAAGAAGGGATTGGACACGAACTGCAATTGGAAGCCCTGACCAGGGCTGCTGATGCAGGAGATGAACCACTATGAGTGGGAAAAGTAGACGGTAATTTGGATTGCAGGAGAACTATGAACGTGTGCAATGTTACTGGCCAGCAGTTCTGTACACTTAACCTGCAATGGAGGGACTCCGGCCTCCACCAGGACGCTGGTCACCAGAATCGCCCTAAAAGCTCCTGTCACTAGGCAAATGCCACAGAGGTGCACTGGGTCAAGTAAACGCAATGCTGAGGGCGCTGCCAAACCATAAACCAGACTCCCATAGTCAAGGCGGAATTGAACATGGGCTCTGTAGAGATGCAGCAGTGTAGAGCAATCAGCACCCCAACTGGTGTTGCTCAGGCAGCGGAGGGCATTGAGGTTTCTGCCAGCACTTCCACTTACACTGACAAAGGTGAGAAAGCCAAGTCAATGAGGCATTGAAATCCAGTCCTAAGAATCAGTATGTCCACTTCAGTGAGTAGATCATCATTAAGGTAAAGTTCTGGTTCCGAATGAACGGTATGACGCCGACAGAAGTGCATAACACACGACTATGCAGCCGAAAACTGGAAGCCGTGGGCTAGAGCCCATGACTGCATCTTATGGATCGGTCCCTGTAGGTGCTGCTCAGCTGGTCCAGTACTGGTGGAGCAGTACGAAATGCACAAGTTGTCTGCATACAGAGAAGGTGAGATGGACAGCCCGACAACTGCTGCTAGACCATTAATGGCCACTAAAAATCGAGATACACTCAATACAGAGCCATGAGGAACCCCATTCTACTTGATATGGGAAGAACTATGGGAGGCATCAACTTGAATAAGGAAAGTACAAAGCGACTGGAAATTTTGGATAAAAAATCGGGAGCGGGCCTTGGAGACCATACTCTTATAATGTGGCAAGGATATGATGTCGCCAGGTCGTGTCATACGCTTTTCATAAATCAAAAAAGACTGCAACCAGGTGTTGGTGTCTGGAAAAGGCTGTTCGAATGGTAGACTCGATGGACACAAGATTATCAGTGGTAGAGCAACCCTGGCAGAAGCCGCCCTGACATGGAGCCAGTAGGCCACGTGATTCCAGGACCCAACCCAAATGCCGACACACCATACACTCCAGCAGCCAGGACATGGAGGAGAAAGCATTCTGATCTCTCCGGAGGACACCACCTTGAAGTAGCACTGTCCGTGCAGATGGGAAGGTTTGTGTGTTCACGTGAAGCTGAGGGCTAAGCCAGCTGTGGGAATCTACGGTTGGTAAGGTCTTGGCAGATGGATCAGACTAAGTGTGTTCCACGACAACCTGTCATCCCACATACACCCATCCCTTGTCCTTTCCCAACTTCACAGTACCCAACCCAAGGTGTGATGCGATCCGTGCCAAGCAGTGCGTTGCACAGGGGAAGATGTGTCATGAACAGAGCCTCAGGTATACCGGATGACCTCCCTGAATAATTTGCCTTGCACTGCGTGGGGTTTCCGTGGTGTGGACCAATTAGATCCCTACCTCTCATGGGACCAAAATGGACACAAAAGAAACAGCAATACTGAGGGGCAAGTTGAGACCTCAGACATTCCTTCAGCTGAACAGGGGACAGACCTGTTCAAGAAGTGGGAATGATTACTAAGAAGTTGGATCAGATTAAAATCAAAGACTTGTCTGGGGCTCAAAGGAGGAAACTTCTTAGAGAACAAAAGCTACAAGAAGGAAAAGAGGGGCTTCCTAAACAAGAGTGGAGGGAACTATAAGAGCTCGAGCCCAAGACCTCCAAGAAAAGACTGTCCCAGGGCGAAGGGGGTGTACAACCCCTTCTACATCGAGGGCAGGCAGTAAGATAACAAGGGAGGAATCTAAGACTCCCACTTCTCACGATAAGCGTATCCAGAAAAAATACGGAAACAGACCTACAATACTGCAGTCTCGGTTTTTACGAAGGCGGTTATCCAGCAAGGTTATCCACTGGTAAAGATCACCTTGCACCAGGAGCAGCTCGTGCAGATGGCTCTCTCTGATAGGATTGGAGGGTACGCTGGTCCAGGACTCATCAGGAGAGGCTATCTGGATCACGGTGCTCTTATTTTTGTCTGTGAGGGGTGGGTACAGTGGACTGGCTTAAGGAAAAGGTGCCCCTAATATCACCTTGGGGGGATGTGAAGCAGCTGGTAAAGACAGTGGCTGAGTTCTTCAAGGCCACAAAGATACTAATCTGGCTGCCAAAACTGCTTAAGGATACCTATCCAGAGACTCTGACTGAGAAAATAGGGTATCAAAACCTTGATAGTCTCGACAGAGGATTGTAAGGTAATCAACCGGAAGGTTGCATCAAACTGCCAAATCCTTGTGGAGGAAGTCAGAGAGAAGTCCCTGAAAGCAATGTGAGAACAGGACCTGAGACTGTTATTGGAGTTCTCGAAGGTTGCCGTCAAGGTACTCAAAGACAATGGCGGCAACATGGAGACTGAATGTGCTGTAGATAAATCTGCAACACAGTAAAGGGGCCACTGCTGCCCCAAGTCATCTTCTGGGAAGACGAGAGGTGGACGTGGCCCTGATTCAGGAACCCTATTTATATAAAGGGGGTGTATCGGGCCTCGGAGGCACTAGAGGTAAGCTGGTTTATGCTAGAAATATAAGAAACTCCAAAACATGCATTTATGTAAAAAAATGGAATCCCCTTCATGCTGATGGCGGACTTTTGTTCTAGGTACTTAGTGACCATCAAGATGCAGCAACATGAGGAAGGTATCACGAGGTAGTTTGTAATCGCTTCGGCATACTTCCCTTATGAGGACAATGCTCCTCCTCCTCGGGTGGTGAGGAGAATGACGGAAGTATGTGCATAACAAGGCGACCAGCTATTGGTTGGATATAATGCTAATGCCCACAACTTAGTGTGGGGCAACACCGACACCAACAGTGGAGGTGAGAACCTTCTAGAATTTCTTCTAGCTCATAACTTAGAGATCCACATATGGGCAAGAAACCTACATTTAGGAATATCAGAAGGGAAGAGGAAATTGACATAACCCTCAGTTCCACTCTGATGGGTAGTTATGTCAAACAATGGCATGTGACTTTACAGCCATCCTCATCAGACCACACATTTATTAAGTTTGAGGTTGAAATGGGCTATAGACAGACCATGTCCTATAGGAATCCTATGAAAACGAACTGGGAGGTGCATAGAAGGGACATGGACTCAAGCCTATCATAAGTCAGTACTTCGATAAGGAATCCAGTAGAGTTTGAGGAGGTACCAGAGGCAGTGACCTCTGCCATCATGACCTCATACCATGACAACTGCTCAATCACCAAGGAGTGCAACCTGAAATCACAGAGGAAACAGATATGAAGACTGTTTAACCTTGCAAGAAGGCCCTTGTAAAATACAATCTTGCAATTAAGCAAGCAAAGCAGGCATCCTGGAAGATATTCTGTGAGGAGCTAGAGGGTACAGCTGTTCATACTTCACAAAATCCTCACTAGGATATCAGCTAATCCAGGAGGAACTACAAGGAAAGAGGATGGGGACTATACAAGGACAGCACATGAAATGCTGGAACTACTCCTCAAGACTAATTTTCCTCAATGTACTCTGACAGACAACATAGACCAGGACGAGATCCCTGTGAGATATCGTTTTTCAGGTATTCGAAGAGAGAACTGGGAATCTGCAAGAGAATGTGTTGACTATAGTAAAATCCAATGGGCGGTGGGAACATTTCAACCATTCAAGTCACCTGGCCCAAATGAAATTTTTCCAGTGCTCCTGCAACAAGCAGGAGTGAACTTAATAAGATTCCTATGCAGATTATTTAGGTTTAGCTTAGCAGCAGGAATCATTCCTAATGGCTGGAGGGCAGTGAAGGTTGTCTTCATTCCAAAGCCAGGGAGAATTGATCATACCATGGCCAAGGATATGAGACCAATCAGTCTGTCCTCCTTTCTTCTTAAAACATTAGAAAAACTGGTCAACATGCATGTTAAGGAGAGGAGGTTAACTAAGGTTCCTCTACACATTAACCAACATGCATACAACCAGGAAAATCGTGTGAAACTGCACTCCACCAACTTGTTGGGAAGGTGGAGAAAGCACTACACTTTCAGGAAACAGCCCTCTGCATCTTCTTGGACAATGAAGGGGCTTTTAGCAACACAACCTTTGAATCCATGGTTAAGGCAGCAGAGGTGCATGGCTTGGAGACCACCATTTGCAGGTGGATTAGAGCCATGCTTAGTGGTAGAAAGGTAGATGCCACCATGATGCAAGAAAAAATGGTAATCAATACCACCAGAGGCTGTCCACAAGGAGTGGTCCTGTCCCCTCTACTGTGGAACCTTGGGGTGAATGAACTCATTGTTGAATTAAACTCCAGGCAGTATTTTTGCCAGGGATAAGCAGACGATCTTGTCATAGTAATACTTGCAAATTTTCAAGTACAGTCAGAGATGGAACATTGTGCAAAATTGGTGCACGAAACAAGATCTAAGGGTCAGTCCTAAAAAGACTGTTGTAGTACCATTTATGAGGAAGCATATACAACACACACGTTGGAATCTCAAGCTTCTCGATGAAACTCTAGCAGTGAAGGGGATAGTGAAATATCTCGGGTTAACCCTGAATGAGAAACTATCATGGTCCCCTCACATAAGGAGAACCTGTTTCAAGGTGAAATATTCTCTAATGAGTACCAGGAGAGCTTGTGGTAAAAACTGGGGCTCAAGTGCCAATACTATGTACTGGATATACACCACAGTAGTAAGAACTATGATTACTTATGGCACTACAGAGTGGTGGAAAAAGGTAGAACAGTAGACAGTTGCTAAGGAGCTTGCTAAGGCGCAGAGATTGGCTTGCTTAGCCATTCCAGGTGGAATTAGCAGCACACCCACCACTGGGATGGGAACCATGCTGCACATGCCCCCATTACACCCGTGGGTACAGATGGAGGCAGCAGCTGAAGCACACAAGTTAAAGACTGGCATAAACTAGAACCCCCTGAGGTATCCAGGATCTCACACTAAAATACTGAGTGAGGTAGGGGGAAATGCCGGCTGACTATATAATAACTCCCAGCTCCTTCAACCAGCCCTTCAATGTAGTAATTGGAAGTAGAGAGCTCTGGGAAAACAAATTTTCACACTATGCTGGGGACATAGTCTGGTTCACTGACCGTTCGAAAACAGACCACAGTGTTGGGGCTGGGATATACAGAATGCAGCCAAGGCTGGAGAGTGCAATCTCTCTAGGAAAGATGACCACTGTGTTTCAAGCAGAAATATCTGCTATCAAGGTCTGTGTGGAGGACAATTTGCGGAGGTGCTACAGAGGTCATAGCATTTTCATTTATTCAGACAGCCAAGCAGCCCTGACAGCACTGGCAGCCTCTGCAACAAGATCAAATATCATGGCAGAATGCCACAAGGTGCTTCTGGAGATAGGGGAAAGCAATAGGGTAAACCTATTGTTGATCCCTGGTCACTCAGGGATTAATGGTAATGAGCAAGTCGATAGGTTGGCCAGGATAGGGGCGATGACTCCCTTTATTGGACTGGAACCTGTCCTGACAATCACCAAGGCAATGATCAAAACAAAACTACGAGACTGGACAAGGAGACAGCATGTAGAATATTGGGCTAAGGTCCAAAAGCAAAAACATGGCAAGGTATTGATGCCGAAGCCATGTTCCAAGAGAAGTCTCTCAATCCTGAGCTTGAACAGGAGAGAAATGAAACTCATGGTTGGACTATTGACAGGCCATGCAAATTTCAAAAAACACCTACAATGGGGATAATATAAGACAACCCCAAATGTAGGATGTGTGGTGTGGGCGAGGAAACAACATCACATTTGATCTTTGAAAGCGAGGCATTGGAGATTCAAAGACACAGAATATTCGGATCAACCAGACCTGAAGAAATAGTGTCTAGCAAAGCACTGGTAAAGGACCTCCTTGCACTGGTTGGCTTCACTAGACACACAGCGAACGATATATCGCACAATAAACTCTGTTTCGGTGTGGGCAGCAGCGCGCTTGGCCAATGTTGTTTTTGCTTCCCTAATACAATAAAATCAAATCAAGCATTCTGATTCCAAATATTTATTTTGTGAATTTGTGCAAGCTGTACACAGGATTCACAATCTTGAATAAAGTTTTATGTTTCTCTAAATTTTATTTCTTGTAATTACTTTTTCTGGTGCACATGCTTCTTTTCATGACACTGGCTTCATATTAATGCAAATGTTTTGATATCAAATGTTCACTTTACAATGATGATTACTTCACTCAACTGATAAGATACATACAAGAACATTCCAACCATATTGCTGGGTTTTCAAAGAAGAGTGATACCTTGGTAACGAATTTCTAGTGTCTTGTTGATTATAATGTTACTTGACACAAACTTTTCACTGTTTTTGGGCAGTGTCTCCCAGGTTACAACAAAATAATCACAAAACTACATACAGCTGTACAGCTGGAATAGTATTACTGCTTTTATTTATAGAAAACAGACAGGATTATTCTCTGTTGGGGATATGTGGACAAACATTTTCCAGCGTGCATAGTGGCACCCAAGATATGATGTGCAGAGTGCATTAGACTCTGTGGAATATACATGTTCTGTGTTTGTTGATGGGCAACATAATATATTTGCATAGCCAAATGTATTAATATGTGTTGTGCGAATAAAGCAAAAGTTTATTTTGTCCCCTAGATAGTTGTTACTTGTCATGTAGCTACATTAACCTGCATAAACTACAACAGGTTATGGGCCCAACTACTGGATTAAAGTGAAATAATAAGCTTTAAGGTGACGTATATTTGCGCAAAAAGTGCGCGGAAGTTTGTATAAAGTGCATTGTGCATGCTATCACAAAGAAGAAAAATAACTGTAAAATGAGTACAACACAGATAGCGCAAATAGAGCAGCTTGTAGAGTGTGAAAATTACGCGACCTGGAAATCTGCCATTGAGACGTATTTGCACTTGGATGACTTATGGGATGTCGTAAACGGTAAATTGGCACCTATGGAATCAGGTTTTGCTACTAAGGATCGGAAGGCAAAATCAAAACTAATCCTTTTGATTGATCCACTGAATTATGTTCACAAAGAGAAGGCTACGTCAGCAAAAGAACTATGGGACAAACTGAAAAACGCATTTGAAGATGATGGTTCAACCAGAAAAGTAGGATTACTCTGTGAGCTGACAACCACAAGATTGAATAAGTGTAAAAGAGTGGATGAATATGTGAATAAAATAATTTCAACCTCCAATCATCTGAGGAATATTGGTTTTGAAATTGCGGATGAATGGATTGGAACTTTATTGTTAGCTGGACTACCAGAGAAATATCCGCCAATGATTATGGGTTTGGAAAGTTTGGGAATACGCATTACAGTGGATAGTGTTAAAGTAAAGAGTCTACCGGAAATGTAGAAAGAACCAGAGTCTAATGCTTCAGAAAAAGAAACAGTATCGGCTTTATACTCTAAGATGTTTCATATACCAGAAAATTGGACATATTGCTTCACAGTATAATGAAAAGTTAAGCAGAAAAGAAAAGAAGCCTGTTAATTCTAGTATTCCTGAGAGAAAGACTACCCCTAAAGGTAAGGCATTTTCTACTGTCTACAAGAAAATTAAAGAGGCCTTTGGAAAAAAGAGAACCGCTTGTATGAATATCAAGAGCTCATATGGAAATCCAGTTCTAAGCAAAGAAGGGAAAGCAGAAAGGTGAAGAGTCAGGGTGTATACATGGACAAGGAAAAAAAATTCCTGGATTTCCCATTTAAAAATACACTTTCTCCCGGGTGAAAACACACTTTTTCTGTGTTAAGTGACATATTTTCCCTGCGAAACCTATCAATCCTTTGAATGGTTATGATTTTTAAACACGGGCGTTGAATATCCCGGCACTTTAGGAAACAAAACTCAAGGAAAAAAAAGACACGTTTTGGAAATATCTTTGATGTGCAGCAAAATCAACGCTGCGTATTTTCGTATTATGAAAGTATACATTGGAATTCCACCAAACACTGCATGTTACTTTCCGAATCACTGAAATCGAGATTGTGATGCATTTCTATAAGCCAGCCATAGCTCATGTTATGTGATCTCGGCAGCCGATGACAGCGGATATTCAGAGCATAGGACACATGATGTATCAGTCAACAGCAACATCTCTGTCAAGTAGCACGAACACACAAACAGGGAAAGTTAATAGTTTAAATTAATGTACATAGTGTTGCTACAAGATAAGCAAAGCTTTTGCAAATAATATTGGTATCTAAGGTAAATAAGCTGCAAGAGAAGCTAAGCTTTTGCATAGTTATAATGTTGATCTTTTTTGCGCGTGTTACACTTTAAGATATATCACACAAATGTGCCAGTAACATTTTTAATAGTGACATAAACGTCTGATCAGGGTTCGAAATTCTTCTAAATGGCTTCCACATCAAAGAGTTGATTTTTAAATGAGAGTCAAACGCTCTGTGATTTAAGGAATTCATTGTACATTCTTGCACATGGTTCAACTTACGTAAAAGGATATTTACTTTGAAAGTAACGCCTTTCTAACCACCATTCGCAATATTTTCCCGCGACTTGTTAGAAATAGGTTCATTTCAGCAGTTGCCAGAGAGTGCATATAACAGGCGACACCGCGCTTGCGCAGCTACCATGACGTAGGAAGCCCGTATGTACGTACGTGTAATACACTGCAAAGATTAATATCAGGTCGAGGTCTACTCCATTGGGAATCTAGACATAGGGATGTGCACTTTAAGCATGCTCTTTAAATGTGGGCATTTTAGTATGGTTAATGAAATTCCGATCCTCTTGGAGTATCCTCTGATGTCTTGTTTCTTTCATGACATAATGTATTATCTTCCAGTGTGGTTTGCGGGATTTAAATTTTCTTGGAGCACCAGTACTGTATTACATCATGTTTGGTTCTTTATTATGGCATAATGCCAAACGTGCTAGAAGATGAAAACATGCACTTTAAGTACAGCGAACACTTGAAACTAGCCAGTACTGTGAAATTAAACATTTCGTTTCAAATACATTGACTGCCTCTGCGGAAAAGGTTAATATAAGTCAAATTTCTTTAGCAGACAGACAAAAATAACTTCACTGTCAGAAAGGTGGGAATAAAGTAAAATCTGAAATTAATAACACATTTTAGCCTTCCTTAATTATGTGAATGTATTTTAATTCACTTGATAGCTCCTGGCCACAGATACCCGTTTTGTTTTCATTTGACGTGACAGTAAACAAAGGAGAAACAGTAAAATCATTAAATGTAAATATGGGTCATGTGGAGCCTACCCACTATAATTCAGAATGCTCTGCGCATCAGCTCCGGATATATGATATTTGCTAACCGGGTCAATACTAAAAAAAATCGAATTTTCAAAAATATGTTCATCTTGTAGCACACATCTTTCTGAAAAGTCTGAAACATAAAACATATATGTTCGAGGAAATGTAAGACATGTTGTTTGGTTGTAAGTGTGCCAAAGTGCAGTACCACGTCTCTTCAGACAGCATTCTTCTATCACACATCACTATAGTTCGCTCTGTGGTATTGAAACTTGTATATATTGTAATGGATGCCATCAAACTATATTCCGGACAGTGGAAATTGAAATGTCCTGTGGTGCCTCTCCTGCTCCCAGTCAACCGGTTCTCGCAATTAATAGCGAATGGGATTATTGGTAATCGAGAGAAGAAGAACTCTACAGAAAATTTGCACTCTTTACTGCCTATTAGCTAACACTTTGCTGTTTTGTGTGACATAAAATTAAATATAGGATACATAAAACCAATAAAGACGAGAAGCAAACAAGAAAGTAAACATTTCTTCAATTCTTAGCTCTTAGCATTTTTTTCTCTCTAATCTTGTTACAGCTTTACATGACGTGCTTTCCTTTCTGTGAAAGAATCTGTTACCTCATCAAAGTTCATCGAACGTTTTGCTGCATGAAAAATCAAAATATCGTTACCTTATACTGAAAACGCTGTTAATACAAATAATACCCAAGACTGGTGTGGTTTCTCAATCTGATTACAACACACATCTAATAAATGGGACTGTTTTGGCACAAATGGTCATTTTTTAACACGACAGAATATAATTCACGAAGTACCAATATCAAATGCCTATTAGGCCTACTACAAGCAAAAAGCTTTATGTTAGGAAATAGTTTCACATTTCATTCATACACACCAGTGTCTCAAGCGTGAGATCGAAAATTAGTATTACGAAATTTTTATATAAATTTGGAACTGTGTTATTCTTCCATAATTTGTGTGAGGTCCCCGTTTCTTCTCCTTCCTCATCCTAACAAACAATCTTGTCATCACCAATTCTGTAGCTATTCCTGCCATTGTCAAAATTTGTTCGCCGATTAACTTCTAACCCTGGCAGAATCACAGGTTTGGTTATCCTGCGATTATTCTCCGGTTAGGCGTTGTTACATGTTAGTACAACACGTTTTCCGCATTACTTCCAGACTATAACTTAAGCGGCTGACAACTGGTCCTTATTAGTGTAGCAATCTGGTCAAAAATGTTCTGTCAAAATTTCATTTTCTTGGGTACACCTGTTATTCCTGTTAGTTGTTTATTTCCATTCTGGTAGTCTGAATCTATGGATTTCGCTAATAACTATAACAACGCTGATCATTCGGAAACCCAATGAACCACATAATCAGACAGCGATTGGCATTCATCTGTTCGGCTTTACTCCGCTCAGCTCTTATAGCCCCATCCCCTATTGTCTGCGGAAAGTTTATTTCTAGATGCGACGATGATTCTCCTGACAATGACATCACATACACTATGCACGCATTCAAAAATCAACTTAGGATTCGTTCAGAAATCAACTTAAAATGTGTTCAAAAATGTTCAAATATCAAAAGGGATGTGTTTCACAGCCACATTCCTGTACCTAGAAGTGGAAGAATCTACTACTCACACGCGACTCAATTTCACATGCGCATGAGTCCGCTCATTACTGCTAAAACGAATCAAATGTAAACAGTTGTTACTTCACAGTCATCAGAGGTAATTTGTTGTTATGAAGCATTGCACAGTCTTCCTAAAGCCTTTGACACATTTTGCTGTTGGCACACGCTTGCATGAGCACTGTGTGTCGTCATTCTATTCATTCAATGGTCATTGCCAACATCAGCACACTACACCGCTGCTGCCATAAGGAAAGATGCAAAAGAAGCTGAAACTGTTAAAGAGCAAGGTGGATTACAATACTTGTTCCTAAACCACTCCTGATGCCACTATTATTTTTTTCCTTTTCTGATATCTATTCATTGTAATGCATATACTATACATACCACATTAAATTTCCCAATTCTTAACTCATGCAGTAGTCCACTAAATTTTGTTTTCCACAGTATAACTTGCTGTCTACTGATGACAATAACACAAAAAGTCCATTTTGAAATAATTTAGTTAAAGAAATATTCCAAATTTTCGATACCTCGAAACTAGGTGTACCTCAAAATTCCACCTGCTAAAAATTGTTTATTCTAGATTAACATAGCTTATTTGAAACCCTCATTCTCCTCTGTTGAATAACTGTTTCACTTTTTCTAAAATCTTAACATTTCAAAAGTTATTTTTTTCCAGGATATTCCAGTCTATGAAGAATATTTTATTCCAAAAGTCAAGTGTCATAGTTTAGTAACCTCCATTTTTCTGTTTCCAAAAATGTATACTGTTACTTACATAACATACGTTTGTCAATCATTCTAACTAAAAAATTTCACTTTCTCAGAAATTCTTGGCCAGCTTGGGGAATCCTCGTGCACATTACAACTTCCCTCTCATAAAGTAGTACTTATTATTTTGTCATTTTCTGATTATAATACAGTTTTTGGTTACATGATTTTACTTCAGCGAATATTGTATGTGCATATTTTTTCCTGTTTCTGGCCTTTATTTCAATATCTAAAATGCAATATTTTTGTATTTCGCCAATCTGTAATTTTTGTAATATGGGTTCCTATAAATATGTCATCTCACAAAAAGCCACAGTCAGAAGAAGGCAAGCATTCTAGTTTTACTGAGTCTGTAACAAGCATCCAACATGTAAGATTCTAGAGTCAATGGCCAATCGCTAAAAGATGAAAATCTATATCAGTAAGTCAATCATCTATGTCAGTTCTGTGAGAAGATTTTGTCAAATCACTTGTAGAATGTGTAACTTATAGATCTGTATAGTGAAAGCTCGATTGTAATAATAAGCCAATTTTTTAATAACAAGATTGATCAGGGAAAAAGAAAAGCAACAATGGTGTTGTGTCACACCATTATGAATTGTCTGAATAACCTAGCAATTATTGGGAAAAGCCTTGATTGGTGGATTTTAACGAGACTAAAGAGGCTCCAAACTGGTTAGTAACGTTACAAAACCTGTCAAGAACTGCACCTTATCTTCAGTACTGAAGATAATCACGGTGTTCTTTGCTCGTTATCTCTCAAAATTTTGTTTCAGTAACTTTAGCATACAGCTATCCATGCTTTTAACTGGTGATAATTGTGTCATATGACAATAAAATTTGATTACATATGAGAGGTAGAGAATATTTTACATTCTTTCAGAAGTTTCTGACAATCTTCTTTTGAAGGCTAAATTCGAAGTCCAGTTATTGAAAGGTATACGAAGGCATGATCTGATAAACACGCAAGAATCTACGAGTTCCCTACATTTTTGATGTCTTATTTCTTCCAAATTACCTATCATTCATTATTTTCCAAATTTCTTCCATTCTAGTAGATAAAATGAGTAACACACCTACCTTCACCACAAACTAAGAAACAAAGGATCTGACCATCATATTTCCAAGTTTTAAATAAATTAAAATGGATTGAAAATTATTAATAATAAATAACCGCTCAATTTTTTGAATACTTACCTTCGTTGTATACAGTGGAATCATCTGAATTTTTTATTTTCTGAGCAGGCAATGTGGATCCATTGTTCAATGCACCAGAAACACTGTTGTTATTGGTATGACTGTTGGCTTTCTTCAGTAGCAGCAGCAACTCCTTGCGAACTCTTGCTTTTTGTTGACAAATAGGTGAATAGCAACTGCTTACTCCTGTTGTTGCAGCCTGTTTATTATCGTTTTCATTGCAACTAAGAGAATAGCACTTCAAACTTTTACCAAGACGAGCCAACTTTGAGTACTGTTGCCGAATGCCACTCACTTTCTTAGAAATAGTGTTCAATATATCCTTGCTGAAAAATGAAGTTTGTGAGTTGTTTGACACACACAGTTTGCCAAGCACCATAGAAGGCAGAAGATGATCCACACCACTCTCACTTTCTGCATCACTCGCATCATTCTCAATATCTACATCACCCTCTGCATCTGATGACTTAGATGTATCACCATTCACACCTACTTTTACTGATCCTTTTGATGCTTGCTGGAAAAAAGAGAGGGAGAGAAAAAAGCATAAGAACTCATGGAAAACAACACAGTAAATGAAACACATTATAACTGTATTAATCAATGGCTTTTCTTCTATCCTGTAACCCATAACTGCATCATTGTCATTCATTAAAAATTAATCACCTATGGTATTTTACTGTTAAATCGTTCTCCATTCTTGTAAATGAAAGGACTATCATATCAAACATAACAAGAAATTATTATCTACAGTGACATTACATAATTTTCAGTCATTCTGACAGTATAAATCTTTCATTAGTGAAGCTCAAGAAAATTTAATCTAGACCACACAATTTATAAAAAATGTGAAGACAATCATTTGCCTGTACAATTCAAACTGTATGACGCACAGGTACATTTCACACTAAGTTTGAAAGCTACAGCAATTCTCTAATCCGATGGAGCCTGGGCTCCATCCATTATTCTACCGCATGTGAATAGTTACCTTCTCTCACTATTTTGTTTGTTGATTCTTACGAACAACAGGGTGCATACACGGGTAAAGGGGGGAGGTGGGGGGGGAAATACCTCTCGGATTTTTCCCAGATTTTTTGGTTACAAATACACATTTTCCCAGGTGAGAGTACACTTTTTCCCTGCTGAAAATTCAATTTTCCCTGGTGAAAATTCAATTTTCCCAGGTGAAAATTCACTTTTTTCCACATGAAAGGACATTTTTTCTGTGTTAAGTGACAATATATTTTTCCTCGAAGCTGTGAAGCTTCTCAATCCTTTGAATAGTGAAGGTTTTATAAACTCACATAGAACTTCCCAGCACTTTAGGAAACTAAAGCCAGAAAAAAATATGTTTTGTAAAGATGTTTGATGCACAGAAACATTTACACTGCATATTTTTGTACTACGAAAGCGTAAACACATTCCACCAAATATAGATAATAGCTTCCAAAGCATTGAAATTTAGATTGTGTCACACTTTTGTCAGCCAATTACAGTTCATGTCACATGGTCTCGTCAGCCAATGACAGAATGTATTCAGAGCATTGTTAAGTAGCACAAATGCACAAACAAGAAAAGTTAATGGTTTAAATTAATATGCAAACATATAGCTACAATAAAAGCTAAGCTTTACACAGCTTAAATTGCAGCAGCTGAAAACTTCTGATGAGCACAATTAGAAATTTCACTGCTGTGCACCAAACATTTCTTAGGTGACCTGGGTGCGTACATGTTCCATATTTTCATAGAAAAGCCAATTACATGTGTAATTGCTAAAGAATTGACTTCACGCTGTTTTTTTAAGGATAATTATACTTTTTCCCATCATTACTACATAATTTGTAATCTATGAAAGAACAAAAATAAATATGACAAACTAACTTTGAAACCTGAACTTTTTTAAGGTGTGTTACCCTTTAAGATATATCAAACACAAATGTACCAGTAAAATTTTAAGTAATAGCATAAATGTCTGGTCTTTTGGGCCAAAAGTTTTCCTATGTGCTTTGTCCTCAGTTTTAAGTTTTGAATGGGAGTATAATGCTCCATGATTTAAGTAATTCATCACACATTCTCACAGATAACATAATTCATCTTGCGTAAAAGGAAATTTACTTTTAAAGTAACACTTCTCAAACCACCGTTCGCAACATTTTTCTGCGACCTGTTAGAAATGTAAAAAGTTGTGATGTCACACTCATTGAAACGAGGTCAACAAGAAAGACTCATTCAAGTAGTTTGTTGTCGAAGTATTGCATAGTCTTTGACACATTTTGCTGTTGGCAGACACTTGTGTGTGCACTGCGTGTTGCTGTTATAAATGGCACATTTTCTTCTCAACTGAACCTGTATTTGTTGTTATTCTCTCATTTATCTTTCTATTGGTGCAGTATTATTCTGCAGCAGCATGCTAAAGCAAAATTCTTTGTTAGAAATTCTTACCAGTCAAAATTACAAAAATTTGACTGAAAACTAAAACAATTAAAAATTTCTGGAATTCCAAAAATGCCTAAATTTTTCCTGGATGAAAAAAATCCTGGTTTTTTTCTAGATTTCCCGCTTGTCTCTGGACATATACACACTGAACAAGTACTTTCCATCACCGTACAAGGACTGAGTTGGTGACTGCTGCATATAGGTCAAATTTTTGAACATTATAAAGAGCAAATGCACTTATTTGCTAGACTAAAACTGATTCAGTATGAATGTATTTAGCCAATTTCATATTGGTGCCACAGTTTCGAAATATGCATGCAATAATAATTTTATCTCCTCAAATTTCATGAATGAAGAAGTGTAGGAATTTGCATGCTTTGTTAACTCAGAAAATCCACACATGGCATGATGAATGGGAAGCCACACAGCTGTAGTAATTATTGTTCCTCAACATTATGACAGCATAGTAATAGAAAATGATAGCATCCTTTGTTTAATAGTAAAGAATGTGCTATGTGTAATTCAGATATTGCACTGTTTTGAAACTTCGGGTACACAAAACAAATTTCAATAAATGCTGAAATAATCTATTTAAAAACTTACATTCTGAGCCAGCTTCCTTTCTTCCAGTATTTTCAAATGTGTTCTTCTGCTTAGAAATTCATCTAATCTTGACTTCCTTGCAATTTTTGGGTAATATAGTCGTCCAGGAGATGTCAGTGCCTTTGTAATATTTATTTCTTCAAACTTTGTAATTGGTGGGAAAACCTTTAGGTTTTTTAATGCAACTAAAATAGATAAAAAATTCTGTTAAATACCAGAACAAGTTTTTGCAGCTTATTTCACCAAGACAGTATAATATTAAAATGTCTAAAGCATTTTCTTTTTTCATTTCCAATAACAAAACTGGAATCAGACAGCTAAAAATTATATCTGCTCGATCAATGCTTCACATATAATCACCACTTCTCCTTCTTTCAAATCAAACATGTGCTACAGTGTTCCTTCTAGTAACTAATGTACTGAAATGTTTTTCTTTTAGCAATCTAATCTGTAGCTGTTGCATATTAAATGATCATCATTACATGTCATACAAAATGCAACAAATACTTAAAATACAAAAAAACAAAAAAATACATGCAATTAATTAATTGAGCTATTCGGGTCTTAGTATGTTTCATGTTCAACAAATAAGGCACACTGAAAATAGTATTATGACAAATCTAATACATGCAGTTAAACAAGGGAAGGAGAATTCCTAACACTTTTAATACCACATACTTCACAATAGTGGCTTGCAGTTTTACATCAAGTTGTAACTCTCTACAAACTTTGTAACTAGGCATACAAGACAATTAATCATAGGCAAAGATATTTCTACACTAATCCAAACATTGCAAAACATTCAGACAGACCTTTGTTTGAATTATTTATAATATTATTGACAAATAAGCACAACTTATTAAGAACGAACTGTTATGCTGGCATGAGTAAATGCTGCAATGGTTTTCCAGGTCTTAACCCATCCCCAGCTCCATAAAATCTGCTGTGACAGTACTTTATCACACCCAACCCTTTGGCATTTTACTATCCTCATTGGACTCTGATACCAAGGTCAAGATGAACATACTAGTACTGGCCGTAAACAGCAGTTTGGTTTCATGTCCACACTGCGGGCAGCACTGACCTTGCGACAGTTGGCAAGACCCTCTGGCAGCATAAGTTAGGAGGAAAGTGTGAGCGTTTTTCTCCTCCAGTTGTGTTGATGTTTCCAAAATTTTACAGTTGATAGCATTATTTTTGCATGTGGTTACTCATTTACTCTCGGTTTTTCTCTTGGTTTGCTGTTGTGACTTTGTTTTTATACAGTTGATAATTCTTAAGCTTTCACATTTTGGATTACTCTCTGTTTGTCTTTCAGAATTGTGTACTGTCATCATCATCTACTTTATGACCACTCCAGTTTCTCAGAAACCAACTAGTGGCATTCCCACATCTGGTTGCACATTACTAAAGTGGCTACGAAGCTGACTCTCACGTGTGAATAAACTTGTAATGATGGATCATAAGTTTCTGGCATTTTGGCAGTGTCAAATAACACTGCAGGAACAACTGCAAGAACATATGCTACTGCAATGACGACAGCAGGGGCAGATGCAGGAATAGCTTAACCAATGCACAGCTGATCTGAAACATGGGCCTACAGCTGGCAGAACAAGGACATACAGGGGAGCCTTTGCATCCACCACATCAGTCACTGTGTTTCATGAAACCTAGAAAGGTGCAAAAACTGCCTGCTTTAGACTGTGTCGCAAGGTACGAAACATACCAGATCTCGCAATCCAGAGCACTTTGTTACTCAGCAGTAACAGCAGGAGTAGTAGCAGTAGCAGTAGTAGTAGTAGTAGTAGTAGTAGAAGTAGTAGTAGTAGTAGTAGTAGTAGTTGTTGTTGTTTGTATAAGATTGCGCAAAAGCTGCATCTGCGCATAGGCCCTACAGCATCAGAATTTAATGAATAGTGCAGTTTGCTGAGTGATCATTTCTGCCGCTAAGTGCATAAAGTGGTTGCGAGATTACATTTTCAGCAATATGGAAATGCAGAGGCTAGTCTTGTGTTTCCTGAACAGCGGATTTGCAAGTGCTCCCCGAGAAGTGCAAGTTTGAATGTAGTAACTGTGGTGTCTCAAATGCTGATTCTTTAATCACAGAGGTAGTTGTAAGATTAGCACCAGACAAAGACATTCAGATGAGCTTTGAAATCATCCAACCCTAAGTTAAGCACAATCTCAAATATTGCTGAAAGTCAGAGATGTCTGCATCAGCTCTCATGTTGTTGATAAATAGCTAAGCTTTCTGCCACACTTCAACAAATCAGTCACCTGGATGACACTAAAGACACGACTTGTGACCAGGAAACCTATTGGCATTTGGCCTCCCCTCTTCTGCATCAGCTACATAGTCACATTATTGCTCCCAAGTAGATTTCGAAAGACTTGATAAACAGGAACAGCCATACCAGGCATCTAGAAGTAGCTCAAGTTGTAGCTTAAGTTCCTTATGAAATATGAAACATTCCCCAACTGTGACAAACATTTCAGCTGTGAAGAGATTACAGATAGTCAGCATTCCCTTTTATACCTGCGGCAGATCACAGAGGATGCCCCACCTCAGCATCAGGTTTGTCCCCACTGATGTTTAAGTCTCGTCCAGACTGTTTAACACACCATGAACATTGCCAGTGTCCACTGCCCTTTTCTTTTTAAAAACATGTGTCTCAAGTGTGGGCACTTGTGGCAATAGGGTGCCACAGCAGGAGAACAATGTGCCGGTGTTCGCCAATACATTATGGGTGGCAGAACCCAACCAAGCATTGGTTTTTAATTTAACTCCAGTATTGGCAGAACAACTAAGTTCCTAATAATCCCTTCATTGAGCTGAATGTCAACAGTATTAAAATCCAGTTCCAGGTTGGTGTGAAGCCAGTAGTTTCTTTGATTGACCAGGAAACCTATCGGCATTTGGCCTCCCCTCTTCTGCATCAGTTGCATAGTCACATTATTTCGTAAAACTTGCAAAAAATTCCTTTGGAAGGGTAAATTACTGTCTGGATAAAATATAAGAATGGATATCATGAAACAAGGTTGGACATTGTTACCCTATCCACCCTGCAGGTCTGACCTAACTCCCTCAGACTTAAGTGTATGGGCTATTAAAGGGTAGAATTTGTGGATAACATTTCGAGGATGACAAGGAGGTGATTTGCGCAGTGAAGAAATGGTTTTGTGAACAGAACAAAGACTGGTACTGACAGGACACACATGCCTCTGTGTCTTGTTGGAGGATATCCATAGAGCTGGTAGGAGATAATGTGGAAAAATAGGATCTGTAGTGGAACACCGTTCTTTCCTGGGACCTATAAGCTTTCAGTCGCTGTTTTGGTTTAGGTGCGTTGATGACATCTTTGGCATATGGACTCACAGTGAGCCTGACCTGTTAAAATTCTTGGAATCTCTAAATAGATTATCCCAATTAAATTTCATAATGTCCTATTCCTAATCCCATGCCACTTTCCTTGAAGTTGATCTCATCCTCACTGAAGGTCAGCTACACACTTCTGTTAACATTAACCCTACCAACAAAAAATTGTACTTACATTCTGACAGTTGCCATCCTTTCCATGTCAAACATTTCTTCCCATATAGCATTGACATTCGAGGCAAGGTACCGTATTTACTCGAATCTAAGGCGCACTTTTTTTTCTGGTTTTTGTAATCCAAAAAACTGCCTGCGGCTTAGAATCGAGTGCAAAGTAAGCGGAAGTTCTGAAAAATGTTGGTAGGTGCCGCCACAACTAACTTCTGCCGTCGAATATATGTAGCGCTACAAAGGCTTGCTTTGCAGGCACAAAGATAAATACTGGTGCCAAAACCTCTACGTCGGGGGTGGGGGAGGAGGGGTGGGGGGGTGGAAGATGAGCTTTTTTCTCCGCCCCGAGTTTCAACCACTGCATTTTCATACATTATCCAACAAAGGAAATACAAATTTCATATCGTTCATCTTCGAATGTAGCAGCATTTCAATGTACTGCGAAAATCCGACTGGCGAGACTGTTTGGGATGTTTGTCAATATGGGAAACTCTACGTTCTGAATTTTTTCCTACCTGTGAGAAGAGATGGTTGCTAATAGGAACTTTTATGAATTGTGAATCACATGCAGTATTCTCTTCACCATAAGAATAATAAGAATCTAAACATTTTGTCGTGTATTCTTTCGTGTTTCCAACTATCTCATTTAAATCCTGTCTGCCTAATAAACTACGAAACTAGAGTGAGACAACAGCAAATGTGGAAGAATACACATATCATGTCATGTTTATATTCGTATTATTCTTATGCCTAATAGTGAAACAGTCAGAAATGAAGCACGGCAATTGACTACATTTTTAAATCTAAGATGACTCTAATTTCGGTGGAGAGTGTAATGTACTAAAAGAGGCGTCTGCAAAGATTTTCAAACGGAGAAAAATTTTCGCTAAACTCACGTTCAGAACATCTTCTATCATACACAGTCTATTATTTGGTTCTTGTTGATCATTATCAAAGAAAGCAGCAGTGTATGTAACAACAAATAGCAGTCTCTTGCCATTGTTTCTCTCTCTCTCTCTCTCTTTTTTTTAAATTGTAAGCGGCAGTACCGTGCACAAAAGCAAGCCATGCGGCGAGTGGCGACAGGCCGTAAACACTCATTATCAGAAAGCGACAAACAATGCATGGCACAATACAGTAATGCATTTTCAGCTTAGAGTGACGTAAACACCTATAAGAAAGAGAACAGCACTTATCAGATCAAAGAAAAATAAGCAATCAATTCAAACCAGACGAAGCACATGAAAAGGAAAGGGTACCCATACAAATACGGACAGAGAGCCTGACACATAGCAATGGCTACCTGGTGAAGCTTAATTGCTAAGCTTACGACTCGAACCAAACTACGGTAGCTGTATCTTCATTCATTCCACCTAAATTATGTCTCATATTATAATGGACCAATTTTGTTTCGATTTGGAGGTACGGCCTAAAACTTTTCTCTCACCTTGAATTTCGAGTCTCAAATTTCAGGTGCAGCTTAGATTCGGGAATTTTTTTTTTCCTTGATTTAGAGTCTCATTTTTCAGGTGCAGCTTAGATTCGAGTAAATATGGTACATTTTCAGATGGAGGCTCCCTACAGAAATACACCACCATTCTCACCTCAGCCTTCAACAGACGTAATTAACCCACCAGCCTAGTTTTTTAGCAGATTTTTGGGGAATTCACATCCAATCCTGGTACTGCTGAACCATTCAAAAAACCAATTAGCAATATGCCTCTTGTCACTTAGTATTATCCTTGTCTTGAATGTATTAATCAGCTACTTTGACAACACTAACTTCCTAAAATCATGTCCTGAAATGAGGTCCATTCTGTCCAACATTTTGCCCACAACGCATAGTATAACTTTCACTAGCCTCCCAATCTCCGCAATATCCTTGTAAGACGTTATACTCCATCTGCATCAATTTCCCTACGCTACGGCCCCTACCCCTGTGGCCATCACCACCATAAGACTTGCCCTATGCTCCCCGCTACAGCTACCTGTGCCAGCCCTGTAACTGGCAAAATATGTACTATCAAAGGGAAAGCCACCTTTTAAAGGACATGTCATGTGTCAGCTATTATATAAACTCTGGTCGGCATTTAACATCAGCTTGACTACCACCAAGTTATCAGTTAGGTTGAATGGATGTAGGCAGAGAGTGTATACTAGCAATATTCTGTTGCAGAGCATGCTCTACAACATGAAAATTGTGACCACGATGCCTGTTTCACCGCACATGCCATCTGGATTCTTCCCCCAGACACCAGTTTCTCAGAACTCCGCAGATGGGAACTAGCATTACATATCCTTGCTTACCGTCATCCACCTGTCCTTAACTTACACTAATTTCTTCAATATCAACATTTATTCCCAGCAACTATTTCTTTCTTCACTCCATTTTAGTTTTCTATATTTTCATGTCCTGACCTGTCAACTTTTTCCTGTCCCTCTCCTCACCTCCTCCCACCTCTACCACATAAAATGCACTTAGCTTTCCACTCGTATCACCTCATTCATGATGTTTTGGCAGTAATTTCTTGTCTTGTGTGTTACCCTACCTTCCATCTTTAAGCTCTTAGGTTTTCAAATCTCGTGCTATGGAGTCCCCAACAATCAGTCTTTCCTTCTCATCCCATCTGGTAAGTCTCCCATGGCCCAGGGTTCTGGACAACTTTTCTGAACTCTTCTCATTTCCTAAACCTCACCAGTCTTTTTCCTTCACCCCTCTTCCTTAACCTTCAACCCTTCTGCGAGAAGGAGCCAGTGGCTCTGAAATCTTGCAAACTGCAATACCTTTATAAGTGTGTTCTCCTGCCACTGCTTTGTGAGTACTTTTTTTTAATCTATCAAATCACATTATATTATTTCATGTGTGTACATTTCAATGAGTAGCATTAATAATTGTCGGGGTAAGAAGATGAAGAAGAAGGAGGAGAAGGAGGAGGAGGAGGAGGAGGAGGAGTTCGTACATTTACTTCCTTGTATATAGAACACTAAGTGTGATCACTACCAACAGCAGTATCTGACGAAGATTATGTCAGTCACAAAAATACAGTGCACTGAAAGTGAATTATCAAATGAGCTGTATGCTTGAAAGTATACCTTCTATCAATAATGCTAAAAAAAAAAATTCATAAATTACATGTAACGATCTCTCCGATCATATTTTGTACTGCCACATGCAAGTATTGAACATGAAAAGATCAATAAATAGTTTGTTTTATAATACAAATAATTTTCTGGTGATATTTAGTACTGTTGAATGGACTAATTAGAATTTACATGATGGAACAGAAATACTGATGTCGGCCACATGAAAGCACTGAAATAATTCAATGGCAACAAGTTAAAATTTGTGTAGGACCAGGACTCAAACCTGGATTTCCCACTTTGCAGAGCAGGCGGCCACATTAACTGCTTCGGCCATCCCGTTACACTTCCCATTCAACCCAAATTCTCAATTTGTCACATTCTACTTCTGTAGTGCCCCCTGTCCATTTTCCTCACTGCTCATAGCATATCGCACGATTCCCTCAAGAGATCATACTTATGGTGCATTCACACTGAAGATATGAAATGCTGTCAAGACATATATATATTACTATTAGGTGTATGGTGTCTGTTCTTTAGGACATATCCAAAAAAACCAGACTCCACATATATAAAAGTAATTATAATTTATTTACTACCGGCTGGTTCAAATTGAGCACTCCCATGTAATATATTTACATAGAATTGGCATCACATAATATTCTCTTTTCGTAAAATGACAACTCATGCAAAAAAATGATAAAAAAATGTTTTGCTTCACAGAAACTTATTTTAAATTAAGAAGCATCTGAATGATACCAAATCTCACCTCCTTTCTGTTCTTTATCTTTTTCTTCGTTTACTGGAAGCTTACTTGTATTTTCATCAGTTAGTTCAGGTTTCAATGAATTTTTAGTTTCATTTGGCTCAACTTTCACTTTCAAGGGATCACTGTTGTTGTTCCCTGCCTCATATTTTATCTTAATTCCATCCGTGACTTGTAACTGATCTTCCATACTCTTCTTTAGCAAAAATTTATACGTGTTTGGATCAACAGCCAATATTTTGATTCCTTTATCATCTAGAACAAAAATTTAATACCAAAGTGTAATTTAGAAACAATGTTAAACACAAAAATGATCATAACAGCAATCAAAACTGGCATTACCCCTCAGTTTATATCAATCAGGTATAATGCAGTGACACTTCATCCATCAAATATTTGTTTAGATGTCTTTCCTGACAGCACAAAAATGTTCATAAACATTTTCAGTCATGTCCTGCTTTCGTGTAATAAAGAGAAAAAGTGAAGAAAAGGAAATGTACTAATGACTATAACACGAAATGCAGGTTAGACTGAGTTTGCTATTCATCGAACAATAGCAGGCCATAAACAAATTCTGCAAAATTAAGGGACATGATAAAAATTATGAATAAAAAATTAAAAGACTGTAAATAAAAGAAAAATATCATCTAGTGTAACCTTTGCTACTATGACTTCAGCATCCTCTTAGTTGGATTCTAAGAAATCTGTTATTGTTTTACTGTAGATATTATCTAGAGGTGGATCAAAATGTACCCATAAGTTCAAAATACGTGCATATATGCTTTTCATTATTTTTCAATATTTGTGTGTGTTCAGAAGACTATAATAAGATTATCACTGCATTAAATGGGAGAGTGTGATAGTAATAACTTCCACTGCACACATTCCATCATAATTCGAAAGTGTTTATAATGTGTGATACCTTGAACCTGGACCATTATCTTTTGAGGTCCTGCTCGAAGACCCATTTTATGACAGTCTTGAAGTCTATATTTACGAGTTGTTGACAGCCAAAGCCATCCCCATTGCCCATGTATTCTGTACTCTTCACCTTTTTGCTTCCACACCTGGAACAGAAAATATCTTTAATAAATATATTTCATCTTTTGCACATGCTAATTTTCCTACATACAAATGTAGCATATAGTTGCAGGCTCTTAGCACATAACAGTACAGTAAACTAGACTTAAAAATTAGACAAAATACCAAAAATTTATTTACTGCAAAGATAAAAGATCTACTGCTTTTTATTGTCTTATTCTATTGTTTATTTTCGCTATTTCAACTTTCCTAGCTAATAATAGAATATTTATTTTAAAGTTGAATAAATGTAAAGATCTGTTATTAACCCTCGAATGGGCGCACCTGTGTTTAAAGTGCTCCAATCGCAAATAACATTCTTTTGTCCCATTCCATTTTTGTTTTATAACTGCGAGCCCATACTTATTTGTTCATTATTGCTTCAGCTAACACAGTAATAGGTTGAGTTGTCATATGTCCAAATGAGCAGTAGTAATATAAACAGCAAGCTAGGCGAGAAAAAATTTATGATCTGTGCAAGAAAAGATCCTGATTCTGAGCTATTAGCACAGTTCCACAATGAGACAGTTATCTACGAGATAATTAGTAATCAAGTAAATAAATGACGTGTGACTAGGGCCTCCTGTCAGGTAGACCATTCGCCGGGTGCAAGACTTTTGATTTGATGCCACTTCGGTGACTTGTGCATCGATGGGGATGAAATGATGATTATCAGGACAACACAACACCCAGTTCCTGAGTGGAGGAAATCTCCATCCCAGTCGAGAAACGAACCCCGGCCTTTAGAATTGACATTCTGTCACACTGACCACTCAGCTACCGGGTGCGGACAATAATCAAGTAGGCAATTGGTAGAGGTGTGATGGAACTGCGCTGTTTAATGCTTTTGAGTGTGTCATTACTGTGGGGTAACACTTGTATGCAGCAAAAGAGTGATGCAATTAAATGTTTGTTTCATTACTGTTAATGAAAAATCGTGTGCCTGCTTGACAGTTAAGTATATTATACAAACACACATTTAAGTTATGAACAAATGATTTCTCACGGGCTACCTAAGAAATATGGGATAGAATAGACATATAAATGTACAGGTAAAAAAAATGAAATGTCGTGTGACGAGGGCCTCCCGTCGGGTAATAAGACAATAAAAGGAACTTGTGTGAGATATGAAGAAAATGAATATAGCTAAGGAACGATTGGTAGAGAATGTAGTGGGGAATTCCAATACAAAAACTGAGGAGCAAAGATGAACTGAGAGACTATATCTATTACTTCTCTCATCTTTTCTCCAATGTAACTCACTTCACTTTTAACAAGCCAGGTCAATGGTATTGGAGAATAAAGAATTCCTAACACTACAGTAGTGAATCTACTGAAATGAACTATCCTGGTAGACTGAAATTACACGCCAATTTCAGAACAATATCTACTGCATATCTGGAGTGATGCTGGACTAGCAGCTACTGTTATCAAGCATGGGCACAGTCTCTGAGATACCTTTTTGGATTACTGCAGGTACTGGAACCATTTTCACACTATTTCCATGGTGTGCGTGTCGGACTATAAGTCAGTGATTACAAAATATGAAGTTTTCTATAAATTATAGTGTAACAAAATGTGTTCCTAAAGAATTCTCAGAATAATGGAAGCACGTCAAATGTGCATTGACAAATTATGTTTAATGTTGTGGCAGCCTAACGGGCAAGTGGGCTCCTCATGTAACAGGCCAAAGAGCGCTGTCCCACCTGCAAATCTACAACGCTGACCTGTTTCTCATTTCTTTTCATCTTGTTCCACTGATTTATTTTCAAACTTTGGACACTGGAGTAATAAGTAGAGATTCTGATGAAATGAGACTAACTGAATTTTAATGGTTAAGGTACCTTGGGCAGATGGAGGGAATATTTTGAAGAGTTGCTCAATGTAGGTGAAAATACGATCAGTAATGTTTCAGATTTCGAGGTAGAATGAGATAGGAATGATGATGGAAATAGGATCACGTTTGAGGAAGTGGAGAAAATGGTCAATAGATTGCAGTGCAATAAAGCAGCTGGGGTGGATGAAATTAAGTCGGAACTCATCAAGTACAGTGGAATGTCAGGTCTTAAATGGCTACACAGGATAATTGAAATGGCCTGGGAGTCGGGACAGGTTCCATCAGACTGGACAAAAGCAGTAATCACACCAATCTTTAAACATGGAAAAAAGAAAAGATTGTAACAACTACAGAGGTATCTCTTTAATCAGCGTTGTGGGTAAAATCTTCTCAGGTATTGTTGAAAGGAAAGTGCGAGTATTAGTTGAGGACCAATTGGATGAAAATCAGTGTGGGTTTAGGCCTCTTAGAGGTTGTCAGGACCAGATCTTTAGCTTACGACAAATAATGGAGAAGTGTTATGAGTGGAACAGGGAATTGTATCTATGCTTTATAGATCTAGAAAAGGCATATGACCGGGTTCCTAGGAGGAAGTTATTGTCTGTTCTACGAGATTATGGAATAGGAGGCAAACTTTTGCAAGCAATTAAAGGTCTTTACATGGATAGTCAGGCAGCAGTTAGAGTTGACGGTAAACTGAGTTCATGGTTCAGAGTAGTTTCAGGGGTAAGACAAGGCTGCAACCTGTCTCCACTGTTTTTCATATTATTTATGGATCATATGTTGAAAAAATAGACTGGCTGGGTGAGATTAAGATATGTGAACACAAAATAAGCAGTCTTGGATATGCGGATGACTTAGTTGTGATGGCAGATTCGATTGAAAGTTTGCAGAGTAATATTTCAGAGCTAGATCAGAAATGTAAGGACTATGGTATGAAGATTAGCATCTCCAAAACGAAAGTAATGTCAGTGGGAAAGAAATATAAACGGATTGAGTGCCAAATAGGAGGAACAAAGTTCGAACAGGTGGACGGTTTCAAGTACTTAGGATGCATATTCTCACAGGATGGCAACATAGTGAAAGAACTGGAAGCGAGGTGTAGCAAGGCTAATGCAGGGAGCGCTCAGCTACGATCTACTCTCTTCTGCAAGAAGGAAGTCAGTACCAAGACTAAGTTATCTGTGCACCGTTCAATCTTTCGACCAACTTTGTTGTATGGGAGCGAAAGCTGGGTGGATTCAGGTTACCTTATCAATAAGGTTGAGGTTACGGATATGAAAGTAGCTAGGATGATTGCAGGTACTAGTAGATGGGAACAATGGCAGGAGGGTGTCCACAATGAGGAAATCAAAGAAAAACTGGGAATGAACTCTATAGATGTAGCAGTCAGGGCGAACAGGCTTAGATGGTGGGGTCATGTTACACGCATGGGAGAAGCAAGGTTACCCAAGAGACTCAGGGGTTCAGCAGTAGAGGGTAGGAGGAGTCGGGGCAGACCAAGGAGAAGGTACCTGGATTCGGTTAAGAATGATTTTGAAGTAATAGGTTTAACATCAGAAGAGGCACCAATGTTAGCACTGAATAGAGGATCATGGAGGAATTTTATAAGGGGGGCTATGCTCCAGACTGAACGCTGAAAGGCATAATCAGTCTTAAATGATGATGATGATGAGGTACCTGAGTAACTCGAGGATGGGGGTTATAGTGTGTCTGCTGACAACTAGAGAAACTACCCACACATGCCCCTAATGATTCAATCATCACCATGAACCAATTGCAAAGGACCCCCCCCCAAAACAAAAAAAAACAAAAAAAAAAAAATCCCTCTCCTGCCTATTACCCATTATAACCATGGACTGTAACAAACTAACCACATTCTTTGCCAGGACTTCAACTGTCTACAACAATATTCAGAAATGATCATCATACTTAGGATCTCTCTCATAAAATAAAGTGCTACTACAAAATATCCTGATCCATCCCTATTCCACAACTACTCTCAGTCCTTTACCCCACAGTTCATATCCTTTTGAGGACTCTGAAGCAGTCCTGTCACAGGTACATTCTATTGTATCACAGGCTAGGCCATCTGTGAAAGCAGACATGTCATACAAGATATAATAGCTCTGTTTCTTAAGGTTTGCACAATCATTTATGTGACCATGACCATAACTAGCTGTGCCCTTGAATAAATGCCCACCACCAAACTGCGGTCAAGAGCACTTGACCCGCCAGTGGCACAGCATGCTCGACTTCAGTGGGTTGTTCACAATCTGTGGCACCTGCATGCTACCTAATAATGTTAGGTACTCTGAATCGCATAGATGGGAATTGCCCTTACAACAGGTCCTTTGGTCCTGCATTCTTCCTGGCCTCATACTCCACTAGCCCCTGCCCCACTCATCTCCACTCTGGCACCATACCACCCACTTCACCTCATCAATTTACACTCACACTTTACTCTCCACTGCCTCATCCTCTCTATCCACTCTTCCACCTTATTGTATGCCACATGAAACTCTCCCAGCCTGCAACAGGGCGAGCTCGACAGTGCCTAAGTTCCATCCCTTTCCTTTTCAGCCTCTCCCTCCCAGCCATCAGTCATCCCTCCCTCCACCTCCTTTCTCTTCTCACCCATCCCACCCAATGCAACCCCTCACCTCAGTTGAGCTCCAAAGCTGAGTCATCATAGCTGTGTGTGTGGTTTTTTGTGGTAGTTACCTCTGAATGGTCACTTAAAAAAATCAGCACTATTTTCTGTCTTGGTTATGTGTCTATCAAACACTCAACACTTCAGCTATATGATGAGTCATTACCAATATTTTTACAGTATTTGTATTTCACACAGGACCTCCATGCAAAATGTTAAATGGTACGTACCTAATGGGAAAACATTCATTTACATGTAAGAGCTGTAATAAATACGAAATGAAGGCTTATATATCAGTGAAATCACAACAGCTATAGCTAATCAATTTCTTATGAATGTCAGTCATAACACAGACATTGGTTACAATCCTAATACAAATCAACACTCATTAAATAAATTCTGATCACATATTCTATGTATGAGCTGTAGAGATAAGGGAAGGGCTAGTTAGTAACTCCAAGCAAGAATACAAAAGACAAGCAGTAACAGGCATAGCTACTGAGATCATGGATCGGAATACAGATGAAGTTTTGTATTGAGGATGATCTGTCAGAACAAAGTGGATGCTTAATAACCTATCCAAGGAAATTCTCTTCAGTATTCACTCTGTGGCTTTAGCCACTATAGAACAGATCATCGATACTTATCTAGAGAAGACTAAACATCTCACTGCAACTAACATTCATAATAACCGTGAGCTTTGCACATAATGTGCTTCTAATGAGCAGTTAATTACCATGAAACACACAAGTTTTTATTTTATTCCACTCTGTGGTAGTCATACTGACCTGGTGTTTTAAACCTAGAGTATATTTAACAAAATTGTAAGTCAGTCTGTTTCTTTCTTCTTCCTCTTCTTTATCCTTCTTGTCTTTCTTCTCCTGGCGCTTCCTTTCTTCTCGTTCAGAAGCTGTCATTCTCTGAAGTTTCACGTGCCCTGAAAATTAAAAACAACAAAATAACTATCATCAAGAAACAAAAGACTTCTTATGGCTATTACATTCCCATATGCCTTGTTAATTACAGAAATCTGCAATACTGCTGTATACATCATCTACAATACTTGGCATTTTACTCTTGTAACATATATTTACTTCCAAATTTTCTGCATACTGAAAAATCATCTCTTTTTTTAGACCACAAATAAAGTTTAGTGGGCATTACTAAATATTGCCAGCCAGGTTATAAATCTTTTACAGGAAATTACAGAGTCCACATGGTAATCAACTCTTAAACATCACATTAAAGTTTCAATTAAGAACTAAAATAACAAAGTTCATATGTCAATGGGACTACAGAGATAAGGCAATGTATACATATGAGATTTTGTTACTCTATTAGCACCGAGAAAGGGTATCATCTGAAAGCTTGGCGACAGTTTCACTCTTGTTTTACAGTTTACATGCTTGTCAACTCTTCAACTATGTGATGAGTTGTTACTTTCACACCTTCAATTATTTATATTCCACCCAGTCAGTGAGAACAAGTTTTGAATTGTTTTGAAAAGTGTGTGCAAAGTTTCCTGGAAGTCATCATGTGCTCTTGTTCTCAAATACTGGACGAATATAGTCTGGATAATTTCCACATCGTAAGTTATGCTGCCTCAGGACATGCGTAGTCGCTAATACACTACTGGTCATTAAAACTGCTACACCACGAAGATGACATGCTACAGACGCGAAATTTAACTGACAGGAAGAAGATGCTGTGACATGCAAATGATTAGCTTTACAGAGCATTCACACAAGGTTGGCGCCGGTGGCAACATCTACAACGTGCTGACATGAGGAAAGTTTCCAACCGATTTCTCATACACAAACAGCAGTTGACTGGCGTTGCCTGGTGAAAGGTTGTTGTGATGCCTCGTGAAAGGAGCAGAAATGTGTACCATCACATTTCCGACTTTGATAAAGGTCGGATTGTAGCCTATCGCGATTGCGGTTTACCGTGACATTGCTGCT
Organism: Schistocerca piceifrons; assembly: GCF_021461385.2. Classification (NCBI taxonomy): domain Eukaryota; kingdom Metazoa; phylum Arthropoda; class Insecta; order Orthoptera; family Acrididae; genus Schistocerca; species Schistocerca piceifrons. The sequence goes on along the minus strand of NC_060138.1, from coordinate 876,176,532 downwards.
CGCGTTGGTCGAGATCCAATGACTGTTAGCAGAATATGGAATTGATGGGTTCAGGAGGGTAATACAGAATGCCGTGCTCGGCCCAAATGGCCTCGTATCGCTAGCAGTCAAGATGACAGGCATCTTGTCCACATGGCTGTAACGGATCGTGCAGTCACGTCTCGATCCCTGAGTCAACAGATGGGGACCAACAACCATCTGAACGAACAGTTTGATGACGTTTGCAGCAGCATGGACTATCAGCTTGGAGACCATGGCTGCGGTTACCCTTGATGCTGCATCACAGACAGGAGCGCTTGCGATGGTGTACTCAACGACGAACCTGGGTGCACGAATGGCAAAACGTCATTTTTTTCAGATGAATCCAGTTTCTGTTTACAGTATCATGATGGTCGTATCCAGGTTTGGCAACATCATGGTCAACACACATTGGAAGCATGTATTCGTCATCGCCATACTGGCGTATCACCCGGCATGATGGTATGGGGTGCCATTGGTTATACGTCTCGGTCACTTCTTGTTCGCACTGACGGTACTTTGAACAGTGGACGTTACATTTCAGATGTGTTACAACCCGTGGCTCTACCCTTCATTCGATCCCTGTGAAACCCTACATTTCAGCAGGTTAATGCACCACCGCATGTTGCAGGCCCTGTACAGCCCTTTCTGGATACAGAAAATGTTCGACTGCAGCCCTGGCCAGCACATTCTCCAGATCTCTCACCAACTGAAAACGTCTGGTCAATGGTGGCCGAGCAACTGGCTAGTAACAATACGCCAGTCACTACTCTTGATTAACTTTGGTATCGTGTTGAAGCTGCACGGGCAGCTGTACCTGTACACATCATCAAAGCTCTGTTTGACTCAATGCCCAGGTGTATCAAGGCTGTTATTATGGCCAGAGATGGTTGGTCTGGGTACTGATTTCTCAGGATCTATGCACCCAAATTGCGTGAAAATGTAATCACATGTCAGTTCTAGTATAATATATTTGTCCAATTAATACCCATTTATCATCTGCATTTCTTCTTGGTGCAGCAATTTTAATGGCCGGTAGTGTAGTTGTATTACTGTGTTCAATTTTTAATGTAATATTATAACTCTCACTGAAGAGATTATGACAGCATTTAAAATTTTTCAATTTGGTCAATGCTTACACAAAATCAAATTTTGTTGGCCCTGGAAGCCTTTAGACAGGCAAAACCTGCAACTGGAATCAGTAATTGTTTCAGATGCTTAGTAATACAAATTATTCTGCTTGGTTAGGGTTCATTTTATACATGGTTTTTAATGGTAAATTTTGTGTTCAAACTCATAAAACCTTAAGAGATGGCCATTATTGTTAACATCACCACTACTACTTGTGGTAAAAAGCCCCACACAATAAAACACAATATGCATCAGGCAAGAGTGTAACACTATGCCTGCACCATCATGTTCAAGTGATGAAAATGAAACAATGACGTACTATAACGTTAATATATGCAAAATAAAAGTTGCTTACCTAATGCTTCATGCCATACACTTGTAAATACAACAGGCTTGATGCAAGCCTGTAACACAATTAAGGCTCGAGCAAAGTCTCTAGCATTTACACATGCACTAACAGCTGTTATCCATGGCTTCCGTAAAAGTGGCCAGTTGGGATGCATAAAAGACGATTGAATACTTGACTCCAGCTGCAATACAGTCTGTCTTAGTGTGCTTACAAGAAGAGCTCTTGTACCTGTAACACAGAAAATTTCTCCATTTACTGAATTGTTTTCTGTTATCATAACATAATATGAAATAGCATAGGCTATGAGACAGCAGAGCTGTAAGTAGCTAGAAAGTAAGAATCAATACATCAATGGAATATTTTGACACTGTTTCAAGTATGCTCCCTCCCTCCGTTGCATTGTGCTCATACTGATGTTCAGAAAAGAGCAAATTCACAACCAATGGGAACACGCACAAATTCCATCAGAAAAAATATAAATAAATCTAGATACATTGCCAACTACAATTTATGCAAACAGGTCTGTAGAAAAATAATTTAATAGCCATTCATATTATAAAGAGTTCAATGTAAGTTGCAGAAATGGCATCCATGTCAAATGCATTGGTTACCTTTGGTTAACTAATTATGTCACACTTATACTCAAATTACTGTGGACTGTCCTTTACATACACTAGTATAAGCTGCAAACTTTTGCCATTTTCAGCTCGATTCAAATGATGTATACCGTATTTACTCAAATCTAAGCCGCACTCGAATCTAAGCCGCACCTGAAAAATGAGACTTGAAATCGAGGAAAAAAATTTTCCCGAATCTAAGCCGCACCTGAAATCTGAGACTCGAAATTCAAGGGGAGAGAAAGGTTTTAGGCCGCATCTCCAAATCGAAACAAAGTTGGTACATTTTAATATGAGACACAATTTAGGTCGAATGAATGACGATACAGCTACAGTAGTTTGGTTCGAGTCGTAAGCTTAGCAGTTAAGCTTTACCAGGTACCCATTGCTATGCGTCAGGCGCTCCGTCCGTATTTATATGGGTACCCTTCCTTTTTCATGTGCTTCGTCTGGTTTGAATTGATTGCTTATTTTTCTTTGATCTCGTAAGTGCCGTTCTCTTTGTTATAGGTGTTAACGTCACTCTAAGCTGAAAATGCATTACTGTACTGTGTCATGCATTGTTTGTTGCATTCTGATAATGAGTGTTTACGGCCTGTCGCCGCTCGCGGCAAGGCTTGCTTTTGTGCGCACTACTGCCGCTTACAATGGGGGGGCAAAAAAGTGGAATTGTTTCGTTAGCAAAACAATGGCAAGAGACTGCTATTTGTTGTTACTTACACTGCTGGTTTCTTTGATAATGATCAGCAAGACCACTGCGTATGATAGAAGATGTTCTGAACGAGAGTTTAGCGAAAATTTTTCTCCGTTTGAAAATCTTTTCAGACGCCTCTTTAGTACATTACATTCTGCACAGAAATTAGAGTCATCTTAGATTTAAAAATCTAGTCAATTGCCGTGTTTCATTTCTGACTGTATCACTATTAGGCATAAGAATAATACGAATATAAACATGACATGATATGTATATTCTTCCACATTTGCTGTTATCTCACTCTAGTTTCATAGTTTATTAGGCAGACAGGATTTAAACGAGATAGCAGCAAACACGAAAGAATACATGGCAAAATGTTTATATTCGTATTATTCTTATGGTGAAGAGAATACTGCATGTGATTCAAAATTCATAAAAGTTCCTATTAGCAACCATCTCTTCTCACAGGTAGGAAAAAATTCAGAATGTAGAGTTGGTCATCTTGACAAAAACCCCAAACAGTCTTGCCAGTCGGATTTTTGTAGTACATTGAAATACTGCTACATTCGAAGATGAACAATGTGGAATTTGTATTTCCTTAGTTGGATAATGTATGAACATGCAGTGGTCGAAACTCGGGGCAGAGAAAAAAGCTCGTCTTCCACCCTTTTTTTTTTTTTTTTTTAATTTATTTACTGACACAGAGGTTTTGGCTCCAGTATTTATCTTTGTGCCTGCAAAGCAAGCCTGTGTAGCGCTTACATATATTCGACGGCAGAAGTTAGTTGTGGCGGCACCTGCCAACATTTTGCAGAACTTCCGCTTACTTTGCACTTGATTCTAAGCTGCAGGCGGTTTTTTGGATTACAAAAACCGGAAAAAAGTGCGGCTTAGATTTGAGTAAATACAGTATCTTTGATAGACATCCTGTATCTGTCCAATAGTGACAAGCAGGCTCTTTCACATTTTCAATGTCTACATGTTAATGTGGGGAGAAAGAGAAAAAGAACTCATTTTCGTTTTGACAGCTAGTGCTAGTGAGCAAATTAAGAGGAATAAAAATGGGACTGGTATTTCCAACTTTCATTTCATTATGAAAATGTCAAGTCTTGGGCACTATCGATGCTAAACTCGGTGTACTGTTAATTCTTTTCATAGGATTTACACATTCACAAAGCAAAAATATGATTATGAACATCTTAAGAGCACAATAATATTACAATACCAACATCAAAAGGTTGTCATATATCAAGGGACTAATAAACAGAAGCAACTGCAACAGAAACAGATGTGAGAATGTCTCCTGGGATTATGGTCACTATTACAAACTAAACCAGGAACCCCCACCCAACTCCAATTTCTTTAAAGAATCCAACTCCCAAGCATAAATCAGCTTTAAAAATGAGTTAACGTGTTAAATATTTGACATTAAGCATGTAAAACCTTTATGCTTGAAGATGCAAAACCCTAACTGTGTTGGTTTCATTAGTTTTGGAGTTAAAAAGAAAGTCAAAACCAAAACTGGTACTGTACAGTGGTATATGTGAACAGCCTGCAAAAAATATTAAATTAAAACAAGCTTACGACATGAACAATGAACATTTAGTGACAAACAGCTTTTCTTTCATTATTTTTTGGGACTGTGTTTGAAGGAAGTTTAGGAAAGTTATGAAATTATGTTTAAAGTTTGAAAAAGTCACTATGTGCTCTCATTAACAAGCACTGGATGACTATAGTCTTGGTGATTTGCACTCGGTGTCAAGAAAAGCTAGTATTTCATGCATTTCAATGTTTGTGATACCATATCTTCTGAACTGTGTGTCATACAAGAATATAATTTTGCAGTTATATGCAGTGGCACATATGGATACTGTCAGCAAATTGTTTGTGATTAGAGTTAATAATGCACATTGTGTCACTGTAAAATTAAAACAGTGAGCAGGCATTTCCCCACTTTCTCTACTGCATGACCTCACAAAAAGCAACTACGTGGCATTTCAGAAAGTTAGATTGGCCCACTTGTAGCTCACCTTATGAATCGCTCACAACACACAGCACGAGCAGACCTATTTCGAGTGCTCTATATTTGTATCAATATCTTAGGATAATGACATAGTGTTATCAACATGTATATGATAATGACATAATGTCATCAACATGAATACTCCCCGCTTAATATAAATTTGTATAATGTTTTCTTTTTTACTGTAAAATTAACAATATATAAAATTCCAAATGTGTGCTATTGTACTACACTAACATTCATATGATTTATACATACATTGTTATGAGAATATAACCATCTTTATACCATAATTGAACTCTTGGGTTGGGAACAGGGGTTGGTGGGGTGTTTATTTTCCACAATGATTTTTAACAGTGCACACTGAATACAAATATGAGTGGCTAATAGCACAAATGCAAGAATAACATATGGACAGATTCTTTGCAAATCTCTGCACACCGTTCTACATTACTACAGGGGAAACTGATTCTTAATCATCCTGTACAGCAGCTGGATCATTTTTTTGGGAAAGGTGATTTCCTCCACCATGAGAGCTGCTCCCTTTCATTTTAGACAGACAGACTATGGGTAGGTGTCAATATGTTTGATGGAATAGGACTCATGATATTCAAATCTAGAACAATAATCTGTTGTAATATATTGCTTTACTTGGGTTGAAATATCTTAAGTTTTGTTAACCCCTTGGGAGCCAATTTAACCCTTTAGGCCTCTTCAGATGTTGGGAGAACTGAGGCTGGATTGATGCATTTGATACCTCCAAACTGCGAAAATATTCCTGTCATTGGTAGTGGAGACAATGAAATCGACAAAGTCAAATACATACTGATAGCATTTTACACTTGATGCAGGCTCTTCAGTGTGGTACACAGCTGATAGCTCCACCAGTTGTTCTTTTTTAAAAAAAATAGCTCATTTAATAACTGCAAATAAATACTCACTTAACAAACAGAAAATTACACCTTTGTCTACTCACAAGACAAAATTCGACAGGAAATGATGGGGGGGGGGGCACAGTCTGTCTGTAAATTGAAAAGCAAGCAGCACTCATGGTGGGGGAAACTGTCTTTCCCAGAAGAATGCTATGACTTAAGAATTAACTTCCCTCTAGCATTGCAGAAAAGTGTGCAGAGATTTATGAAGATTCCGTCCACATGCATTTTTTGCACTAGTATTACTAACAACTCATGTCTGTATTCCCTCCAGTGTTAACACAGTTGTGGAAAATGAAAACCCTAGGGATATCTGCACATTGTGTCACTGGTGATTCATAAGGTGAGCATACGGATCAGTATAACTTTGAGAAACATCCTGTAGTTACTTTTTGTGATGTAGTGTCGTAGAAAAAATGGGGAATTTCCAACTTGCTCTTCGTTTTACAGACCTATGGAGGAGAGAAATGAATGACCAGTCTGGCAACACATCATCCTTGACGATTCTAACCTCTACCCCTATCTAACCAAACTGTTACACCTCCAGAACGCAATTTACCCTTTAATACGATTCTACTGCATTTAAGTTTGGCACAGACATTTACTCTTCATTCTTAACCTGTGTTAGTTAACAATTTACATTAATTTTATATAATTAAAACACTACTTTTAATAATGTATGGCTTTTTCATTTCCTGCAACATGGAAGGTATTAGTCCTAGAGAAAAAAATGAATAGGACCTTTACCAGAGGAAATTTTATATAATTTAATTTTACACTGGGAAACATTTACTCTACAGATAGTCAAGAAAAGTGTTAAAAAGTTGCCTTTAAATGCCCCAACCCCCCCACCCACCCCACTACCACATCCATGCTCAGACCCCACCAGTCAGGATTTCTATTATGTTATTCATTATATTCCCCCTACCACTACACAAAAATTTGTGACTACATGAATTTTTTCACCTAATTTTTTTTTCCTTCGTCGACTGGACTTGAGACCACTCACTGAATATCAGAAATGTTTAGTTGCTGACAGGCACACACAAAAGAAAATAAAAACTTGCTAGTTTTTGGAATTAATCTTTATTTGAGATGGAGTACAAACGCATGCACGCGCACACACACTTCCGTTGATCAAGTGTTCAGTGCCTTAAGCACAACACTATATCATTTCATAACTAAAACTAAAGGTGGCAGGTGTAAAATACAGGGAGCGAAAGGCTATTTACAATTTATACAGAAACCAGATGGCAGTTATAAGAGTCGAGGGGCATGAAAGGGAAGCAGTGGTTGGGAAGGGAGTGAGATAGGGTTGTAGCCTCTCCCCGATGTTATTCAATCTGTATATTAAGCAAGCAGTAAAGGAAACAAAAGAAAAATTTGGAGTAGGTATTAAAATCCATGGAGAAGAAATAAAAACTTTGAGGTTCGCCGATGACATTGTAATTCTGTTAGAGACAGCAAAGGACTTGGAAGAGCAGTTGAACGGAATGGACAGTGTCTTGAAAGGAGGATATAAGATGAACATCAACAAAAGCAAACGAGGATAATGGAATGTAGTCGAATTAAGTCGGGTGATGCTGAAGGAATTAGATTAGGAAATGAGACACTTAAAGTAGTAAATGAGTTTTGCTATTTGGGGAGCAAAATAACTGATGATGGTCGAAGTAGAGAGGATATAAAATGTAGACTGGCAATGGCAAGGAAAGCCTTTCTGAAGAAGAGAAATTTGTTAACATTGAGTATAGATTTAAGTGTCAGGAAGTCGTTTCTGAAAGTATTTGTATGGAGTGTAGACATGTATGGAAGTGAAACAAGGACTGTAAACAGTTTGGACCAAAAGAGAATAGAAGCTTTTGAAATGTGGTGCTACAGAAGAATGCTGAAGATTAGATGGGTAGATCACATAACTAATGATGAAGTATTGAATAGAATTGGGGAGAAGAGGAGTATGTGGCACAACTTGACAAAAAGAAGGGACCGGTTAGTAGGACATGTTCTGAGGCATCAAGGGATCACAAATTTAGCATTGGAGGGCAGCATGGAGGGTAAAAATCATAGAGGGAGACCAAGAGATGAATACACTAAGCAGATTCAGAAGGATGTGGGTTGCAGTAAGTACTGGGAGATGAAGAAGCTTGCACAGGATAGGGTAGCATGGAGAGCTGCATCAAACCAGTCTCAGGACTGAAGACCACAACAACAACAACTAGAGCGGGACCAATGAGCACACAGACAACCAGTATTCCATATTATCATTCCTTCATTTTATTCTGGTTCCCAAAATTATCTGTTTGTTCCTATCCTACTTTGTCTTTCTTTTAATCCAATTTCATTCATTTTTACATTTTGTTGATATCTTTCCTCTTTATTTTTTCTTTTGCATGATGATCTGTTTTCTGGGTTTAATTCTTATTTGTTTTGCCTTTTTTGCATGTTTGATGTTGATGCCTCTTTTACATATTTCTCCTTCCAATTGTATCCCATACATACCTCTTGTCTTTCTTTGCTTCAAGTTTACTTCTTTGGATCCCCCAATCTAATATCACATGCTAACACCATTGTTCATAAGGTAAACATGGCCTCTCACCTGCCACTACGCAAAGTCTTTCGTGTCTATTAAGTTTTTTAAAAATTCTAGGAAAGAATTAACCACTGAAATATATATTTCTGGTTAACAACACCTCACAGTTTTCTATTACGAAAGTTCAGTTCTTTCAGTCACTTGCTCACACCCAGCTCATCTACTGAAATATTTCATCAGTCAACTTTTGTAATAATCAGTTTTTCTCACTAAGCAACTTCTTGTAACTTAATGCATAAGACTGAAAACTAGTACTTCACACTGCTATCCTTGATCTGCCTGGCATCATGGCAAAAATGTTTAACCAAATGCCAGTTTTTCCACATATTATTCTGCTACAACCATACATAATGCAACACTGGCAAGGTTCTTATCTGCTCAATAGGACACAATTAAATGCTTCAGTTAAAGCAGCCAACTGTTATTTGTTCTTCGACTGCCCCCTACCTCCCACCCAATAACCTTCCTAAAACTTCGGCAAAAAGGAGTGTTATCACCTTATGATATGATGTGATGAGTACAGTCTGATCTAGTAAAGACAGGATTAAAAGAGTTTCCAGAAAACCATGTAATACTGCGATGACAAAGGGCACTGCAGATACAACGCAGTGAACAACTTCAGCAAATGAAATAATTTAAGTTACACTTAAAGCTTCAGTTTACTTAGACTCTCAGGAAACACTACTGATTAATGGTCACATACAGAATTGAGACATAATAAGAGACTTCGAAATAACAGGTGTAAAAGTACAAAATGCAGATTTCAGACAACAGATGTCGCACCAATGCAGTTTGTGCTATAAACATTTGACACTGTGCCATTTTGTTGTGCCATCAACAAGTGTCAGACGTGCACAAGTGATAAATTGAAAAAGTATGAGCATAGTGTTGTGTTGTCTTGTTCAATACGTCGAAATTTATACAGAACACAGAGCATTATTAATATTTTGTTTTCACTTGAAGAAAACTGTTGCTGTATCATATCGATTACTTTGAGAATTTTATGGTGAACATGCTCCATCACAAGATGTGTGAAAGATGACTTCAGCATTTCAAAAATGGTGACTTCGATGTTGCAGACAAGGAACATAAGATGTGGAACTGGAAGCACTGTTGAATGTAGATGATTCACAAACACAAAAACAACTTGCCAACCAATTGGGTGTTAGTCAACAAGATGTTTCCAATCAGCTGTGAGTGATGGGAAAGATTCAAAAGACTGGTAGATGGGTAGCACTTGAGTTGAACAACAGGCAAACGGAAAAGCACAAAACACATATGACATTTTGCTCGCGTGGTCTATTATGAGCTGTCAAAACCTTGGGAAACAGTTAATACTACACATTACCAACAACAATCGACTGATATGCAACTGTTCGCTGCTCGAAGAAAGGCCACAATACTGAAACAGGCAACACAAAGTCATTTCTCTTCATGACAATGCTACTTCACATATGATAAAACCAGTTCGCACCAAGTTGGAAGCACTTAGCTGCTAAGTTCTACCCCATGCAGCTTACTCACCACACTTCACTCCTTCTGATTACCACTTGTTTGCATTGACAGGTCTCGCACTTGCTGAGCAGAACTTTGGTTTGTACGAAGATGTGAAAAAATGTGTCAATGAACGGTTCACAGCAAAAGGGGAAAATTTTTACTGGCATGAAATTCATGAACTGCCCCAAATATGGGGAAAATGTATAACAAACAATGGTGCATACTTTGAGTAAAGCATTATTTATCATTCTTCTGTATTTAAGGTGTTTTTTAGGCAAAAAATCAGCATTTCACGCTTGTACACCTGGTAAACCATACAGATTAACTTTCACAACATTAATTGACAAAGCAGTATCATCAAACAAAACTGAATGACATATGCAAGAACAGTTTGACAATAAATTAGCAACACAATTTTCTTGTTCTGTAGTGGGGGATATCATGGTGTTAAAAACTCAAAAATTTCAAGTGATCAAAGACTTGCAAGATCCAGAGTAAAAACAGAAATCTATACCTACATCCAAATCTACACAGATACTTCGCAAGCCACCGTATGGTGCATGGCGGAGGGTACACTGTACCACTACTAGTCATATTCTTTCTTGTTCCAATCACAAACAGAGTGAGGGAAAAATGAATTTCTACATACCTTCGCATGAGTCCTAATTTCTAGACTCCAATCTTCACGATCCTTACGCGCAATGTACATTGGCAGCAGTAGAATCATTTGGCAGTCAGCTTCAAGTGCAGGTTCTCCAAATTTTCTCAATAGTGCTTTTCAAAAAAAATGTCGTCTTCCCTATTGCAACAATTTGACTGTGTCAAGCAAGACATTAGTAATATTGTATCTGAACATTACAGGTCTTTTCTTCCTACTCATCTGCATTAATTTACATTTTTCCACATTTAGAGCTAGCTGTCATGCATCACTCCCACCAGAAATTTTGTCTAAATCATCTTCTATCTTCCTAAAGTCACTCAACTTCCAACACCTTAGCGTACACCACAGCATTACCAGCAAACAACCACTGATTGCTGCCTACCCTGTCTGCCAAATCATTTATGTATATAGAGGACAACAGCAGTCCTATCACGCTTCCCTGGGGCACTCCTGACGATACCCTAGTCTCTGATGAACACTAGCCATCAAGGACAACGTACTGTGTTCTATTACTTAAGGAGACAAGTTACTCACATATCTGTGAACTTATTCTATATGCTCATACATTTGTTAACAGTCTACAATAGGGCACTGTGTCAAGTGCTTTCCGTAAATCTAGAAATATGGAATCTGCCTGTTGCCCTTCCCCCATAGTTAGTAGTATGTCATGTGAGAAAAGCATAGGTTGAGTTTCACACGAGCGATACTTTCTTTAACCATTCTGATTCTTGGACAAAAGCTTCTCAGTTTCAACAAAGTTTATTATATTCAAACAGAGAATATGTTCACGGATTCTGCAGCAAGCTGATGTTAGAGATATTGGTTTGTAGTTTTGTGGGTCCATTCTTTTACTCTTCTTATATACTAGAGTCAGCTATGCTTTCTTTGCATTTGCTTGGGACTTTGTGCTTGGTGGGACATTCACGACAAATGCAAGCTATGCAAGTCCATAGAGTACTCTTTGAAAAACTGAATTAGAATTCCATCTGCACTTGGTGATTTATTTGCTTTCAAATCTTCCAGTTGTTTTTCTACACAAGGGATGCTTACTACTATGTCTGATGGTCAAATGAGGTATGTTTGCACAATTATCCTGTGTGAACGATTTCTTTAACACAAAATTCAAACATTCGGCTTTCATTTAGCACTTTTCAACTGCCACACCAGACTTGTCAACAAGTGACTGAATGGAAGCCTTAGGCCCACTCAACAAATTTACATAGGACCATAATTTTCTCAGGTTCTCTTCCAGATCTTTTGCTAATAAGTGGTAATTGTTGTATGCTTCATGCATAGATCTTTCCAAAGATGCACAAATGTGTACTAACCTTTGCTTGTCGTCATTTGTGCGCTCTCTTTTGAACCCAGAGTGCAACAGCCTCTGCTTACCATGATGGGTCTTTTCCACCCTTTATCCATCTACTAGGCACATAGCTCCAGGGATTTACAATCTGCTTAAAGTTTGCTCATAATTCCTCTATATCCATCTTATTGGAACTACTTATAAGTGATATCAATTCACTGTCTTAAGTAAGATGCTAACAACTGCTTATCTGCTCTACCTAGCAGAAACACTCTCCTGGTATTCTTGAATGATTTATTAACTTTTGCAACCATAATTGCTATAATGACATCACAACCGCTAATCCCCTTTTATATACTCACATTGTCAGTATGGTACAGTCTATTTATAGCTACATGATCTAAGATATTTCCAATTCGTGTGGGCTACCGTGCTAACTGCTCATGACAGTTTTTAAAACACATGTTCAAAAGTATTTCACATGACTGTCTGTCTGTGCCCAATGCAATGAGCCCACAGACATCTCAGTCTATAATCGGTAGATTAAAGTCACCTCCAAGTAGTACTGCATGACCTGGGTATTTCCACACTACTAACTGCAGACTTTCTTTGAATGGTTCTGGAACTGTCACAGCGGAATTGGGTGGTCGATAAAAACATCAAACAATTAACTCGGTTACAGCTACACCTGTTACACACGACCAGACGACTTCACTGTCACATTCAACTTCAACCTCAACAGAGAGAATATTTTTGTCAACTGCAATGAACAGTCCCCCTCCTATGGCCTCTAATCTCTCTTTCTGATATACGTTCCACAGCTTGCTAAATATCTCAGAGCTTTCCATTTCAGGTTTCAGATGGCTCCCAGCCCCAAGAATAATTTTAGTGCGAAAACTTTCCTGGAGGGCAATAAATTCAGGCACTTTATTACGAATACTTCAACAGTTTACTGATAAAAATTCGACAGCTGTAAGTTCAGGAACTTTATTATGAACACTTCAATAGTTCACTGACAAAATTTTGACTGTAAAAATGATTTACCCCAAACGCCATCTGTCTTCCCTTGCTGCACATCGGCTGATGGGTGTCCAGAGCACCTCAAACTATTGTCTAGCCTTCAACAAGTACTCTGCTACCTGAGCAGCTGCTACCTTTGTGGAGTGCAACCCTGATCTATCAAGAAGTGGAGTCCTACAAATCCCCACACGATAACACAAGTCTAGAAATCTGCAGCCAAGACCATCACAGAGTCGACAAAGCCTTTGGTTGAGACCCTCCAATTCGCTCCAAATCAAATGACCTGATCAACTCTGGGAACAACGCTGCAAATTCTGAGCTCTGCTTGCACCATGTGTGCGAGGCTAGTAGTTTTCACCACTTCCACCAAACACCTGTATGAACTGGCTTCAGAACACATGTGACAGGCATTGTTGGTGCTGACATGAGCCACCACTTGCAGATGACTGCTTCCAGCATGCTTGATAGCCGCAGGCAAGGCCACCTCCACATCTCAGATGAGGCCCCCCAGCAGACGTACAGAGTGCACTTGGGTTTCTTTCCAGTGCTGAATGCTATCTGCCTAATGGTCTTCATAGCGCACCTAATGTTGTTGGAGCTCCCCAAAACACTGATAAAGCAACAAAATTAGTAATGTATATTCTGAGAATTCACCGAAGAATATGGAACTTCAGCAGAAAAATTTTGAACCAAGTACAGCAACTTAAAAAATGAAGATTACATCAACATATACAAAAGAGCGAATTATTTACCAAAGATATTTAGGTAAGCAGAAAAGATGTTTGGAATAAGGAGAAAGCAAAAGCAAATGAAATCTCAATTGAAGTAAATTGACTATTAAAGAAAAAGCTACAATTTTAAGAAAATAATGCAGAAAAGCTTGTGCTGGGTAGACACTATACTTGTATCAGTTGAGACAATTGATGACATAGCAACAAGAGAGAGAAAATTTTACAAGCATTCGGGCATTCCTATATCTGTTTGTATTGTTCAAATCATATTTACAGCTTCCATTACACTTCATCAGGATAAGTGAAACAGGAAAATTCCTGACAGATTAAAACTACTTGCCAGACCAAGACTGAAATCTTGCATTTTTAGAGAAATAATCAAGTTTCTGGTCCTTTTAGTCTGTTACAAAGTTTCAAAACAGCAAAAATTCTGCAGAAGTGTGAAAGATCCATTCAGTGATGGAAGAGTCAGACAAGGAGATTCCGTACCACCAAAGCCATTCTCAGTAGCCATAGTGAACGTTTTCTGACCTGTAAACTGGAAAAAAACAGAATGAATTCTTGCTAACAGGAGTTTGCCTAAGCCACCTTCAGTGTTCTGATAACATCATAGAGGACTATCTTAAAATAAACCGAGCTCATTTGAGTAATCTGGGATTGTAGGTTACCGTGTACAACAGGTTGGGCATAGACTGATTACTTGAGTATTACTGTTCTGATTTGATGGGGGAGGGGGCAGAACTTATTAATTAAATGAAATCCAATTAATTAAACAAACTCATGCCCTTTGTTACTATTTTCCAATGCATTACTTTACTCAGTTGATAATAATGTCACTGTTCCAGCCTGGATTTTCCATTGTTTGATCATGTCACTAGTGCTAACAGGCCAGTGAACTAACATATCTGATAAGTTGCCAACCTAAAATTGCATTTGTAGCAGATGGCAAAAACCAATGCACATCTTTTTCACAAGAGCTCAGTACCCATGCACCTTGCCTGAAGAGGTTCTAATTTAACACCAAAATAAGCATGTGAAATGGCATTTTAAGCAACAATATTGTTGAAACTTCCTATCAGATTAAATCTCTGCGGACCAAGTCTTGAAACTAAAACCCTGCCTTACGAGAGCAATGCTTTTACAAACTGAAATGTACAAGCATGACTCATGACCCGTCTCACAGCTTTAGCTCCGCCACATCTCTCTCCTACCTTTAAAAACTTCACAGAAGCTCTCATGCCCACCTTACTGGACAAGCACTCCAGGAAGAAAGGATATAGCAGAGAAAGATCAGGAAGTTCAAAAGAGGGCCACACTATGCTGAAGAGTGAAAGATTCTTTATGGAGTCATTACTGTTAGCTGAAGCCCACATTCCAACACGAAAATTAAATAGATCCACATAAAATACTACACTGGCATTTAGAAATAAAAAGAGTGTGTTTTCTCCTAAATTTTAGAACTGTTGAAATTATTAGCTGGCCCACATTATTCATTTGTTAATGTTATTCATTGTTAATGAAGTAATTAATGTCTTAATGTTGCAATACTAATTCATTAACATACGATTTTTCATTACATTTGACTGCCCGCACCACAGCAGTCTTACATCCTGTATCATCTGCAACAGCACACACACTCTGATGCGTGATGTAATCAGTCTGTGTGTCTAACCAGTTTTGACTTACAGCAATGAGACATAAATTGTTTAGGTTACAACCAACTCAAACCACCACATATCGGAAGCGATGGCGTAGTTTTATGAAATATACCTATGCAAAGCCTATTACGACACCATGATATGACTCATGTTTTGCGATTAATGTTAGTACTGTTTGGAGAAATCACATGAAAATTTGCTGAGTACACTGAATTCAGTGAAACATCCCATGTTAGTGTGTTTGCTTTTAAGCAACTCGGTAAATTATAAGTGAATTTAAGGTGTCAGAACTACATATTATCTACAACAGATATTTAGTTTCAACCCATTGAGACAGTGAACTACAGTAGTAAGTTAGTGATAGAAACTGTGTTTGCAGTCAGTCTTTTCATGCATGGGGTTAGACAACTGAAACTACAACATACTGATAAATTGGATATATAAACAATTAAGTCACAGAACTAGTTGAAAAGTTTTTGTATTTAGGGCAGTTAATGACAACAATTGAATGGACAGCAACATAAATAACAGAGAGCAAAAGAGGCCTGGAGCACTTTTGATAAACTACATTTTCTCAAAAATAAGCTCCCAATAGGTCTGAAACAGGGCATTTCCAATCAGCATGTGTTATCAATGTCAACTTAAGGCAGTGAGACATACACTTTTAATTAGCAAATCTTTTAAAAAAATGATGGGAATTACTAAGGGAGTCAATAAAACAAAACAAGATGACTGGTGTATGAAGGAAGTACCACATCGGATTCCAACCCAGTTGTGAGTGTTAAATTGTTGCTGTTCATCTGACAACGATGAATGGTTAGAAACATACACGTTTTAAATGATACAAAGAAAACATACAAATATTTTGGAAATAACTTTGCAGCTTCATAGAAAAGGAATGTGGGAAATAACTCAGACAGTACAGTTCATAACTGAAGATGGTGTGAAAACAATATGCTTCAATACATATCCTATTAGCGAAGGCAGC
Source organism: Schistocerca piceifrons (assembly GCF_021461385.2). Lineage (NCBI taxonomy): Eukaryota > Metazoa > Arthropoda > Insecta > Orthoptera > Acrididae > Schistocerca > Schistocerca piceifrons. Next base: position 876,160,323 of record NC_060138.1, on the reverse strand, counting down.
AGATGATCAAGTAGGTAAAAAGACAAGGGCTAGTAGAAATCCTTGGGTAACAGAAGAAATATTAAATTTAATTGATGAAAGGAGAAAATATAAAAATGCAGTAAATGAAGCAGGCAAAAAGGAATACAAACGTCTCAAAAATGAGATCGACAGGAAGTGCAAAATGGCTAAGCAGGGATGGCTAGAGGACAAATGTAAGGATGTAGAGGTCTGTCTCACTAGGGGTAAGATAGATACTGCCTACAGGAAAATTAAAGAGACCTTTGGAGATAAGAGAACGACTTGTATGAATATCAAGAGCTCAGATGGAAACCCAGTTCTAAGCAAAGAAGGGAAAGCAGAAAGGTGGAAGGAGTATATAGAGGGTCTATACAAGGGCGATGTACTTGAGGACAATATTATGGAAATGGAAGAGGATGAAGATGAAGATGAAATGGGAGATATGATACTGCGTGAAGAGTTTGACAGAGCACTGAAAGACAGAGTCGAAACAAGGCCCCCGGAGTAGACAACATTCCATTGGAACTACTGACGGCCTTGGGAGAGCCAGTCCTGACAAAACTCTACCATCTGGTGAGCAAGATGTATGAAACAGGCGAAATACCCTCAGACTTCAAGAAGAATATAATAATTCCAATCCCAAAGAAAGCAGGTGTTGACGGATGTGAAAATTACCGAACTATCAGTTTAATAAGTGACAGCTGCAAAATACTAACACGAATTCTTTACAGACAAATGGAAAAACTAGTAGAAGCCAACCTCGGGGAAGATCAGTTTGGATTCCGTAGAAACACTGGAACATGTGAGGCAATACTGACCTTACAACTTATCTTAGAAGAAAGATTAAGGAAAGGCAAACCTACGTTCCTAGCATTTGTAGACTTAGAGAAAGCTTTTGACAATGTTGATTGGAATACTCTCTTTCAAATTCTAAAGGTGGCAGGGGTAAAATGCAGGGAGCGAAAGGCTATTTACAATTTGTACAGAAACCAGATGGCAGTTATAAGAGTCGATGGACATGAAAGGGAAGCAGTGGTTGGGAAGGGAGTAAGACAGGGTTGTAGCCTCTCCCCGATGTTGTTCAATCTGTATATTGAGCAAGCAGTAAAGGAAACAAAAGAAAAATTCGGAGTAGGTATTAAAATTCATGGAGAAGAAATAAAAACTTTGAGGTTCGCCGATGACATAGTAATTCTGTCAGAGACAGCAAAGGACTTGGAAGAGCAGTTGAAAGGAATGGACAGTGTCTTGAAAGGAGGATATAAGATGAACATCAACAAAAGCAAAACAAGGATAATGGAATGTAGTCTAATTAAGTCGGGTGATGCTGAGGGAATTAGATTAGGAAATGAGGCACTTAAAGTAGTAAAGGAGTTTTGCTATTTGGGGAGCAAAATAACTGATGATGGTCGAAGTAGAGAGGATATAAAATGTAGGCTGGCAATGGCAAGGAAAGCGTTTCTGAAGAAGAGAAATTTGTTAACATCCAGTATTGATTTAAGTGTCAGGAAATCATTTCTGAAAGTATTCGTATGGAGTGTAGCCATGTATGGAAGTGAAACATGGACGATAAATAGTTTGGACAAGAAGAGAATAGAAGCTTTCGAAATGTGGTGCTACAGAAGAATGCTGAAGATTAGATGGGTAGATCACATAACTAATGAGGAAGTATTGAATAGGATTGGGGAGAAGAGAAGTTTGTGGCACAACTTGACCAGAAGAAGGGATCGGTTGGTAGGACATGTTCTGAGGCATCAAGGGATCACCAATTTAGTATTGGAGGGCAGCGTGGAGGGTAAAAATCGTAGAGGGAGACCAAGAGGTGAATACACTAAGCAGATTCAGAAGGATGTAGGTTGCAGTAGGTACTGGGAGATGAAAAAGCTTGCACAGGATAGAGAAGCATGGAGAGCTGCATTAAACCAGTCTCAGGACTGAAGACCACAACAACAACATATCCTATTTCACTACACATTTAGCCCAAGTGATTAAAATGTACTTACCATAAAGTGAACCAATCCATTTGAATTCAGATGCTGGTGTCAATGAAAATTTATGGGATAAATGCCTCCTCTTATCCCTTTCTTCATTGCGCTGATGTTTATTTAGTGCAGCAATATTTGTACTATACTGATTTGTGTAGCTCTTGAATGTATTTTCCATCCCAAGCTTGAACATATATGTGCCTAAAACATAAACGTTTATGAGGCTATATGCAAAAAAGCAATTAAACATGTTAATGTGATACATTTGTAGACATTTTCAAACCAAACAGTTTCAACCTTCAACCTCAATGCATTTGGCATAAGAACTTTAAATGTGAATTATGTTAAAATTTACTGCTAGTCTTAGTCTCTTCCCACCAAAACGTTTGAAGACAGATGGAGGATGCTTTACTGTGTTTTCAGGTAACATCTAAAATAATCAACTTTGAAGTTGTTATCTCTTTTTTTCACACCTGCCACCCTTTCCGCTTGTTGTACATCCTATCCCAGAAAGTGAATATCTTCACAAATAGACCAACAATCATAACAACAGCACAATGTATTATAATAACAGCCTTGTCTGGAAATATGTCACCCAAGTCAACTGTGTCTCTCCCTAACTGATAACATCTCAAAGTTAATGTTCACTACCCAGTTTGGTTGAAGGAAGATTAAGGTTTAATGTTTCAAAGACAACCAGTTCATTATAGGTGGATCACAAGCTTGGGTTGGGGAAGTATATGGAAGATACTTTTAAAGGAAGCCACTGTTATTCAATGTAGGAAAACAAAGGAAAACTTAACTTTGAATAACACGGGGATCAAAATTACCATCCTCCTAAACAGCAGTCGAGTACCTTGCCCCTACTCCACAATGCTTGATCAAATTGGAGTCCCCCTTCCACATTTAAATATAATTTTTTTTTCTCCAAACATATTTTATAACATCCACCAGCTTACCTTCACATCTAAACTTAACATTCATTTCTAATTTAAATATATCTCATTATCCTTGAGCTTCCTCTTCATCATAATTTTTCAACTTAGCTTTCAATATTATACTTTTTCTTTTCACCTATGATTACAAAAAACATACAACAATCTTAAAAATGCTAATGAAATACCTGTGGCTATCTGTTGTGCTTTCAGTCTTGTTATACGAGTCCCATCAGATGCTAGTTCCTTTTCAATTTCTTTTTGATCCCTCTGCAATTTTTCTAACTCTGCTTTTGTTAGACCAGCGGCACTACGTCTCTTCAAATCATCCATATTAAATGTGCGTGGTTGAAGGGAACCGGTTTTGGAACGTGTCACTATTGTATGTTTCTTTCCTGTAACAGAAGAAGATAAGTATATCTGTGACAGGTAAAGGTATCATTACACTGTTTTTACTACATCGGCCTTATTGAAAAACTACTACAAATCCTAATAAATCACATCATGACACTGCTACATGAGAATCTCAAACAGTTAGGCTTTGTGTACAGTGTGCAGCAGCTAAATTGAGTTTCTTTTCAACTTTAATTTTTCCACTACCTTCTTACATCTACAGCTAGTTAACCTCATGATACAGTCAAGTAAACCATTCAGCAAAACAGTTGTAAACACAAAATAGTTTCCGCTGACACAGATGAGACTGAAGCTGAAAAATAATTCTGATGAAGAAAATGCTTCACTCCAATCAAACTCTTAAACATAAACATCACTCACAAATTAGGCATCAGGCCTGTTACAAGTGGCCGACTGCTGGCAGCGAAACAGTACAAGGAGTGATCTACAATTATGCGATGTGATTTTTATGTTGCTGATCCCTCCAGCCATTATTTCCAGTAGCAAAATCATTGTGATGCCACTGTATCTTTATTTGAGCAGCTCCTCATTTGGCCTCATAAGGTCGAGTGGACCCCATTCAAGATTTCCCTTCCTCAGAAGAATTCAAAGAGGTACCAGGAATTGAACCAGGGTCCTTTGGAACCAAAGGCAACAATGCTAATATTCAGCTGCTGAGGTGGTTCTCTAGCCAAACTCCGATTAAAGTAATAAACTTCTTCAGTTATGAAAAATCAACAGTTTACTACATTGTTACGAATTTTTTTGTTGCTTAGCAATCAAATTAAAATATCTATTGGCAAGGGAGAAAAAAATTGTGTATTAAGTAGTCTATGACCTCAGAATCACTAAAAAGCTTAAAATTGATTTGAAAGAGTGGTGGATTGTCATTAAAAAATTTGAATCAATATGAAGAGAAGAGAAATGAAATGATCATACGGCATTATCAGCTGGGAAACCCCACCTGCATTGATCGGCCGCCTGTTGCAAGTTTTTCTATTTCATGCCATTTCGGCAACATGTACGTCTTTGTGGCAAAGAAGAGATGAGTTGTGGACTAATATAAGGAGAACTGTGGACCATACTGAAAGTGTGACTAACACTGCCAAGAGGTAACTAAACAGAGTTGCGCCTTGTAATTTGTTGCTGCATTTATTACAACATAGACAATAGTTAAATTTGCTGTGGATGCCAATGGTGAATCAAACAACTGATCATTAGCCCACAATTAAGATGTTCCTTTTGTGGTAACGTCTAAGTATGCAGTTTGTGTTCACTTGCTAGGTGTAATTTCAAATTATAGAGACAACGTACTATCATTTTTTTAAGCATAGATATATTACAAAAGAAGATGTGTGCAAGTCTTACCGACAGTGGTAAGTTCATAGATGGAAAATTGGAAAATGGTAGCCTCTGGCTTCTGGGAACCCACACATGGTCTGCGTTCCCGTGGAATGTGTGCTGACAATGGTAACATGTTTTACTAAAAGGATGTTTGGTTCCACAACAGCCCAAATCTACACTCTTAAACTACAATAATTTTCCCATTGTCAACAGAGCTTGTGACAAGTGTAACAACTTCAATGTCACATCCTGCAAATGGGCATTATGGTGGCATTCTGAGAAATAAACAAGAACAAGTGAAACAGCCAAGTCCCCTATCAAACAGACCAAGGATGTAAGTAGTTCACTGAATGAAATGAATCGTAGAAAAATATAAATTAGCTTATTTTTAAGTTTCTTGTGCATTTAAAAAATACTTCTGGATGCAAAACATATGTCCCAATCTAGCTATCAACACCCTACACAAAACACCTACAAGATGAAATTAAAGGATTCAAAATATTTGAATAAACATAGACAACTCTTTGAATAGATGCAGATGCCAGCCTTAATCTGAGAGCCATTCCACACAAAAATCAATTCTAAGAATGAGAAATTAAGAATAAACTAATATATAAAATACTACAATGACTCGTAAGTCATGCAGATTGATAAAAATCCATTAAAAAGATTTTTGTGAAATGAAATGCTTTGTCCTCCTTGCAGTGAAGGAGACTCTGATGACAGACATTTTACATTTAATTCATTGTCATGTATAACTGAACAAAGATTAGCAAACTGCTACCTTCCCACATGCTTCAATAAAATATAAGTAAGTAAAAATAGTATTCCAAAAGCCACATAACTTCATGGATTATCAACATGGAAAGAATTATGGCACACTTGAACTCAGGGTGTATATGACACGGGACAACCAGGAGATCCGGGTAAAACCCGGGAAGTATTTCATCCGGTAGAAAACCGGGAAAAACCTTGAAATTTTTCAATGTTTTAGTTTTTTGTTAAATTTTTGTAATTTTGACTGGTAAGAACCGATACTCTAACAAAGGACATTACTGTATCCTGCTACTGCAGAATAATACTTCAACAATAAAACATAAAAAAGAGAAAAAAATGAAAATAACTTAAATTGCAAAGAAAATGAGCCATATACAGCAACGACACACAGTGCTCATGCAAGCGTCTGCCAACAGCAAAATGTGTCAAAGGCCTTAGGAACACCATGCAATGCTTCATAACAACAAATTGCCTCTGATGAGTGTGAAGTCACAACTGTTTACATTAGATTTATTTTAGCAGTTACGAGTGGGCTCATGCGCATGCACAGTTGAGTCGCGTTTGAGTAGTAGATTTTCCCGCTTCTGGCTACAGGAATGTGGCTGTTGGATGTGCAAGCAGTTAGATGCTACTGGGAAAAGGGGGTGCCAAATTCATATTCTTGAGGAAAAAAAAAACTTGTTTCACAAAGCACCTAGCATCCAGCGCACGTTGTCTATCGATTATTCGTATGATTTTGAAACGCGTCCCTGTTGGTTTTTGAACATTTTTTAACACATTTTAAGTTGATTTCTGAAAGAATCATAAGTTGATTTTTGATTGCGTGCATTGTGTATGTGATGTCTCTGTCAGGAGAATCCTCGTCCCAGACAAAAGGGGACCGGGCTATACGAGCTGAGCGGAATAAAGCCGAATGGATGAATACCAATCGCTGTCTGATTATGTGGTTCATTGGGTTTGCGAATGATCAGCTTATTTATAATTACTACTAAAATCCTTAGATTCACACTATCAGAATGTAAAATAAACAACTAACAGGAAGAACAGATGAGAAAGATAATGTATTAACTTCTCGGTGTATCCAAGAAAATCAAATTTTGCCACAAAATTTTTGGCCAGATCGCTACACTAGTAAAGACCAGTTCTGCAGTCCCCGGCGAGCACCCACTTAAGTTCTATTCTGGAAGTAACGTGGAAAACATGTTGTAGGAACATGTAAAACGCCTAACCGGAGAATAATAGCAGGATAAATAAATCTGTGCTTCTGGCAGGGTTAGTGAAGTTAATCAATGAACAAATTTTGACAGTAGCAGGAATAGCTACAGAACTAGTGATGACAAGATTGTTTGTTAGGATGAGAAAGGAGAAGAAACGGGAACATCACACAAATTATGGAAGAATTAGACGAGTCCAAATTTATATAAAAATTTTGTAATACTACATTTCAATCTCACGCTTGAGAAACTGACGCGTATGAATGAAACGTGAAACTACTTCCTAACATAAAGCTTTTCGCTTTAGTATGCTTAATAGGCATTTGATATTGTCACTTAGTGAATTATATTCCGTCGTGTTATAAAAATGGCCATTTGTGTCAAAACAGTCTCATTTATTTGGTGTGTGTTACAAAATTGCTGCAATATTAGGAAGGCCTGTTTTGTTTTATCTAGCAAAATGGTTCAAATGGCTCTGAGCACTATGGGACTTAACTTCTGAGGTCATCAGTCCCCTAGAACTTAGAACTACTTAAACCTAACTAACCTAAGGACATCACACACATCCATGCCTGAGGCAGGATTCGAACCTGCGACTGTAGCGGCCACCCGGTTCCAGACTGTAGCGCCTAGAACCGCTCGGGCACCCTAGCCGGCTTTATCTAGCAGACAGTGACAAAATGTTGTTGTTGTGGTCTTCAGTCCTGAGACTGGTTTGATGCAGCTCTCCATGCTACTCTATCCTGTGCAAGCTTCTTCATCTCCCAGTACTTCCTGCAACCTACATCCTTCTGAATCTGCTTAGTGTACTCATCTCTTGGTCTCCCTCTACGATTTTACCCTCCACGCTGCCCTCCAATGCTAAATTTGTGATCCCTTGATGCCTCAGAACATGTTCTACCAACTTGTCCCTTCTTCTTGTCAAGTTATGCCACAAACTCCTCTTCTCCCCAATTCTATTCAATACTTCTTCATTAGTTATGTGATCTACCCATCTAATCTTCAGGATTCTTCTGTAGCACCACATTTCAAAAGCTTCTATTCTCTTCTTGTCCAAACTATTTATCATCCATGTTTCACTTCCATACATGGCTACACTCCATACAAATACTTTCAGAAACGACTTCCTGACACTTAAATCTATACTCAATGTTAACAAATTTCTCTTTCTCAGAAACGTTTTCCTTGCCATTGCCAGTCTACATTTTATATCCTCTCTACTTCGACCATCATCAGTTATTTTGCTCCCCAAGTAGCAAAACTCCTTTACTACTTTAAGTGTCTCATTTCCAAATCTAAATCCCTCAGCATCACCCGACTACATTCCATTATCCTCGTTTTCCTTTGGTTGATGTTCATCTTATATCCTCCTTTCAAGACACTGTCCATTCCGTTCAACTGCTCTTCGAAGTCCTTTGCTGTCTCTGACAGAATTGCAATGTCATCGGCGAACCTCAAAGTTTTTATTTCTTCTCCATGGATTTTAATACCTACTCCAAATTTTTCTTTTGTTTCCTTTACTGCTTGCTCAATATACAGATTGAATAACATCGGGGAGAGGCTACAACCCTGTCTTACTCCCTTCCCAACCACTGCTTCCCTTTTATGCCCCTCAACTCTTATAACTGCCATCTGGTTTCTGTACAAATTGTAAATAGCCTTTCACTCCCTGTATTTTACCACTGCCACCTTCAGAATTTGAATTTGAAAGAGCATATTCCAGTCAACATTGTCAAAAGCTTTCTGTAAGTCTACAAGTGCTAGAAACAAGATAATTCGTAGGGTCAGTATTGCATCACGTGTTCCAATATTTCTACGGAATCCAAACTGATCTTCCCTGAGGTCGGCTTCTACCAGTTTTTCTATTCGTCTGTAAAGAATTGGTGTTAGTATTTTACAACACCTCTTATTAAACTGATAGTTCGGTAATTTTCACTTCTGTCAACACCTGCTTTCTTTGGGATTGGAATTATTATATTCTTCTTGAAGTCTGAGGGTATTTCGCCTGTCTCATACATCTTGCTCACCAGATGGTAGAGTTTTGTCAGGACTGGCTCTCCCAAGGCTGTCAGTAGTTCTAATGGAATGTTGTCTACTCCTGGGGCCTTGTTTCGATTCAGGTCTTTCAGTACTGTGTCAAACTCTTCATGCAGTATCATATCTCCCATTTCATCTTCATCTACATCCTCTTCCATTTTCATAATATTGCCCTCAAGTACATCGTCCTTGTGTAGACCCTCCACCTTTCTGCTGTCCCTTCTTTGCTTACAACTGGGTTTCTATCTGAGCTCTTTATATTCATACAAATGGTTCTCTTTTCTCCAAAGGTCTCTTTAATTTTCCTGTAAGCGGTATCTATCTTACCCTTAGTGAGATAAGCCTCTACATCCTTAAATTTGTCCTCTAGCCATCCCTGCTTAACCATTTTGCACTACCTGTCGATATCATTTTTGAGACGTTTGTATTCCTCATTGCCTGCTTCATTTACTGCACTTTTATATTTTCTCCTTTCATCAATAAATTCAATATTTCTTCTGCTACCCAAGGATTTCTACTAGCCCTTGTCTTTTTACCTACTTGATCCTCTGCTGCCTTAACTACTTCACCCTCAGAGCTACCCATTCTTCTTCTACGTCATTTCTTTCCCCCATTCCTGTCAATTGTTCCCTTATGCTCTCCCTGAAACTCTATACAACCTCTGGTTTCGTCAGTTTATCCAGGTCCCATCTCCTTTAATTCCCACCTTTTTGCAGTTTCTTCAGTTTTAATCTACAGTTCATAACTAATAGATTGTGGTCAGAGTCCACATCTGCCCCTGGAAATGTCTTACAATTAAATAGATGTAATCAAATCGATAAACCACAGCAGTCTTTGCTATTATTTATATTAACAGCTTTTTCAGTATTAGATAACGACATTTCAATTTTTCATGTAGCAAAACGTTTGACGAACTTTGATGAGGTAATAGATTTATTCACAGACAAGAAAGCACACCGTGTAAAGCTGCAGCAAGATTAGAGAGAAAAAATGCTAGGAGCTAAGGATCGAATAAATATGTACTTTCTTGCTTGTCTCTTGTCTTTATTGGTTTTATGTATCCTATACTTAATTTTATGTCACACAAAACAGCAAGTTATTAGCTAATAGGCAATAAAGAGTGCAAATTTTCTGAAGAGATCTTGTTCTCCCAATTACAAATAATCCCACCCATTATTAATGCGAGATATTTTATTTATTTATTTATTTTTTAAAAAAGAAGGTCATGCTATCAAAGCAGCCGACTGGGAGCAGGAGAGGCACCACAGGACATTTCAATTTCCACTGTCCTGAATATAGTTTCATGGCATCCATTACAAAATATACACGTTTAAATGCCACAGAGTGAAATACAGTGACGTGCCATAGAAGAATGCTGTATGAAGAGGCGTGGCACTGCACTTTGTCACACTTAAGACCAAATAACATGTCTTAAATTTCCTCGAACACGTATGTTTTATGTTTCAGACTTTTCAGAAAGATGTGTGCTACAAGATGAACATATTTTTGAAAGTTCGATTTTTTTTAGTATTGACCCGGTTAGCAAATATTGCAGATCCGGAGCTGATGCGCAGAGCAGTCAGAGTTATAATGGGTAGTCTCCATGTGACCCGTGTTTACATTTAGTGATTTTGCTGTTTCCCGTTTGTTTGCTCTCACGTCAAATGAAAACAAAACAGATATCTGTGCCCGGAAGCTATCAAGTGAATTAAAATATATTCACATAATTATGGAACACTAAAACAGGTTATTAGTTTCAGATTTTATTTTTTTTCCACCTATCTGACAGTCAAGCATTAATCGCGTTGCAGAACAATGAAGTTATTTTAGTCTGTTTGCTAAAGAAATTTGACATTCATTAACCTTTTCCACAGAGGAAGTCAATGTATTTGAAACGAAATGTTTAATTCCACAGTACTGGCTAGTTTCAACTGTTCACTGCCTTTCAAGTGCATGTTTTCAACTTCTAGCATGTATGGCATTATGCCATAATAAAGAACCAAATATGATATAATACAGTACTGGTGCTCCAAGAAAATATACATCCTGAAAACCACACTGAAAAGCTTAATATCTGGTCGAGATCTACTTCATTGGGAATCTGGACATACGAATGTGCACTTTAAGAATGCACTTTAAATGTGCACATTTAGTATGGTTCATGAAATTCCAATGCTCTTGGAGTATCCTCTGATGTCCTTTTTCTTTTATGACATCTTTCAATGTTTTACACGTACATACATAGGGGCTTCCTACGTCGCGGTAGCTGCACAAGCACCATGTCGTCAGTTATCTGCACTCTCTGGCAATTGCTGAAACGAACCTATTCCTAACAAGTCGCGGGAAAATATTGTAAATGGTAGTTTGAAAAGCATTACTTTCAAAGTAAATATCCTATTATGCAAGTTGAACTGGCTTACAAAAGTGCATTGCAATCTCGATTTCAATGATTTGAGAAAGTAACATGAGGTGTTTGGTGGAATTCCAATGTATACTTTCGTAACACAAAAATACACAGCGTACATGTTGCATTTCGTTTTCTAATTCTACGCCTGTGTATGAAACCATAACCATTCACAGGATTGATAAGTTTTGCAGTTCTGAGGGAAATATATAGTGCCACTTAACACGGAAAAAGTGTGTTTTCACCTGGGAGAAAGTGTATTTCTAACCAGGAAAGCCGAGAAAAATCTGGGAATTTTTTTTCCTTGTCCACGTATACACCCTGGAACTGCTTTCCTTCCAAACTACAACAGCTTAATCTTCCCTGATGCCAACTACCTATGCTTCAATTAGCAAATTATTGTCTTCTTTGGGAGCAAAGTTATCATATATATATGGTGGGTCATTTGTCTCACTTTATGTGCTCACCAAACTATCTTAACTTCTGGATATATTCAAATGTGTCACAAAACCAAACACAGTAACAACCTTCCTTGATTCTTGCATTTTCCGGAATAAGCTGAAAACAGAGTATTTTGCAGAACCGATGTATTTCTCTAATACATTGAGCTCGTACACTCAGAGAAGTCTGTGGTAAGACAAGTATACGCACTTTCAACGGTAATTAGACTATATCTAACCTTCTCACCCTCCTACTGCTCTTTCAGAACTAGACGGCCACTTATTCCAGCTTAACAATTTGATCCTGGTCTTTCTACATAAACTATTAGAGATCAGAATTGAACTCTATATACACTCTCAGAGACTTGACTCACTAGCATCCTGTGGTGCCCATTTAAATGAAAACTCATCGCTTGACTCCATTGTAGTGTACGAGTGGACTATACCAGCAAAGGGAGAGAGGAAATATGCAGGTTCGCAAATGTAACCAAGAACTTGCAGTATTGCCACTACATAAGCAACCATTTGGAAAGACTATATTCTATATAACAAAATAATGACTGATCAGCTAGTAGTGAATATCATTCCAACCACTACTCCTTTACTAACAATATACACCACTAACCAATCAGTAACGGCTAGAAAATTCACATTTTGTTATAAATGTGAAATAGATGCAAATTCTGTCTCAAAATGTGAAAACGCAAAATTATTTAATAGATGCTGTTTCATAGTGAATTGCATCCAGATGAGCTATTTATCACAGATTATTTGAAATAGCTTTATTTTCTGCACACATACTCGAAAATGTAAGCAGTTACTGGCATTATACATCATCTCGCAAATCCCAATTTGGAAATATAATGTATGCAAGAACGTACTTGCAAAATATAAAGTGTATAAACGCAACAATATATCAATGCATTCAATGATCTGATGCCATGCCAATGTGGACAGCTGAATGGTCTGTTTAAGTTACACATCACATAATGCAATGTAGTACTCAGCCACGAGACATAGCATTTATATAAGAAAGAAATGTTTACGTTTGTTTGTTAGCTAAAGCTCAAAAGATAGTATAATGTGGACAGTTTTAACATGGCAAATTATGTGGCAGATGTTCTGAATTGTAGTTGCACCGAATAATGCTAGAGGTAAGGCCTGAACTACGTCGTTAACAATACTCTGCTAACTTCAACAAGCAATTGCGCAGTAGCTGTCCCTCAATGTTTTGTGCTGTGCATTGCCATTGCTCATTGTTTTCTTTTCTTCTTTTGAAATATGTGAAGTGACTGGTACATCACTCCTTCCCCAGTCTTTTTACACTCATGGCCATGTGCGACTATAGCCTACAGCACCTGCTCTCTGCAATATACCAACTGGAAAACAAAATCTGTAAAGTTTTTTGACAGTACCGAAATTCTTCCTCTAACTTTAAAATTGAGTGGTCATTTATTCGGTTCTACTTCCACACTATGTGCCTTGTCAGTTCTATCCGTAGCATTGTCAAGCATAGGTCGTAGGGCTGTGAATGCATGTGAAAGGTCAAAATTAGTTGTCTGTAGACTTTTTAATCTTCAGATTGGGTGGGAAAAGACAAATAATGTCCAGAAACACCATATATCAGAGATGCATTCACTTAACTGGAGGGAAAATGCTGCTGCTTTTCAACACGGCAGTAATTATTGACAGATTAAATGCAGCTAACCAAAGAAAAGAAAGGCCATTTTGGAAGAAAAAGGTGTTAAAAGTTTTTGCAAAAGCAAACATTCCAGTCAAAAAGTTCCCAATCAGCAGTTTTTTTTAACAGGCAGTTTCACGGAACTAATAATTTGTTTGTCTTCACTCATGTAGCATGACTACCTTTTACATTTGAGCGTATGATCATTTACAAACAATAGATGCTACGTTTCCTGGTCCCTACCAATCAGTCATTGTACTGGTGTATATAATCATTTTTCCAAATGGTTGTGTAAGGAGAGGCAACGCTGTGAGTCCTCAGTTATACATGTGAACTTGTGTAATCTTTCTTTGTAGTCCACTTGTGCATGACAATAGAAGCAAATGAGAATTTTCAGTCGAATGGGCAGCAGCGGAGACTGGTGAGTTGAGTCTCCAAGCATACGGAGATGGTAAGTTTGGAGATGACATCAGAGGACCCTCTGGTAAATATAAAGCGGTATACTGAGCTCTTATACATCTACAGTATAACCCCACTTTTATGTTCTCAAAGTTAATGTTTCCCCACCATTTACAACATTTTTTTATCGCTCTCATCAAATTTCCTACCTTCACAACATTAATTGTCACATGTTTTTGCATTAATCTGTGTACGATTTCCCCATAATTTACACTTTATGAAACAACTTTCATGGAGAAAAAACTGAAGTAATTGATTGGTGACTCCATGTTGTCTTGTGCACTACGACCAGATAACAGGTATACTTGAAAAAAGAGACAGCATTGGTCGTATATTTTTTACTATTTTTCTGAGTGACCATCTTCAGTGCTATATTGTATAACTTAACTTGGGATGCACTGTTGTCACTAAGCTTACGGCAATCGCATAGACTCAGTGACAGAAAATCGATTTTGCAATAGTAAAAAATATACGACCAATGCTGTCTCTTTTTTCAAGTAAAACTGAAGTAACTTACATAAAATTATGCTAACACGGCATAGGTCTTAAAGTAGTGTTTACAAATGTTATGTGGTTAAGTTTCTTGACATCAGGGGTGCTCTACTCAACAGATCTGAATTGGTAAAAGTAAGAACAATTCATACTTTGTCTCTTGCCACCATTCTGCTTGGCATGGTGACCGATGGGCGTAACTTGAAATGTTGCATCAGTTATGTATTTTTCCAAACATAGCATGGCAGATTTCAAGAATTTATTCTCATTTTGAAGCGCATATATTTACACATTTTTGTGCTGTTTCATAAACAAGCAGTGCAAGTGACAGTTTGTGTGTGTGAGGTCTTCTGCATAATGGAGGAGGCCAAGTATACCAAAAGACAACTGCGGAGCAAGAAAGCTAGAACAATGCACATGAAGAAATCACACAACATACTTAAAAAATACATCATGCTAATATGAAAAAAATACCTAACTGATTCAGTGTTGCATTATTTACATAATGAATGACACAGTTGTAGGCTTTCCAAAAACATCGGATATGATGAACAAAATTAAATAAAAATGTTTCTACTTCCAAGTCAGTTACCAGTTTGTTATGTCAGCAGCTAAACATTATACGAACTTCAGATAACTTGATGACTATTGTGTACTGATATCATAAATAACCTATGAAAATGCAGGGGAGGTGAGGGGCCTATGCGTAACTTTTACCATTTAAAATGTTATTTACTCAGACACTGATCATATCAAAGAGACAGCCTGTGCATGCAACTGCCAAGAAAGTAACACTATACAAGAAACAGCATTCAAATGCAGTATCACATATCAAAGAGGTGTACTAAAATTTTAGATTAAGTCAAACAGCATCAAGTTTTCAGGGACATGCAACATGTTTAAGAGCATGATTGTCTAACTCATGCACAAGTTTTTTGCTAGTTTTCATAATTTTAAGAAAGGAAACGAATCCAGTCTCCTTAGAAGATTAATCTCCCATCGGATGTCCTGCATCTGCTTGGGTGGATGTAGAGGAAAACACCAAGGAAATTGTCGTCTCTGACAGACAATTTACAAACAGAATGGTTGCAGTGAAACGTACTGTCAATAAGGAAAAAGCTACGTCCATTTTAGAGCAAGATTTGCACAAGAGAAAGATTTGGTCCTGGTCTGTGCCATATTTACTGACAGAAGAGCAGAGAGTGCATCAGGCGACATGTTGCCCCAGTTTCACTGACGTAGTTGATGAAGATACCAGTTAGTTGAAACGAATTGTAACTGGAGATGAAAGCTGGTGTTTTCTTGACCCAGAGACAATATGTCGGAGTATGGAATTGCATAGAACATAGTCAACAAAGCTTAAGAAACTCAAGTTGCAGAAATCATGAATTGAGAAAATAACGATTGATCCTCCCCAAATGCAAATACTTCTGGGATGATACATAGTGAATTTCTCCCTGTTCTGACATACAAAATCTTTCCAGACACTACCACATCTCTGATGACAATACAAGAAAACTGGACATGTGTCTGAAGTGTGTTCTCTTAATGGTGATTAATTATTACATAAATTCATAGCAATCTTCACAAAAGTTGCAGAAATGAATGATAAGCTACAGAACTCATCATTAGCCCATAAATGCAAGCTGCCATGACAAAAAGGATAAAAAGCATGCTTTTTGATGGTAAGCCTGTGACCTGTTTTCATTTGACAGAGCACATATGCTCTCTCATAGTAGAGATGTGGAGATGGAATAAATGAGAATACAACCATTTGTTTTGTATTCCCTCCAGAGTCTCAAAAAAGTCAGCTTTGTTGGAAGTCCTCTGACCCCAACAATCTGCCATTTTTGTCCTGTCACTGCTGCTTAACAACAGAAAGATCATGTACACACTAAGTCATGACTAGTCCCACACTCACGCAAGCTTCAGTAGACAGGAAGAGTCACAGAATGAGTCACCGGATAGGGAACAACTACAGTGTCGTCATTCCCAGATTTGTCATATTCGCAATAACTGTGGTTGGAAGGAAGGCAGTCTGTACAGCATTGATGCAACAGTAGTGCCTTGATTTGTAATGTATGGAACCCTCCACATTAAGGCTCACACTCACCCTGTTTCTGATCGTAATGGATTATCTTGATTTCTCTTACTCATTGGATTCTCTACAATCACCAGTGTAGTTAAGTTCGCTGCAATTTTCTTCAAATGACTATTACATGCATCTCTGTATTGATGCATTTTATTATGCTGGGTATTTATATTCAACTTTTGACATAAATTATTTTTGTTCTTGTCTAGCTGGTCTCTCTCTCTCTCTCTCTCTCTCTCTCCCTGATGCATTTTATTATGCTGGGTATTTATATTCAACTTTTGACATAAATTATTTTTGTTCTTGTCTAGCTGGTCTCTCTCTCTCTCTCTCTCTCTCTCTCTCTCTCTCTCACACACACACACACACACACACACACTCTCTCCTTCCCTTCCTCATGACCCTCCTCCCCTTCTAAAAACTTCATCAGCTTTGTACATCCAATATTCCCCTTTTAGAGAGGTGAAACTCTTTGCATACTACAATTTTATAGGCATTGCCAGGGTCTTAAAAAAATTTTCACACTGGGGCATTACGGTCATACTTTTATGTACACATTAATATACAGCACTGTTGAAGCATATTCATCTCATTTTAAATTTCATGTTTTTCCAGCAGCTTCTTTCACAACCAAGATAACTGAAGTGCAACACCTGCCCTATGAACTGATTGTCAGAGCACATCTTTGTTCAAACTAGATGCACTCCTTTGTAGGCTACAGTTTTGTTTCAATACTACTTTATTACATCTTTACACAATTGATTTGCCTGCCAAATCATCATCTGAAAATCAACTTCATTTTTGTAAATGACAAAATGATGGTTAACTGATTCTGGGCAAAGGTACTGCTTTATCACACTATCTTCAATCATTTAAGCACTGAACACTGCACTTTCTTAGAGAGCTGTTAACTCACGCCAGCACTGCTTTGAATATATCAAGTGAGGCTTTTTCCTAGTTTAATACCAAAGCTGTGGCCTGAGCTCCCAGTTGGTGCACGTCGACAGCGCAGAAAGATACGTATACAGCTTCTTTTCTGTGTTTACTTCGTAGATTCTTACTTAAATTGCGTGTGAGTTTCGTATAGGAGGTGTAATTTCGAGTTTTAGTTACTTTAATCATAAATTCAGGCAGATTGTAGCGCAGTTGTTAGGCATTTGTACAGGTTAGTTCATACATTCTTTGCATGTTTCCCTTGCGTTATCTAGGCACGGACTCGTGTTTCAGTAACTGTTGTTCAACATCGATTAGAATGGACAGGGACTGTGATTGCTGTGTTAGGATGAAGGCTGAGTTGGCATCCCTTCGCTCACAGCTGCAGGCGGCACTGACTTCGGTCACGCAGCTTGAGGCTGTTGCCAATGGGCACCACTGTTGGGAGCCGGACTTGGGTATCACGGGGATGTCAACTTCGTCCCGTCTGTCCCCAGATCGGTCTGCCGCTGTGGTTGCCCCCGTTGCTGCCCGCAGTGGGGCTGAGCCCTCGCCTGTGGTTGATTGGGAGATCGTTCCAGGGCGTGGAAGGCAGCGAAAGACGTCCTCGGAGGCTGATCAGAAGCCTCCCAGGTGCGTCTGACAAACAGGTTTCAGGTACCGTCTCTGGCTGAGCCAGATGCAGCTGCCTGCCCTGTTTCAGAGGATGATTCTCAGCCTTCAAGATCCGGGCAATCGCAGAGGGTGGGCTTATTGGTAGTTGGGAGCTCCAATGTTAGGGGTATAATGGGGCCCTTTAGGGATATGGCGGCTAAGGAGGGGAAGAAATCCAGTGTGCATTCAGGGTGGAGTCATTCCTGATGTGGAAAGGGTCCTTCCGGATGCCATGAAGAGCACAGGGTGCAGCCAGCTGCAGGTTGTGGCACATGTCGGCACTAGTGACATGTGTCGCTTTGGATCTGAGGAAATTCTCTCTGGATTCCAGTGGCTATCTAAGCTGGTGAAGGCTCAGAGCTCACCATCTGCAGCATCGCTGACAGAACCGACTGCGGACCTTTGGTGCGGAGCCGGGTGGAGGATCTGAATCAGAGGCTCAGACGGTTTTGCAACCGTGTTGGCTGCAGATTACTTGACTTGTGCCATAGGGTGGTGGGGTTTCGGGTTCCGCTGAATAGGTCAGGAGTTCACTACACTCAGCTGGCGGCTACACGGGTAGCGGAGGCTGTGTGGCGTGGACTGGGCAGTTTTTTAGGTTAGAAGGCCTCGGGAAAGTACGGGGTGGGCTGCAATCGCAAATGGCATGGCAAATACAGGACGTGCTTGGATCAAGGAACAGTCGGAATTGTAGTTGTAAATTGTTGTATTTGTGCTGGGAAAGTCCCTGAGCTTCAAGCGCTAATAGAAAGCACAGAAGCTGAAATCGTTATAAGTACAGAAAGCTGGCTAAAGCCTGAAATAAGTTCTGCAGAAATTTTTACGACGTCTCAGACGGTGTTCAGGAAAGATAGATTAGGCAGAATTGGTGGTGGAGTGTTTGTATCTGTCAGTAGTGGTTTATCTTGTAGTGAAGTCGAAGTAGATACTCCGTGCGAATTGGTATGGGTGGAGGTTATACTTAACAGCCGAACTAAGTTAATAATTGGCTCCTTCTACCAACCCCCAGACTCCAATGATGTAGTTGCTGAACAGTTCAGAGAAAATTTGAGTCTCGTAACAAATAAATACCCCACTCATACGGTTATAGTTGGTGGAGACTTCAACCTTCCCTCGATATGTTGGCAAAAATACTTGTTCAAAACCAGTGGTAGGCAGAAAACATCTTCCGAGATTGTCCTAAATGCTTTCTCCGAAAATTATTTCGAGTAGTCCACAAACCCACGCGAATTGTAAATGGTTGCGAAAACACACTTGACCTCTTAGCCACAAATAATCCAGAGCTAATAGAGAGCATCATGACTGATACAGGGATTAGTTGTAGCTAGGCTCAATACTGTTTCTTCCAAATCCACCAGAAACAAACGCAAAATAATTTTATTTAAAAAAGCGGATAAAGTGTCACTAGAAGCCTTCCTAAGAGACAATCTCCATTCCTTCCAAACTGACTATGCAAATGTAGACGAGATGTGTCTCAAATTCAAAGATATAGTAGCAACAGCAATTGAGAGATTCATACCTCATAAATTGGTAAGAGATGGAACTGATCCCCCATGGTACACAAAACAGGTCCGAACGCTGTTGCAGAGGCAACGGAAAAAGCATGCGAAGTTCAGAAGAATGCGAAATCCCAAAGATTGGCTAAAATTTACTGACGCGCGAAATTTGGCACGGACTTCAATGCGAGATGCCTTTAATAGGTTCCAAAACGAAACATTGTCTCGAAATTTGGTACAAAATCTGGTCGTATGTAAAGTACACAAGCGGCAAGACGCAGTCAATACCTTCGCTGCACAGTGCCAATGGTACTGTTACCGACGACTGTGCCGCTAAAGCGGAGTTATTGAATGCAGTTTTCCGAAATTCCTTCACCAGGGAAGACGAATGGAATATTCCAGAATTTGAAACACATACAGCTGCTAGCATGAGTTTCTTAGAAGTAGATACTTTAGGGGTTGCGAAGCAACTCAAATCGCTTGATACGGGCAAGTCTTCAGGTCCAGATGGTATACCGATTAGGTTCCTTTCAGATTACGCTGATACAATAGCTCCCTACTTAGCAATCATATACAACCGCTCACTCACCGATAGATCTGTACCTACAGATTGGAAAATTGCGCAGGTCGCACCAGTGTTTAAGAAGGGTAGTAGGAGTAATCCATCGAACTACAGACCTGTATCATTGACATCGGTTTGCAGTAGGGTTTTGGAGCATATACTGTATTCAAACTTTATAAATCACCTCGAAGGGAACGATCTATTGATACGCAATCAGCATGGTTTCAGAAAACATCGTTCTTGTGCAACACAGCTAGCTCTTTATTCGCACGGAGTAATGGCCGCTATCGACAGCGGATCTCAAGTTGATTCCGTATTTCTAGATTTCCGGAAAGCTTTTGACACCGTTCCTCACAAGCGACTTCTAATCAAGCTGCGGGCCTATGGGGTATCGTCTCAGTTGTGAGACTGGATTCGTGATTTCCGGTCAGGAAGGTCGCAATTCATAGTAATAGACAGCAAATCATCGAGTAAAACTGAAGTGATATCAGGTGTTCCCCAGGGAAGCGTCCTGGGACCTCTGCTGTTCCTGATCTATATAAATGACCTGGGTGACAATCTGAGCAGTTCTCTTAGGTTGTTCGCAGATGATGCTGTAATTTACCTTCTAGTAAGAAAACCGAAGACCAGTATCAGTTGCAAAGCTATTTAGAAAAGATTGTTGTATGGTGTGGCAGGTGGCAGTTGACGCTAAATAACGAAAAGTGTGAGGTGATCCACATGAGTTCCAAAAGAAATCCATTGGAATTCGATTACTCGATAAATAGTACAATTCTCAAGGTTGTCAATTCAACTAAGTACCTGGGTGTTAAAATTACGAACAACTTCAGTTGGAAAGACCACATAGATAATATTGTGGGGAAGGCGAGCCAAAGGTTGCGTTTCATTGGCAGGACACTTAGAAGATGCAACAAGTCCACTAAAGAGACAGCTTACACTACACTCGTTCGTCCTCTGTTAGAATATTGCTGCGCGGTGTGGGATCATTACCAGGTGGGATTGACGGAGGACATCGAAAGGGTGCAAAAAAGGGCAGCTCATTTTGTATTATCACATAATAGGGGAGAGAGTGTGGCAGATATGATACGTGAGTTGGGATGGAAGTCATTAAAGCAAAGACGTTTCTCGTCGCAGCAAGATCTATTTACGAAATTTCAGTCACCAACTTAAATATTTTGTTGAGCCCAACCTACATAGGTAGGAATGATCATCAAAATACAATAAGAGAAATCAGAGCTCGAACAGAAAGGTTTAGGTGTTCGTTTTTCCCGCACCGTTCGGGAGTGGAATGGTAGAGAGATAGTATGATTGTTGTTCGATGAACCCTCTGCCAAGCACTTAAATGTGAATTTCAGAGTAATCATGTAGATGTAGATGTACGTTGAGAACTATTGTATTTTATAGACTCTACAGTAGAAAATATGTTTTTCTGTGGAAAATCATTCTCAGCAACTGAACATTGGCCTAGTCATTGTAAATTAATCTAGAAATCACATTAATGAACTTTAAATCTTGTGGTCTGGGTATGAGTTGTTGAAAAAATACCCACACAATCCCTCTTCTCACATTAAAAAAAAAAAAAAGTTCACCAAGGAAAAAATGGATGTATGATGACCTTATTTTGATCTTTTGGAGACACAGTACAGTTACAACTCACCATCTTTGCCTATCCTTGTACTGCACTCGTCACCCTCTCTATCAGAATCCAAATCCAAATCATCGTCTTCTGCATCTGATAACACCGAGTTTGTTGAAGTTTTCACTGAAAACATAAATACTGGGTTTTAACATTTGGTGGAGTTTAGATAGAAAATCAAACATTTTATGATGGGTGTGGAACAATAGAAACAGCAAACACTGTCTTCACACTAATACAAATAAGTAGATGTTCTTTATTTTGCTATAGTAAACCATGCCTATGATGTAGCAATTCTTATGATGCACAAACCAATACACTGTTTCACTGTAAATGCCAAGAAACAAACAATATCTGCATAAACAACAGGTGGGCAACTGACTTGTTCAATAATCACATTGCAAAAACAATTTATGCCATTAAAAGCAGGGGCGGTGGCAAGGGGAGGCTATGGGGGCTACAGCCCCCTTCCCCACAAAGGAGTATCATATTACACTGAATAAAATGACGTCAGAACTTACTGAATATGTTACTTCAACAGATTCAATCATTTTTTTTATAATTATGTAGAAATATAGGTTGCAACGTATTTCAAACACATTTTAACAAAAGAATAATAGCAGCAAATAGCTCACTATCTAAACCAATAAATATCATTTAACTTAAAATGGACATATTATTATTTATTAATATACATTGGATGTATATTATTGTACGAGTACCATTTACGATAATGAAGAAAGCTAAATATGCCAGGTATGCCTACCAACACTTATAAATTGCTGACCCCAGACAAAAACTTCGAAATCGCTGGACATCTGGGTCAAATCATATTATTTTCCCAGGCACACACATTCTGTAGACACGTTTTTACCCTGAACTCCAAAACAGTTTCCAAAAACTCCTTTAAGCAACATCAAATTTTACCAGTTCGTTGGAGGAAGACCTAGACTCTTCTTTTGTTAAGCGACACTCCATTCCCCCAACCCGCTACATATATTCGACGGCAGAAGTTAGTTGTGGCAGCACCTACCAACATTTTTCAGAACTTTGGCTTACTTTGCACTCAATTCTAAGCCGCAGGCAGTTTTTTGGATTACAAAAACCGGAAAAAAGGTGCAGCTTAGATTCGAGTAAATACGGTACCTTCCTAATGTTGATATACACATTTCAGATGGCTACTTAAAACATTTGCTCATACCAAATACACTGAACATCAACAGTACTTCCATTTCTATAACTGTCAGCTATCAAAGTTCAAAATGTCCCTCCCCAGCAGCACATGTGGGTGCCCAGTGCCAAGTGGGAAGCTAATTACATTACTAAGACCTTCAAAGACAATATCCTGCGCAACAATGCCCAAGACAGATTTTCCATTAAATTTCTCCAGTGATACCATTTACACATTCCCACTGCGAACCATCTGTACTCCTCGTGTTACACAGGTCTTGAAGTACTCAACCACATTCACTGCCAGAGCTTAGCGCTACCTCAAGTCACGATCTCAGAGGAGGAACAGCATATCTAACATAAACCATTATCCCCAAAAGTAGTATTTGGTCACATACCCTTTCTAGTCCCCACACAATGTACCACATATGCAAGCATTTTTGTACTCTGTTGCTAAAAACATATTTAAAGGGTAGACAGCAGTGCATGGAGATTATATACTCTAATGGAGAAATACTGGTGAGGAGAGGGGGGGAGGGGTTTCGATTCCCGGCAGGAGACGGGGTATTGTGTATCATTCATCATCATTGACATGCAAGTCGCTGAAGTGGCGTCCGCCAAAAAGACTTGCAACACGGCGTCCGAATCCCGAAGGGGATATCCCAGCCAATAAATGCCACACGGTCATTTCATTTCACTAGAGAGGAGAAGGTCAAGTATATAAAATAGACATTTTGGTGTTCCTTAGGGCCGCATTTTAAGTCCAGTCCCATTCATACACTATGTAAATGATTTCCCAAGTTCTCTTGACAATAAGCAATTGATCACTATGTATAAAGATGATACATCTGGTGTCCGCTGTGCAGACAGTGAGGGCAGCCTAGTTGAGATACATAACTTTATTGAAATGGCAAGAGCTTACTTTGAAAGAGACAATCTAAAAGTAAATCATTTTAAAAAGTGGTCCAAACAGACAAAATACTGTGACTGATGAAAATCTACCAAAAATCTGTACGGATTCTAAATTCTTGGGTTTATAAATAGACAATCGACTTTCATGGAAGCAGCAGGTTGATTATGTCTGCAAAAAAATAACAACCAGTCTATATGTACAGGATGTACATAAAATCTAGGAACACTTTCAATTAATTATTGCACAAGAACTAAACATTGTATAGATGTCACAAATATTGCATTTTGAAGAGAAACTCTGAAAGTCCCCCCCCCCCCCCCCAAAAATATTTGATGGGTGAACCAAGAGTGACCCGGCAGAAGTCAATATGGTAATTGAATTCTTGCCATACCCATCCCAGCATGGCATCGTCAACTGTGGCAGTTGCTTCTTGTATTATCTCCAGGAGCTCTGCTGCATCACATGGTAGAGGCCATACATACACCAGATCTTTAATGTGTCCCCGCATGAAGAAGTCACAATGGAGTGAGATCTGGTGATCGGGGAGGCCATTTCATGAAACAACTGTGCCCTTCTGTATCACAGCTGATCCTTCAATGTGGCAGTTCTGTGTTCAGGTACCCACGAATTTCACGATGAAAATAGGGTGGAGCCCCATCCTGCTGAAAGATGAACAGAGAGTTCATGGGATGCACAACACACCAATTTCTTTGGACTCCTTATGAATGTCTCTCGTATGTGCTCCAAATTCACTTCACTCACATTGGGACGTGTGCTTCTCTTTGCCAGGCACAAGCAACCTGTCGTAACGAATTTGTTGTGCCAGTGGTAAATGGCCTTCCTTGTTGGTGGCTTCTTACCATACGTGGTTCTAAACACCCGCTGAACAGCTGCAACACACTTGTTTTTATCGAACTCCAACATACAGAACGCTCCAAACTACAATGTGGCTGTATACATGGGGTGAACTTTCGGTGCTTCTCTTCAAAATGACATATGTATGATATCTGTACAATGTTTTTTCTTGTGCAATAGATAACTGAAAGTGTTCCAGACTTTATGTACAGCCTGTATTAAGATTATCGCCACATCTTAATTCTTATGGATTCTTAATTCTTATAATTATTATGGATTAGCATACCCTTCCTTGTCTTATGGAATAGTACTGTGGGGTGGGACACACCAAACTAATATGAAAAGGGTTTTCATACTGCAGAAGTGAGCCTTGAGGAACATAGCAAATGTAAAACCAGGATCTTCTTGCAAACCCCTATTCATTAGACACAATATTCTCACAGTTTATGCCATGTATATACCAGAAACTATAACACTAATGAAAAGAGGACACTAAGATCATAAAAATAAACACTGATGTTCACAACTATGAAACAAGGGATAGAAAAGACTAATATGGTTAACAGAAGATTAACTTTAACAGTGAAAAGCCCCTATGTCAAAGGAGCTGTTTTTAATAACTTGTTACCAAAGAAAGCTAAGATATTGACAGGGGATACTTCTAAAAAGTGAGTCAAGCAGTGGCTTATCCAAAAATGCCCCTATAACATGAATTTATCTTGAATTATAACATAATAAAAAATAACGTAACTAAAAAAAATTGAAATTGTAAAAACTTCATACTTAGTTGAAAATGTGCATGCATGTAAAATTACGTGATAAGAGCAATAAACTGAATTGAAATTGACAATATTCACAATATACATTAATGACAACACTGGTTACTTTCATCAAATATCCCTCAATTAAAATGTACAAAGACAGTTTCTTATTACCTTGAGCTGTCGACGATGTCATAGTTGTAGTTGCTGTAGTAGTCACTGTCGTAACTTCAGAGAGATGTTCTGCACCTTCCCCTGGGGAATATTTCGTTTCTATTGTTGTTGTAGTGCTGCTTGTCACTGTCTCAGATGTTTGCTGTAACCATACACCAAATTATCAGTTTGTGTTGCAGAACTGTTTTGATTAATATTAGGTCGCTCTGGCCCTTTAACAGCAGATAATCTGTGACTGCATCAGTCGAGCAATTAAAGAGGAGGAGCTAAGTACAGCATTATGCAGCATTCATATGATTTCATGCGCTACATATTATCATTATATGCAAATATTGTCACCTATATGATACAACAGCCACTGAATCACAACTATTTATGTAACTCAGAAAACTAGAATACAAGCAATACTCGATGACAGCATACGTAAAGATATTTTTCAGTACAAGGAACTTATCAATGAGTCACATCATTTATCATATTCAAGTCATAAGGCTCCAGTCACTTACTAGGGCAGTACACTATTCTCACACAAATTCTCTCTCAAAGATTGTAATCTATGAAATACAGTTATGAGCAAGACCATTTCACAGTGACAAAACTAGATAGATGAACATAAAACAAATTAAATAACAGAAGTTATGTGTAAAAATATGTTTCTTTCCAACACGTTACTTACAACTGTTATTGGTGAAATCTTTCCCGCTGGATCATTAAAGTCATCTGATGAAATCCTTGAGGATGTATTATGAAAATCATCAAAATCTTCATGCATACGACGAACTTGATCTTCTGCATCCTGCCTCTCCTTTTCACGGCGTTCTTCCTCTTCCCTCACCTTGCGTTCTAACCTTTCTTTCTGAATCTTTGCAAGTGCAGCTGAAATGAAAGTAATATGTTGATAGAGAACAAACTAAATGTTAAATCTTACCTCAGTTGCACAAGAGGCAATGCTCAGTTAAGGAGTAAACACCTAAGGTTGTAGCAGCCAAACGATGACGGTTATCATATCTTATAAAACTGCTTGCTTCTTCCTGCTTTATAAAAACTTATTTACCATTCATTTAATTTGTATTATTTCAAGTGGCTTGAACAAATAAAAATTTATCTCACCAACAATACTGTCTATCCAATTGTGTATCGTACAGATGATCAAATCGACATAACTGTGTACATAAAGCAACCTAAAGTTATTACTAAGAAAAGAACACACTCTTACACAAAAAGAAAACTTCCTTTTTGACAAAAAATGCTTACAAAAGACAAATTAAATTCTCTCTTACCATTTTCTGTATCAAGATATGATTTCTTGTTGCCCTTCATTTGGTTAGTTATTTTCTCCGTTAGTTCCATCTGACGAATTATCTCATCTTTAAAATCATTAATTTCCCGTGCTAGGGCTGCTTCCATATGTGTTTTATCAAGACTTTCCACGAGTTCTTCAAGCTGGGATTGCGTACTGTAGTACCACGTTTCACCATCTTCACTCTCTCTATGGAAAATATATCATCACTAGATGCTATAAATAATATTAGTAAAAATATTGTATGTTCGTTAGGCAAAGGAAAACAGAAAACTTATAAAAAGAAATCACAATTCTGTGTAACAACCATTTAAGATGTCAAAAAAATTAGAAATGCAATATAAGTGATATGGGTGGCATCTATCTGGGTTAGTGACTAGATATCACAGCTATCAGAAATTTACGTATTACAAAGAGGGTTGTTTTCTCGAAGGAAAGTGTTTTAAGTGCATTGGAGTTTACCCTACTAGATTCTGCAATGATGCAATGGGGTGCCCACAACAATAGCACAGGTGCCGAGAGCAAAAATGCCTACAAATTACTGCTTGGCTGACACTACTAAGCATCTCAATCTCCAGCGGTGACATCTCCAGCACAGGCTATCACCACCCATCCTGACCGTCACAAAGAGTGTGTGCAGTCTACACATTGCTGCACAGATAGCGCAGCATCATTCCCGTCTTTCTACATTATCAAGGTTTGCCGACTATTCCATGGCATTTGCCATGAAGTCAACCATCAGGAACAGCACCCTCTCCCTTGTCGCGAGTCTGCAATGAAGGTTGCATGCACTGATGCACACAGGGCACCATCACCATCCATATGAACTATGGCAGCTTATTCGGCCACTGCTAAAGCTCCAGCACTCACTCTGTCTGCTGCACCATTATCACCACCACCACCACCACTACTACTCCCAGTGATCACACTTTTAATGTAAATAAAATAAGTGTTTAGCTGTTGCATGTTGTCTTCAAATTGTAGTAACTTCTACATGTTGGGAAAGGTTTTGCCAAAACTCATGAAAAAGCAGCAGCACCACCAGCCGCCATTCCCTCCACACAAGGAATCAGCAGAGAATGGGAAATTGTATGAAAAGCAGCTCAGACGTCACTTTGAAGCTTCCCAAGTATGCTGACACTATAAAAGCTCTATTCTTGTCATGGATTAAGCTGCAAACTTGCAGATTTTCATGTAAATTAGCCCCGACATGAGCATATGATATCGTCTAGGGTAGAGTTTTATCAGTGTAAAAAAAAAAACATCCTAATCAGACCTACAGAGCATGGGCAGGAGAACTACCCACACTTTGACAGAAGTGTCATTTTGTAACTTTGAAACATAAGGAATTATACACTGACAAAATGGTCAGGGACACCATTATTCATTCTGCCCTGGATAAAGAAGCTGTACAGCAGGCTTTACAGTTTGGTGACCCACCACTTGGAGAGGTTACAGCTCTAGCATAGGCTTTCTAAGTGTCACAAGCAGCAGGCTAGCAATTAGAAAGATGGGTTGACATAACAGCTGCAGGCATGCCAAATGGCAAGCACAGGATGTCAGTACTTGATTTGGATACATTAACATCATTTGGCTTTACAAGCACAGATACAAAAAAATTTATGTCACATAAATTCTATTTTCAGAACTTAGAATCATTAAGCAAGGGATACCCCGACATCTCCTCTGCTGCACTTGGTAGACCCAAGAGTTCACAGCCCACATCATGCTTAAAGCTTCCACTCGTCCCCACTTCTGCAGAGCGCTTCCTGTTCCACTGCTCTTCGTAAACAGGTTAAGGAGGAATTTGATGGACTAACAAATTTGGCTATCACTGAACCAATGCATCTAGTCAATTGGCAACACTACTGGTAGTCATTAAGAAGCTGTCAAAAAAATTAAGATTATGTGACGATTTCAAAATGATGGTAAATGCACAGACTCAAATCATTTCATATCCAACAACACATACAGAAGAATTAATGGCCAAACTAGCTGGTGGGAGATATTTCTCAAAAATAGTCTTGGTAGACACCTAGTTGCAACTGCCTTGTTTCAAAGATTTCTTGAGCAACTGACGCAAAATATACCATGCTGCACAACAGAGGTTGAAAATACCACTTCAGTTTTAAGGTTCTTTTTCTATCATCATGTGTGATACTAAAAATAAACATGAGACTGAAACTAACAATAATTTTTTTTACACACGATAGTACATATGAGAAAGCAAAGAAGTAGTTCCATATAACATTTTAGAAAACAGCAGTCGGGCTAGGTGTGGTAATACCCAAGTCAGTGCCAAAGTGACACCATACAATACAATGGATGATTATTAGCTTTGGTCTCTTGTTTATTTTCAGTATCACACCTGATGATGGGCATGTAAGAGCCCAAAACCAGTCATGGTTTAAGCACAGGAAAATAAAGAGAACCTTAGAGGATGAAAATACCGCTTCAGTTTTAAGGTTCTTTTTCTTTTCCATTGCTTAAAACATGATCGTTTTCTGTCTCTTACACGCCTATCATTATGTGTGATACTGAAAATAAACTTGAGACCGAAGCTAAATCCCCCCCCCCCCTCTCCACACCGTAGTACATATGAGAAAACAAAGAAGAAGTTTCATATAACATTTTAGAAAACAGCACTCAGGCTAGGTGTGGTAATATTTAAGTCAGTGCCAAAGTGACACCATACAATACAATGGATGATTATTAGCTTTGGTCTCTTGTTTATTTTCAGTATCTCACCTGATGATGGGCATGTAAGAGCCCGAAACCAGTCATGGTTTAAGCACAGGAAAATAAAGAGAATCTTACAACTGAAGCGGTATTTTCAACCTCTGCTACAATGGTCAGTTGCAGATGTTCCTCCAGCAGGATTGTTCATGCTGTATAAATTATTCTTGATGATGGTAGTAATGGGAATCTCCACTGTGGCTACATCTATGGAATCTGCATATGCTATTGCAAACACTTCAAGAATCAAGATTGAAGTATAACCTACAAAAATCTAAGTTTTTTCAGCCATCAACTGAATATTTGGAACACACAATTTCACATGCATGCATCAAACCAATGACCACTAACATAGAAGTGATCATAGCACTAGCACAGTCAAAGAAAGAACTGATACCTTTTCTAGGAAAGTTTTCTTCTACAATACATTCGTCCCAAATGCTTAAAAATTGCTCAACCGTTGAATCAACTAAGCAAGAAACATACACCATTTGTGTGGACACAGGACTGTGACACCCATTTCAAACTTGGGAAGTCTGCCTTTGCTAAGCCTTGTGTTTAGCTACCTTTCAGTCTACAAACAGTTCACAGTTGTGACTGACACCTCAGACTACTGGACTAGTGCCATCTTAGCATATCTGTAATCTGACAGGACTGAAGAGCCAATAACTTACACTTCCAAGACATTGAGAGCTGCCCAAAAGAATTAGTCACAAATTGAAAAAGAAGCTTGAGGCATTATATATGCACTCAAGATATTTCACATGTTTTTGTACAGAATGAAATTTCATCTTAAAACAGACCATGAGCCTCTCACATCACCGTACAGCCCCTCATCAAGGCCACTAAATAAAACAGCTCATACGTTACACTTTTCTTAAGCAGATTTAATTATGAAATTCATTTTCATACCCCAGACAAACACACAAAAGCAGATGCTCCTCTCAGCTACCAACGGGTCCCAATCTGTCATACAACAAAAAAGATGTTTTATGTTTCCATCTAGATGAGAAAGCATTGTTAACAACAGACACATTCCCAACTACAGGCATGCACATGGCAGCTGCCATGGGTACAGACCTCGTCTCAATGTTCATCTCAACATTCTGCATGCTTTGACAGAGAAGCTGCCAGAACGGAAAGAGGATCCACTATACCAACATTTTCAAATATGAAAGCGATTGATTTTGGTTAATGGAGTAGTGCTGCTAGCTATGGAACATGCATCACCACAAATAGTCATACCCCTATCATTACACAACAACATTCTACAGCTTCTGCATTACGGCCACTGGGGGATATCTAGGAGTAAAATACTGGCACACTGATATGTATATTGGCCAGGTGCTGACAACTAAACAGAACAACTGGTCCAGTCATGCAACACATGCATCACACAGAAAGCCCAAGAAAACTTTTTCTACATGGTCTACACCGCACAGGCCCACTTAGACTTTCTGGACCCCTTCCTGGGAACAAATTAGCATATTCCTACTTGCAATGTGTAGTTCGCCCAACTTCCACAACTGGAAGAAATGCCATTAAGACCTTATCAAAATGTTTTCATTTGAAGACCTTCCCCAAACTTTCAACCCCCTGTTTACTTCATAAACCTTCAGAAACTTCTGTGCCATGAATGGCATCCAGCACATTAGAGCTCCATCTTCATTGACAATCCAATGCTGAAGCTGAGCGACTGGTGTGAACATTCAAAACACATTTGCAGAAGTGCATCGGAGGCAGTTCCGTGGAAAATGCTTTAACTTGATTTTTAAGTTCTTACAAAGAGCCATGCCCATGGGAGACAAAGAGTTTAGCAGAACTTCTTCATGACTGCTAGCCGCTCAGGCTGCTTCACTTGTTGATGACAGCCCTACACTGGGCACCGGCACCAGCATCAGCATCAGCACCGTAAGCACTGTAGTTCTGACTGGGCACCACAGTCTGGGCACAAGCAACTGGACAGGGTCCTGGTGCTCATCCAGTAGCAATAGGGATGCAAGGTGTTTCTGCTGAAAGGGGCTGACAGGCAACTCATACAAAACCTCAACCGACAACACCTGCACGTCACTGGGCAGTCGCCACCACCATCTACTCCAGCCGATATGGCACCTTCCCCAGAGGTTGATCCCTCTCGTGCCCCTTTCTACTCACCTCCAGCAACATACATCCTGGAGCACCTGAAGCCTCCTACCCTCACTACTTTTCAACACTCTGCACCACCCACATCTTCTAACAAAAGCAACACAGACGAAACATTTTCCAGGAATCTACAAGAGAAGGCTGATGCATCTCTGTCACCAGCCAAGGGCCTGCCTACCGTCACCCAACAGCCAACTGGATCCACACCAAATAATTTCCAGCCACACTAAGGCGTGCTATACCGCCTACGGCCCCCACCACGACCATCTTTCCAGGCAGCACCTGTGCTTCACTTGCTACACTGTGCCTTTGGGAAGAGTGATGCGAAAGTGGCATCACCACCAACAGAGACCCAGTAGACGCCCAGTTATGAGCTACCTAGTCTCTGTCCACGCAATGGCTGCTCCTATCTGGGCATCTTCCAGACCTACAGCCTCCAGCCACCAAACAGTGAGCTGGTAGAATCACCAGTACTCAGCAATGACATGGATGTCATGTCTGTGGGGGACTACCAGCACCTTAGGTCTCGCAGATTTTACAGCTGATGACCAGTCGACCCTCCCCCGAGGAGGGATGGATGCAGTAACCCTTACACATAACCACATAGCAGACGTTACCAGGCCTCTTCTTCTCCAGAAGTTGCACCTCGAGCAGAAGCTATCACTGCCTTTCCCAGCTGCCACATAGAGTGTGCATAATGTACACATTGCTGCACAGACAGCACAGCACCATTCCATCACACTCCCAGCATGCTACATAACTGAGGCTCACCTGCTATTCCATGGCATTTGTCACCGGAGCTGACCACCAGGAACAGCACCTGCCAGCTTGTCGCAAGCCGGCGATGAAAGTTGTGTGCACCAATGCACACAGAGCCCTATTAGCAACCACATAAACTAAAGCGGCTTATTTAGGCTGCTGACAACGCTCCAGCACTTACTTCATCCACTGGACTGTTACCATCATCATCTAGTGCTCTGCGCATGAACTACCTGGTTCTTCAACTGGACTCTGCTTTGGATTTGCTGTTATTAGATTACTTTTATCGCCTGAGACATATTTGTGCTGTGAATAAAGTAATTCTTTAACTGCTCCATGTTTTCTCCGTGTGTAGTAGCCACCACACCAAGGAGCACATCCTGATAATTATTGTGGTTGCTCGTATTACAACATGCTGGAGAAAACAAACAAAACTAAGAAAAGGCAACCACACACCTGAAACTGACTGTGGGCGATTCGTAGACACACCATGACAATAGAGAATACTTCTTGTTTAGCTGGTAAAACAATGGCAGATTGAAAGCTAGTGACGTTCTTGTGCTGTTACATGTGTCTATGCACCACTACCAACCTGCTTCCAGTGAGTGTCTGATTTTTCCTGATTTTATTCTGCTGTGGATGTTCAATATACTAGACAGTGGTAATTAGCCACAGAGAGTTAAGGACTACTTATCCTGGTGGAGGAGGATGAGAAGGGGGAGGGGGAGTAAAAAGATGCAAGGGGGCGGGGGGGAAAAAAAACAATATAATACTTACACGAATATCCGTCTAGCCAAAAACCAATACTTCCGTCCATGCCGATCAAATCCCAGATGTTCTTGTCTGCACAAGTTTCCTGTCTTTTCAACATCTGGTATGCAATCCGTCACGCCAGACACCTATAGATAACATAAAATTATGTTGGTGTTACCTATCTTTATAAAAAACAATCTTCAGTCCAACTGAAGTAGAAGTGAATCATGTTTACCAAACTCCAGAAAGTAATTCTAAAATATTCTGAAAAGTACACAATAGCTGTTTCATTCCCAATACCTTCAAATTAAGAAGAAGTAATGTTTCATACTTAATGATGATTAGGGTAAATGAAGATCAGGTGCAATTCACAAACATGCAAAATAAAGACAGTCTGACAAGTTCTCCACCTTCTGAAGGATTTTCACAAACAGATTCTTCTCAGAACATCGTACGCTTGAAATAATGGAGCTCATGCGAGTGTCACTTGTCCTGCAGTCAAAAGCAAAAAGAAATTCCAGCAACAATCAATCCAGCAAATAAAAAAATCAAATTATTTCTATTAATGGTGTACCTCCATTTTAACATTAATTAGTTTGAAAATGGAAATACAAATTTGGCTCAGCTGTTTGATTTCACTGAGCTGTTAAGAACCAGTGTATTCACGAGGCAAGGCTGTTGGCTGCTCTGCCTCTGATAGAATAGGATACACCTGTGACGGGACTAGAGGAGGAGATGCTACATTGGTAAATTGGGCAGTTTTGCACCTGGGTCTTCCGCAGGTTTATGGCTGTGAGTGGGAATGGCAAGGATATGGACCACAACGCTCTGTAGGTTGGGAGGGCAGCAGAATACCACTTCAGGAGGGATGGGAAGGATCATGAGAAGGGTGTCTCTCATTTCTTGGCATGATGATAGAAAACTGATGTCCTGAAGAAAGATGTGGTTTAGAGGCTCCAGTTTGGGGTGATACTGGGTGATTTGCAGTTGGTTCTTGGAGGATGGTCTGAGGATATGGTGTGGGAAATCTGTGGGCCGATTCCTGTCTGTGAAAGTCTTTGAAAGAGATTCAGCATACTGGGCAAGAGAATTCCAATCACTGCAGAAATGCTATCCATGGGTGACCAGGCTAACTGGGAGCAAGATTTTGGTGTGAAAAGGGTGACCAGCTGTCAAAATGCTGGTACTGTTGTTAGTTAGTAGGCTTGATGTGGACAGAAGTATGGATGGAGCCATCAGAGAGGTGGAGGTCAACATCCAGGAAGTAGTATGTTGGGCTAACGTCCAGGAAGTGGCATGTGGGGATAAAAAAACAGGTGAAGCAGATGGGGCAGAAGGTGGTGAAGTTGTGCAGGAATGATGAAGAGGTGTCTTGGCTCTGGGTGCAGATCATGAGGATGTCATCAATGAACCTGAACCAACAAGAGGTTTGGGTTTTTTGAAGGCTAAGAGGGTTTCCTCTAGACAATCCACAGATAAATTGGCAGAGGTGAGTGCCGTGTGGGTGCCCATGTCAGTGCAGCAGATCAGTTTGTATATCTTCTCCTCAAAAGGGACCAGTAGTGTCTGAGGATATAATTGGTACAGGTATAAGGAATGGTGTAGGGGTTCGGAATTGGAAGGATGTAGGGAGACGCAGTGTTTGATGGCAGCAAGACCATGGGCAACAGAACCCACTCATGGGGCAGTTAAATTATGTCCTTCGCCAGAGTTTCAATTATCTATCATCAGGTCCCCTCCTAAAATGATATTCTGCTGCCCTCCCAAACTAACCAACATCCTGATCCATCCCCATGCCACTCCTACTCGAAAACTCTTGCTGCAGAGCTCATATGACTGTGGGTGAACAAGGTGCAAGGCCTGCCTGATTCACACACCAACTACGTCTGTCATAAGCTTATCCTAACCCATCAGAGCCAGGACCAACTGTGAAAGCAGCCATGTCATACACCAGTTGTGCTGCAATTTCTGCACAACATTTTATTTGGACATGACCACCAGCCAGTTGACCATGAGAATGAATGGGCATTGACAAACTATGCCAAAGAACAGAGTTGACCACCAAGTGGAGTAATACACTGCTGAGTACTATATGCTAGAGTTCAAGGGTTGTGTTACAACCTCTGCCATCTGGGCCGTTCCTCCCAGCACCAGCTATTCTGAACTATGCAGATGGGAGCTATCCTTGCAGTACATTTTTCACCCCATAATCCCCGACTGCACTAACAGACTGCACTCACACCAACTTCCCAACATTCTCCCCTTCCTCTGTTCTGACATTCACTCTCAATCCACACCTTCACATTGTCACTGTGCACCGCACAAACTCACCAGCTTGGGTTGCCATGTGTCACATGCCTACTCCACACCTGCTGCCCTATCTACATCTATACTCTGCAAATGATTTCCGGTTTCATTCACACAAGGAATGTGGGAAGAATGACTGTTTAAATGCCTACATGTATGCTGTAATTAACCTAGTCTTATCCTTGCGATCCCCATTGAAGCAGCGATACATTGAAGGTTGTACTATATTCTTCAAGAGTCTGCTGGTTCAGTTTCTTCGGCATCTCTGTCACACTCTCCTATGGAGCAAACAAATCTGTGATTGATTATGCTGCCCTTCTCTGTAAGTTTTTACTATCCAGTGCTAGTCCTATCAGGTAATGGTCCCACACACTTAAGCAATCTTCTAGGATGGGCTGCAAGAGTGACTTGTACACAGAGTCCTTTGTAGACCGATTACATTTCCTCTGTAATCTACCAATAAACTGAAGTCTGCTATCTGCTTAACTCACAACTGAGCCTATCTGATCATTCCATTGCATCATTCCATTTCATCACTTCATACCCCTACGAAGTGTTACACCCATGTATCTGTATGAGTTGACTGCTTCCATCTGCGATTCATTGAGATAGTCATAAGATGTTACATTCTTTGGTCTGTTTTCCACATTAGTATCTTGCACACCTGCTGCCTCCCTCTCAGCTGCCAGTTACCCTTCACCAAACCCTCTTCCTGTTTCCAATCTCTTTTTCTCTTTACCCACCCCTACCCGACAACCCCTCACCCCAGAACACCTACGGAACCCCAATCCCAGAGTTACGTATTCAGCCGGCACAATGTAGTTGTGCAGGTGTGTGTGTGTGTGTGTGTGTGTGTGTGTGTGTGTGTGTGTGAGTGAGTGAGTGAGTGAGAGAGAGAGAATTAATATACATTATTCTAAACAATTATCCATTGTAATTCTTCAGACTTTCACACTGATCTGTTGGCATCTTGAAGCATCTGGTATTCCACCAGATATCAGCGTCATTCACACATGATATTTCAACGTGACTCTTTATCTTCATTGGGAGTTATCTGAGACCGCTCATGGAGTGGAACGTGTCCGGTATACATACCCTCTGCCTTCCCCTCCATGGTCTGTTCCAAGCATTCCATTTGCTGTCCATGCCCACTAACAGCATCACTAGTCATTCCCCCTTTGGTCTGGTGCCCCTGGCCACACACTGGTATTCCATTTTCAGTCTGTTGTTGTTCCAGGTGTCTCATCTGTGGTCCACTCCTGCTAGAAACACTCTTAGGTACCAGGCTGAGGGCTTGTGTTTCATCTATGGTCTAGTCCACTCGCCTGCTTCTGGTTTTCCGTTTTCAGTCAAGTGTGGTTCTAGGTGTTCCCCTCGAGGTCCACTCCTACTAGAGGCAACCTGTGAAGTTCCATCTTTGGTCTGGTGTGCCTGGTGCTCTGTCTGGGGCTCATTATCCACGTCCACATCCTCAGTTCTTCTTCACAACCCCCTATTGTTCTGAGGGTGTGGACATGAGGAACGAACCCCAGATAGAGCACCAGGCACACTGGATCAAAGGTGGAAGTTCACAGGACACTTCTACTGGGAGTGGACAACAGAGGGAACACCTAGAACCGCACAGGATCTAAAACTGAACACCAGCGTGTGGATAGGCACACCATCCAAAGAGTTGATACCTAAGGATGCTGCTAGCAGGCGGGGACTGTAAATGGAATGACTGGAACAGACTGTGGAAGGAGAAGGCAGTAGTTATAAATACCGGACCCATTCCACTCAATAAGCAGTCTCGGATAGCACCTCATGATGACAATGAGTCATGGTGTCGAAATATCATGCATGAATGATGGTGATATCTGGCAGAGTACCCAACATCTCACGATGGCAATCAAGGAGTGCTATCAGGAACATTAACAGACGGCAGACATAAAGGAATATCAACTGTGGAGTCGAAAATTTGGAAGTATGGTGGATGCTGGAAAAATATGAAGTGGGCATTGGTGGAAAAACACATAACTGAATGTGTGTGCCATTCATTGAGCATGAATGTTATCAGACTGAAAGGCATGAAATTTCAGATGTTATCTATCAGTGGCTCCAGGACCTTATCATTTTCTACTTATTGTATTTCATAGTTCGAAGATACTATTTTCATATCTTGTGGAGTTCTATGAAAAGTACTGAATTGTATGAACTGAGCCTTGTCAAATGTAATGATAAGTCATTTATCCTAAACCCATACCTTTACATTTTCAAATATTTCATTATCTGTGCCCTTTCAGTTATGGGACATGAACTACTTATTTTCCTATACTTAAATTATTTGGCAAAAAACAAGATTAGTATCTTCTAACAGTGCAAAGGAAGATCATTTATGCAAAATAAAAACAACAACAGAGAAACCGAAATAGAACCTGTGGTACAAAATGTTCAACAGCTTCAAATTCTGAATGCTTATTCATTTGTAGATGGAACTGAACACACTGCTTTCTGTCATGCAGATGAGATAAAATGCATTAAGCTGCCATGTCTACAAATCCATGATATTTTCATTTGGGCATGGGGATCTCCTGATTCAACAACTGAAAGCTTATACCAAGTCACAAAAAGTTGCCACTGGTATTCATTTCTGATTTATTGATTCTAATATATCATCCACCAAGATAGATATACTTCATCAGCCATAAAAGTTTGAAACTGGATTAATAAAAAATAGAGAAAAGTTGAGATAATGGTTTTAATGCTTCAGGTATTCTCCTACATGATCTGTCCCCACTTGAATACAACAAGCAGAACATTCTTACAACCATGTGAAACTGTCAGAAAACTCATTCTTTGGGACGAGGTTCAACTGGCACTTCACACTGGCTTAAATATCAGTTGGCTTAAATATCAGTTATGTCATCAAAGTGTTAACCATTCCAAGTGAAATTCTGGGCTGCGTCGTTTTGTAGTAGGTTCTTACTGATAATACCAAGTCTTGTCACCTATGATATTTTTACCAAAAAAGAATTGTACACATTTGTCACAGCAGGCATACATATGTTGTCATTTTTGTTTGGGAGTCAAGGTATACAGAACAAACTTTGCACACATTTTCCTCTCTTTCAAACATTCTGGGGTATGTCTTGATCACTTAGTTTACAGATGTTGCTCCATTGCGATTTGTGACCCGACAACACTGACATACTAAGGCCTCATATTTGCTACTTAACACTGGCTGCTCACAACTGATTGGTTGAATGCGCAACTGGTTTTTACAGTTGTTAGTTCAAGCTGCCACCGTAATTACTGTGCTGATATCACTTATACATCACGAGTATAATCAGTGTCACAACTTTTCAGCTGGACAGTGTGGTCTGTCCAGTTGATAGCCCTTTTTGAAATCTAAAATATCTGCTACTGAATAAGTTTTTCTGTATTAAGTTATTATGTGCAATCTCTTCAAAAATTTTGAAAAAATGGCAATAATGATATGGGGTGGTAATTCTCTGCTGATGTTTTATCTCCTTTTCGTGAAGCAGCTTGACATCATCACATTTAAGCCTGGGAAAATACCACTATGGAAACATTAATTACATAGGTAACTTAATATATTGGCAAGTGATGAAGTGACGCGTCATTCAAATGGATTACTGCTACAAATGTCTCTGTTAAAATCTGAATGAACTGTTAGAGATGTTCACTTACAAGAGACATTTCACTGTGTCCTTACAAGTTTAATATGATGCAGCTTATACCTTGTGTGCCCTGCATACGCCACACTGCCAGTCTTCCTCTGGAATATCTTCCATTGGTGGATCAATGCAGTCCAGATGATATACAGCTGGACATGTTTCACAACAAAGCAAATCCCCCAGCCGGTGACAAATTCTGCAGTGATCATCGTAATGGATATTGCCTGGAATTTAAGAAAATACACGAACATAGAGGCATCTTCAGATACGCATACACCTTTTTTTCATTCCATTGCTTCACAAGACAAACATTTTTTTTCATTCAGACTTTATTCAAGAGATATACGAGTTTGCAAAAACGGTTCCTACATATACACGATTTTTTCTTTCCACAGTTAAAATGACATGAAAAAGACTTCAAATGGTACATGTTATAGAAGAACCACTGCAACTACACACTGGCTAAAGAAGTGCATTAACCTGGTTAAAGAGATATAATTAAAAGGCACTCCAAACCACATTATATTATCTTAATTCAATTCAATCCAAGACTTCCTTCATGACTCAGGCCCCACATAACGAACCACTTATGCGTAATATGTGTTGTTTAGTACCACGCACTATGTGGTGACCTGTGAAATATATAATCATCTTCGCTTACACTACAATAAATTGTGATACTTAGGTTACCAAAAAATGAAAAGTCTAGGATGGAATGTAACAATATTATGAAAAGGATAGTTGCTACTCACCATATACTGGAGATGCTTAGTCACAGGCAGGCACAACAAAAAGACTGTAAGTTTGGCCGACAATGACTTCGTCGAAAACACACACACACACACACACACACACACACACATGACCACAGACTCTGGCAGCTGAAGCCTGAAACTGGCTTCTGCTACCAGAGACTGTGATAATGTGTGAGTGAGTTTTGTGTGTGTGTGTGTGTGTGTGTGTGTGTGTGTGTGTGTGCCCTTGTTGGCTGAAAGCTTACTTTCCGACAGTCTTTTTGTTGCCCCTATCTGTGACTCAACATCTCCACTATAGGGTGAGAAGCAATAGGTTTATGCTTTACCATAATTGTTATTGATACTGACTGAAACAGCAAGTTTACTGTTGCTGTCACAACTATTTTATTTTGTTTCCACTATGTGTTTAAGACATTTCAGTCTCCATCATCATAGACACAACTCATGCATGTCACATTAATGCATATGGATACATCTGATGACACATAACCAAATATAAAATGAATTGTGACAAATAACAATGAACTTGCTGTTTCAATCATTCTTAAATATGATTCTGCCTATAGCCAAAGAGCTATTTGAAGAAAGGTAGCAGCTCCGCTTTGAAAGTTGACACTAAAATCTACAGAGCTGAGACAATTACACACTCGTCCACATTACTGTTTCATAAAGCTGTAGGGAAACATCTACATCTATAGCTCTGTATAACAACAATATGAAACAGATGGACTGAAACTCACCACATGGAGGAGAGGCTGAATGGTAGACAGGCATAGTGAAAAATACTGCTATATATATTACTCAATATTAGTCAGCTTTGAGACTGAGTCCTTCACAAGATGTAGACAACCCCCCCCCCCCCCCCTTCTCTCTCTCTCTCTCTCTCTCTCTCTCTCTCTCTCTCTCTCTCTCTCTCTCACACACACACACACACACACCTAAATGATGTTCGACTGTGAGTGCATCCGAGTTGAGCAGCAATCTTTGTTGGGGTCGGTAGTAAGGATACAGAAGTGGCAGGGATTGGGAAAAGAGAGGGATGGTAACATAGGGGTGGAGGAAGATGCTACTGCTGCTGCCCTTGGAAGTATGCAGGAACATGGTAGTGGGGAATGAGAGTGGGCTTCTAGGTGCAGCATCGTAGGTTATGCTCGGAAGGGGGAGGGCAAAATGGAGAGCAGTAGCGAAGAGGAAAGACTTCACGGGTGTGCTAGTGAGGTCAAAGTGTGTTAGGGTTGGAGTGGAAGCAGGAAAGGGGATATGCTAGTGTAGAACAGGGAATGGCGAAGATTAAATCCAGCAGGGGCAGGGAGGAGTGACTTCAAAGCCTTTATACCTTTTTGAACTTTGATTTCCTTTCTAAATTTCTACTCGGTTTCCTCCACTGCTTGTGCAATGTACAGACTGAATAACATAGGGAGAGGCTGCATCCCTGTCTCACTCTCTTCTGTACTGCAGCTGCCCTTTGACTCTTATAACTACACTCTAATTTCAGAAAAGTTGTATATCAATTTTCATTCCCTGTATTTTATCCATGCTACCTTTAGAATTTCAATGAGTGTCAAAAGCTTCCTCTAAATATATAAATTCTATAAATGTAGGTTTGTCTTCCTTCTGTTTATCTTCTAAGTAGTACGGTTAGTATTGCCTCTTGTGTTTCTGAATTTCTCTGGAATCCAAACTGACCTTCCCTCAAGTTGGCTGTTGGCAGTTTTCCCATTCTTCTACAAATAGTATTAGTATCTTAAGTATAGTACATGCCACTACATTCCCTTGACATTTGCCAACAAGTACAACCAGTATTCAAAAGTATTCCAGAATAAGTCAGCACTAGGGCACTGTATGCAGTTCCCTTAATACAGTTTCTAGAATCCTCCATCAGAGATAAGTATTATCGGTTATCCAATGATTTATCAATGTGTGTGTGTGTGTGTGTGTGTGTGTGTGTGTGTGGTCCATTGATTGTGACCGGGCCAAATATCTCACACAATAAGCGTCAAACAAAAAAACTACAAAGAACGAAACTTGTCTAGCTTGAAGGGGGAAACCAGATGGCGCTATGGTTGGCCTGCTAGGTGACACTGCCATAGGCCAAACAGATACCAACTGCGATTTTTTAAAATAAGAACCCCCATTTTTTATTACATATTCGTGTAGTACGTAAAGAAATATGAATGTTTTAGTTGGGCCACTTTTTTCGCTTTGTGATAGATGGTGCTGTAATAGTCACAAACATATGGCTCACAATTTTAGACGAACAGTTGGTAACAGGTAGGTTTTTTTAAATTAAAATAGAGAACGTAGGTACGTTTGAACATTTTATTTCGGTTGTTCCAATGCGATACATGTACCTTTGTGAACTTATCATTTCTGAGAAATCCTGCTATTACAGCGTGATTACCTATAAATACCACATTAATGCAATAAATGCTCAAAATGATATCTGTCAACCTCAATGCATTTGACAATACGTGTAACGACATTCCTCTCAACAGCAAATAGTTTGCCTTCCGTAATGTTCGCACATGCACTGACATATGTTGTCAGGCATTGTCAGTGGATCACGATAGCAAATATCCTTCAACTTTCCCCACAGAAAGAAATCCGGGGACGTCAGATACGGTGACCGTGCGGGCCATAGTATGGTGCTTCGATGACCAATCCACCTGTCATGAAATATGCTGTTCAATACCGCTTCAACCGCATGCGAGCTATGTGCCGGACATCCATCATGTTGGAAGTACATCGCAATTCTGTCACGCAGTGAAACATCTTGTAGTAACACCAGTAGAATATTACGTAGGAAATCAGCATACATTGTACCATTTAGATTGCCATCGATAAAATGGAGGCCAATTATCCTTCCTCCCATAATGCCGCACCATACATTAACCCACCAAGGTCGCTGATATTCCACTTGTCGCAGCCATCATGGATTTTCCATTGCCCAATAGTGCATATTATGCCGGTTTACGTTACCGTTGTTGGTGAATGACACTTCGTCGCTAAATAGAACGCGTGCAAAAAAAAAAAAAAAAATCTGTCATCGTCCCTTAATTTCTCTTGTGCCCAGTGGCAGAACAGCACACAACGTTCCAAGTCGTCGTCATGCAATTCCTGGTACATAGAAATATGGTACGGGTGCAATCGCTGTTGATGTAGCATTCTACATTTTTGAGATTCCCGTTCCTCGCCCAATTTGTCTGCTACTGATGTGCGGATTAGCTGTGACAGCAGCTAAAACACCTACTTGGGCATCATCATTTGTTGCAGGTCGTGGTTGACGTTTCACCTGTGGCTGAACACTTCCTGTTTCCTTAAATAATGTAACTATCCGGTGAATGGTCTGGACACTTGGATGATGTCCTCCAGGATACCGAGCAGCATACGTAGCACAAGCCCGTTGCGCATTTTGATCATAATAGCCATACATCAACACAATATCGACCTTTTCCGCAATTGGTAAATGGTCCATTTTAACACAGGTATCACGAAGCAAACAGCATCCACACTGGCGGAATGTTACGTGATACCACGTACTAACACATTTGTGACTGTTACAGCGCCATCTATCACAAAGCGAAAAAAGTGGTCCAACTAAAACATTCATATTTCTTTACGTACTACACGAATACGTAATAACAAATTGGGGTTCCTATTTTAAACAAATGCAGTTGATATCCGTTTGACCTATGGCAGCGCCATCTAGCGGGCCAACCATAGCGCCGCCTGGTTTCCCCCTTCAAGCTAAACGCGTTTCGTTCTTTGTAGTTTTTTCGTTTGTGTGATATTTGGCCCAGTCACGATCAATGGACCACCCTGTATATGAAAAAAAAGTGCTGTTGCAAAAGAGAAATAATCACTGTGACTGTAGTATAAAAGCACAGTAGAATTACTCACATATCAGTATGGATTTTGTAATATAGAGGTTTAGTGTAAGTTACATGCTATGGCTGCAAGGTGCAGTGCAAGTACCAGTATGCGTCTCACCTTTTGAAATTATTTATGCTTTAACATTCCTGATTTCTGGCATGTACTCACTTATCAAACACTTTAATTTGCCAGAACATTCTATACATGTATAAAATAGGGTCACACACTGCTGAGATAAGGCAGTTTGGTTACATTGTACTTTCATTCGTGCTCAATAAACATGCTTTCAGTGTGGAATGTTACATCTTTTTTTGACCCTGCTCTCATAATTAGTGCTCGATTCCAGACCCTATGGACATAGCTTCGTGGAGATGACAGGTACTACAGACATCAACACTACCATGGCTCCAATAACGCTGTCAGTCATTTTCGCTGGCTGGCACCAGAATGTTGTTGTTGTTGTTGTTGTTGCTGTTGTTGTTGTCTTCAGTCCAGAGACTGGTTTGATGCAGCTCTCCATGCTACTCAATACTATACGAGCCCCTTCATCTCCGAGTAACTACTGCAACCTATATCCTTCTGAATCTGCTTACTGTATTCATCTCTTGT
This sequence comes from Schistocerca piceifrons, assembly GCF_021461385.2. Lineage (NCBI taxonomy): Eukaryota > Metazoa > Arthropoda > Insecta > Orthoptera > Acrididae > Schistocerca > Schistocerca piceifrons. The sequence continues at coordinate 876,116,005 of NC_060138.1, read as the reverse complement.
TCTCCCTCTACAATTTTTGCCCCCCCCCCCCCCCCCACACACACACACACACATTTACCTCTAGTACTAAATTGGTCACCCTTCACCCCTTGATGTCTCATAGTGTGTCCTACCAACTGATCCCTTTTTGTAGTCAGGCTGTGCCACAAATTTCTCTCCTCCCCAATTCTATTCAATACCTTCTCATCAGTTCAAAAATGTTCAAATGTGTGTGCAATCTTATGGGACTTAACTGCTAAGGTCATCAGTCCCTAAGCTTACACACTACTTAATCTAAATTATCTTAAAGACAAACACACACACACACACCCATGCCCGAGGGAGGACCAGCCACATAGTCCATGACTGCAGCGCCTTAGACCGCTCGGCTAATCCCGCGGGGCTCTCATCAGTTATGTGATCTACCCATATAATCTTAAGCATTCTTCTGTAGCACCACATTTCAAAAGCTTCCATTCTCTTCTAGTCTAAACTATTTATCATCCACGTTTCACTTGAGTACATGGCTACACTCCATATAAATACCTTCAGAAAAGACTTCCTGACCCATAAATCTATACTTGATTTTTTCAAATTTCTCTTCTTCAGAAACACTTTTCTTGCCATTGCCAGTCTACATTTTATAACCTCCAAGTTTGACCATCATACGTTATTTTGCTTCCCAAATAGCAAGACTCATCTACTACTTTAAGTGTTATTTCCTAATCTAATTTCCTCAGCATCACCTGATTTAATTTGGCTACAATCCATTATCCTCGTTTTGCTTATATCCTCCTTTCAAGACAATGTCCAATCCATTCAGCTGCTCTTTCAGGTCTCTGACAATTACCATGTCGTAGGCAAACCACTAAGTTTTTATTTCTTCTCCATGGATTTTAATTCCTCCTCCACATTTTTCTTTTGTTTCTTTTACTGCTTACTCAATATGAAGATTGAATAACATCGGAATAGGCTACAACCCTGTCTCACTCCCTTCTCAACCACTGCTTCCCTTTCATGCCCCTCAACTCTTATAACTGCAATCTGGTTTCTGTACAAATTGTAAATAGCCTTTTGATCCCTATATTTGACCCCTGCCACCTTCAGAATTTGAAATAGAGTATTCCAGTCAACATTGTCAAAAGCTTCCTCTAAGTCTATAAATGCTAGAAAAGTAGGTTTGCCTTTCCTTAATCTATCTTCTAAGATAAGTCGTAGGTCGAGAATTGCCTCATGTGTCCCAACATTTCTATGGAATCCAAACTGATCTTCCCTGTGGTCGGCACCAAAATACAAATATTAAATTCCTTAATGGATATAAGAAGCATTCATGACTCAGGTGTGCATCAGGCATCCAGCATGTTTTGGGAGACACTGTCCAGGATCCAATGAAACACCTAAAAGGATTCAACCATGAAGTTAAATAAAACAGATGGGATGACATGCAATGTCTTGCCAATGTCTACTTTTACTCAGATGGTAGAGTCTAGCACTTGTTTGAAAACAATAAGGATAAGGTCAAGATCTATGACAAAATTTAAGTGGGAAAAATAAGAAAGAAAGAAAAGACATTTGCGGACCAACAGCAGCAAATCTGCACAGCTGAAAAACAACTGAAGAACCGAAACAAATATCAAGGGGAGACAACATAGTTTGAATATACAGTGTTTAGGCACTGTGTCATACAATGAAACTAAAAATGATAGGCTGACAAATTTTAAAGCCTAATGGATGAGATGGGGTAAGGCACTTCTTTTGAAGACTGTCACCGCAACAGAGGATTTCGTGAAGTGGTGCCAGCACATTGAAGCAATATACCAGAAAAAGAGTATGCTGAAAGATGTTTGACAGATTTCCAAAATCATACCAATGGCAGTCATGGAAGACTGTCAGGACCTTACACCACTAATATGCAAATTGATGGAAGAGAGATGTGGGTTTTGACACCTATTAATGTCACACCTACACAGCTGGAAGTACCGGCATTGAATTGAAAACCCTGACAGGAGCGGGTAGCAGTGTTAAATCACGAAGAGATATGTCGATCATTGCTATCAATCAATATAAGAATGAAGTCGGTAACCCTAGAAATATGCAGCAAATGTCAGACAACATCACGCTTAACAACACACAAAAAAGCTGACATTTGGAGCATAGAAAACAATTATCAGCATGCTCCCACTGTGCAAGCCCTGAGCATACAGTATGCTACTGTAAAGAAAGACGAAGAGTGTTTGGTAACTATTATGCCACAAGATGCCAACAACAGGACCATTCTATGCATGCAAGGCAACTGTTGATGGCTACTGTCAATCTGCTGGACTAAGCCCATCATCACACCCCAGGTTGAGGTCACTGTCCAACACACTATTATAGCCCTCCATCGCTATTCAGAAGTTCCAGCCACTAGCCCAGTTGCCAAAACAAGGAAAACTATACAAGGTGATCAGTCACATTGATGTCATAATCAAGGACAAACCTGTCATGGCACTAGTCAATTCTGTGGTGTCATCTCCGTGATATTGGCTTCTTATCGTCACTTGTTGGATAAGACTGTGTTTCAAGTATTGAAGGCCATTGTACTGAAGGTTGCAAATGGAAAATACATCCAGCCAACAGGAATGTGTATTGTGGAATAAACATTAATGATCCAGTGTTATCTTAATATGGGACTTCTTGTGGGCATCACAAGCACTGACAAACTTTAGTTACATATTGACAAAACTACTCCAACAAAGGTTGCTCTGGGCAGTCTACCACTGAGGAGATACTTGTCCCACAAAAAAAAAACCAGATGACTAAAAATGGATGAGTTTCAGTCAACTGTCCAGTTGCTCAGTTTAACTGTGAAACTGTATTCAAGTAAAATAATATACTCAGTCGCATAAAAGAAATCTACAGGAGGCCTTCAATATGTGATGTAACACATTTTTTTTTTTTGAAAGCAGGTTGATTTCTTTCAGGATTCCAATACATCATATTATTCCCCACTCTTTTCGCTACAAAATCCTATTTTTTAACACAATCTTTGTTCAATGCAACAGCCTTAGTCCCGCATGGTACCACCCTATTGGCCAATGTAAGAGCCAATGTCTTGCTGCATCAAATTTGTCCACAACATCCACGAGTGCTTCCCATAGAGTACATCCTTCACTGGGCCAAGCAGATGGAAGTCAAAAGGTGCGAGTTCCAAGCTGTATGGCAAATGAGGAAGAACCATCCGATGAAGTTTCGTGAGCTCCACTTGGGTGCACAGACTTGTGTGAGGCCTTGTGTCATCATGGTGAAGGAGAAGTCCATTTGCATTTTTATAGAACCCAGTGAGCACATGCCTTTGAGTATCCCAACTGGTGGCAAGTGTGTCAGCACTGCCAACAGACATCCAGATGTGCAGTGAGGTGTTTGATAGTGACCCATCAGTTACCCTGAAAGAGAGTGTCCGCACATTCCAACACTGCAGGAGTCACAGCTGTGTGCAGCCGGCCAGCATGCATGATATCGGACAGGTTTGCACAGTCTTGTTGCAATGACAATAGAAATCTTGTACAATGACTCATTGTGCTTTTGTTCACTGCCATGTCTTTGTAAACATTTTGCAAGTATCTATTAATATCTGAGATGGTCTGGTTTTATATATAGAAGGGGAGGGGGGGGGGGGGGAGGGAGAAAAAAGAAAAAAGGAAAAAAAAAAAAAAAAAAAAAAAACCCAATGACAGCTCTCTGCTTGGAAAACACCTCCATTACATATGCCATTTTGAAGGGTATGTAAAGCACCGTCACCATCAGTACTTCATGAAACTATAGGCTCTGAAGCAGGAATTTATTCCACAATATCCCACAACAGATTCCGAATTGCCCTCCCCCTCCCCCCAACCAAAATTGGCCAAGGAAAAAAATGTGTTCCATTACTTATTGCATGCCCCTCATACAGGCCAACGACGAACATAACAATCACAGACGGATAAAGAGAGCTGTCGACCACTGCTACAGCTCATTCCTTAGGGTTTGAGATAGAAAGATCAGCTCAGAACCACTGGAAGAGAATCTTGTTACAATGCATTTCCTGACCACACACAGGTGGATTCTACTACCCAGTCCTGGATTGACTGATTTTGCAACATTAGCGAGTATTCTGCGCCTCTCTGACAAAAATCTTGACAGGGAAAATTTACTGGAAACAGAAAACAGACTTTTTCCTTTTCCAGAAAAAGACAGAGCTGTAACAAATTATCCAGCTCCATGGCATGTGATGTGAAGGGCACTCTTGGAATGTATGCCTGCTGGGAAACTTAATAAAGAATATCAGTTGCAAGGTAAGGCCAATTACAACAAAACTTCACTAGGGAGACGGCACACCTTTTTGTATCCTTAAGAAGGCACTACCATCCAAGTACTTTATAATGAGATTGCTAAGATAAAACTACACACTGACACTAATGGTTAGAGGATAGTTGCAGTTCTAGTGCAAACCCAGAAAGGTTCTGCAAAGACAGATTGCTACATCTCCAGAGTGGTTTCCAAATCTGGGAAGAATTACTCAATGACTACCAAATGGGATGCAAATAATTATTAATCATCCCAACTCATCTACAACCAGCCATACAGAAGTATTTTCACGATTTTCTGACATCAAGTTACCTGAGAGAATAAGAAGCAAGTATCACTCACCAGGTCTCTAGCAACCTGACAGACACTGCAGAAAATGCCAATTACAAAAGTATATACCTCAGTTACCACCACGACAATAGGTAACAATTCTTCCTACAGTTGCTACTCTCTACCACACTGGAATTGACATTTTGGGGAGGTTTCTCGTGTCAACAAAAGGAAAAAATGGATAGTAGTGTGCTCTGCTTATCACTCTTACTACACTGTTGCAAAGGCTGTAACTCATGCCACAGGTCTAGAAATTGCCAGATTTTTTGTAGAAGATAAAATTTTGAAGCATGAACCACCACATGTAGTTATTTCCAATTGTTGAAAAATTTCAGGCAAGACCGGTGAAAGAAATAATTCACAATGCAAACATCACGCATAGGATGACAACAGCATACTACCCGCAGGCACAAGGCTTAACGGAATGTTTTAATTAGACATTGGTATATGTGCTTTCAATTTATGTTGATAGTTCTTAATGAGCATCCAGCTCTCTTGCATAGTATTCAATACTAAATTCTATGTGGTAATATCTCAGGCACATTAAAAACAGCCAATCATTTACATTTATGTAACAACAAAGTGTCATAGTGATGTGTTTGTGTGAGCACTGTATCTGACATGACTCTCAAGTAACTACACTGAATCAATCTAAAATCTTTGTCCCAATATACATGATCAACTGTCAACACTATCCAAGCATTATGAAAAGGCTGCTTGTGAACATTTACAAGGAGATACCCTAGCTGTAGTAAGACAACTATGTTTCCTTCATTACGACACTGTCTCTCAACTCAATTTTGTCACTTTGTGCGTTTTGTCCCAAAAATCAGGTGTCCGCCCCGTACTACACAACTCTTTGAACTTTCTCTGCGTTATACTTTCTTGTTCGCGAAATTAAACTCAGAGAGCTGCAAGAATGTTGTTTCGACACCACTGATGATATTAATAGAAAGACATCGTAGGCACTGAAGAAGGTTCCAAATGACACTATCCCAAAACTGCAAGAGCATCACTGGATGAGTGTGAATAGAAGAAGAGAATGTTTTGAAGGCAACAAAGACTAAATATCTGTTCTTGAACATATCTTGCATCTGTAATGGACCAACAATTTTAAGCAGGGAATGCTGTAAGATGTAGTGCCCATCAATTAGACTGCTCTTGCAGAGCCTCCCCTTTCTTCACTCTTGGAAATGTGCTGACAGTGTTGCAATGTTATAATTTCCCCAGGCTGATACCAAACACCAGCTCTGTATACCTACTACTGTCACTGGTGATGTTAGATAATCACCAGTGTTGCACACAGTACGTGAAATATAGTTACAATGACAGCATGATCGGTATGGTAGACCGAGGTCTAGGTAAGGTTGCAAGGTGGTGATCTGACTGAGTTGACAAAGCCAACGATTGTGAACATAAAATCTTGATTAATGGGTAAATAGCTTGCAGTTTACCTTAGGCTAGAAGGTGATAGGCTTATCTGCCATGAGGGAAACAAACAGCGTTAACATGCTGTAAAATACAAAATGCCAGAATGGCCACCACTAAAGATTACTATGGGCTGTCCACACACTGTGTTAACAAATGTACTGTATGTTTATTTGATCCCGAGAACGATATTATTGCTACAAAGTATGTTTTGATTACAATGTCTAACAGCTACATTCGAGGCTGCAATTGTGTTGGAAATTAATATTAATTGTCCTGTGATTGAAAGGAAATCACTGCTGCTCAACATTTGTTACTTCGCCATCTTACCACCTGTGATCGCATCCAAAAACTATACTCTGACAATATGGGATATATTTTTCAGGTTCCATAAAATTTTACTTTCTTTGACCTACTAAAGAGATGACATCCAACTGTAGTAAAGTGGTAGGTGAAACAGGAAGGACTATAAAAGTAAAGACCAAAAATAACCCACATTTCTACAACAAATGAGGGAACTCTGTTGCAAAAGACTACTATAGCAAAAATATAAACTTTTAACAGTACAAGTGGTTGATTAGCAATCTAATATTTATAGAAGGAACGTCTAAGAGACCATGGAATTCTAAACATAAATTCAGTTTCAACAGAGAAGGTGGTTACATGTTCCAGCTTTATTCTTCCCAGAGATCATAGAAGTAACTAGCAGGACACCATTGTTGTTGTTGTGGTCTTCAGTCCTGAGACTGGTTTGATGCAGCTCTCCATGCTACTCTATCCTGTGCAAGCTTTTTCATCTCCCAGTACCTACTGCAACCTACATCCTTCTGAATCTGCTTAGTGTATTCATCTCTTGGTCTCCCTCTACGATTTTTACCCTCCACGCTGCCCTCCAATACTAAATTGGTGATCCCTTGATGCATCAGAACATGTCCTACCAACCGATCCCGTCCTCTGGTCAAGTTGTGCCACAAACTTCTCTTCTCCCCAATCCTGTTCAATACTTCCTCATTAGTTATGTGATCTACCCATCTAATCTTCAGCATTCTTCTGTAGCACCACATTTCGAAAGCTTCTATTCTCTTCTTGTCCAAACTATTTATCGTCCATGTTTCACTTCCATACATGGCTACACTCCATACAAATACTTTCAGAAATGACTTCCTGACACTTAAATCTATACTCGATGTTAACAAATTTCTCTTCTTCAGAAACGCTTTCTTTGCCACTGCCAGTCTACATTTTATATCCTCTCTACTTCGACCATCATCAGTTATTTTGCTCCCCAAACAGCAAAACTCCTTTACTACTTTAAGTGTCTCATTTCCTAATCTAATTCCCTCAGCATCACCCGACTTAATTAGACTACATTCCATTATCCTTGTTTTGCTTTTGTTGATGTTCATCTTATATCCTCCTTTCAAGACACTGTCCATTCCATTCAACTGCACTTCCAAGTCCTTTGCTGTCTCTGACAGAATTACAATGTCATCGGCGAACCTCAAAGTTTTTATTTCTTCTCCATGAATTTTAATACCTACTCCGAATTTTTCTTTTGTTTCCTTTACTGCTTGCTCAATATACAGATTGAACAACATCGGGGAGAGGCTACAACCCTGTCTTACTCCCTTCCCAACCACTGCTTCCCTTTCATGTCCCTCAACTCTTATAACTGCCATCTGGTTTCTGTACAAATTGTAAATAGCCTTTCGCTCCCTGTATTTTACCCCTGCCACCTTTAGAATTTGAAAGAGAGTATTCCAGTCAACATTGTCAAAAGCTTTCTCTAAGTCTACAAATGCTAGAAATGTACGTTTGCCTTTCCTTAATCTTTCTTCTAAGATAAGTCGAAAGTCAATATTGCCTCACGTGTTCCAGTGTTTCTACGGAATCCAAACTGATCTTCCCCGAGGTTGGCTTCTACTAGGTTTTCCATTCGTCTGTAAAGAATTCGTGTTAGTATTTTGCAGCTGTGACTTATTAAACTGATAGTTCGGTAATTTTCACATCTGTCAACACCTGCTTTCTTTGGGATTGGAATTATTATATTCTTCTTGAAGTCTGAGGGTATACTAGATACTAGATAGATACTAGATACTAGATAGATAGGACACCATACTAGATATTTTACTTGCATCTTGGAAGTCACTGTAAATGGGTGAGGGAGGGGGGCAAGAGAACCATTCAATGGAAGATCTATATCTCAAGCATATCTGCACATGCGAGTGCACTCCAATTCAAGGGAAGTAGGAAATGAAAGACTAAGCCTTCTGACCCCACCCCCTCACTCTCAAAATGATCTCCAACAGGGGAAAAAGCAAAATGATCAGGAAGATGGCGATCGGTTGAAAAGTGCACATCTGGAAATCAGATTCAGCTACGGGATAAAACTGATAGTGATGATGCTCCACACCACGCACTGCAATGTGCTTGGATCCTCCTTCGCATGTTGTCGATAAGTTGGTTGCGTAATTGTTGCTCAAGTTTGTCCCACTTTTCTATGGTGTCTCTCTTGAAAAAAAAGGAAGGGAGAAAGATGATTTTTTAGCATCCCATCATTATTGAGGTTGGATTACTAGAGGGAGAAAGAAATCGGCAAACTCTTTTCAACAGAACCACCCCAGTATTTGCCTGGAGTGATTTAAGGAAATCGTGGAAAATCTAAATCTAGATGGCTGTATGGGAATTCTGAATCACCGTCCTACTGGATGAGAGTTCAGCATGCTAACCAATTTGCCATGTCACTGGGTGGTAAATAATGTAAATGTCATGTGACTAGGGCCTCCCGTCGGGTAGACCATTTGCCGGGTGCAAGTCTTTTGATTTGACGCCACTTCGACAACTTGCGCGTCGATGGGGATGAAATTATGATTATTAGGACAACACAACACCCAGTCTCGACCCAGCCAGATCGACCCAGCCAGGAATCGAACCCGGGCCCTTAGGATTGACATTCTGTCGCGCTGATCACTCAGCTGCTGGTGGCAGACACTGCGTGGTGAGCTCTCCTGAGATCATCCAGTGTGTCAGCATGGTTAATGTGACAAAACACTGAAAGCTTCAACTGGTTCCAAGTATGCTAAATTTGGTTTATGTTAGCAGACACTGCTCGCCATTCCATTCAGTTGATTTCTGCCATCTGGAGGAAGGTATTCACAAAGTGGGTGCGGTGTACTCATCTTGAAAGACAAACTGAGTGGCGAAATGTTAGCAGTAGTGCTGGACAATATGTTGGAGAATCCTGCCCCAGCAATGCATGGCTCTCAAATTACCATATAACGAGATGAGTGATGTCTGAAGTATACACCTGGTAATAGTGCAAAACGGGACTGACTGACTATGACTGACTATGGGAATGTCTGCCTGAGGCATACAATGGAACTGCACCTCCTCAACGGATTCCTACGGCAATCATCAGGCATCAGACAAATCCTACAATTATTGGTGACAAGAATGTGACACCAATGATCCATTCCACGTGTTCCCTTGCTCATCTTCTTTACCTCGTATGCACACTACAGCTGGGTGAGTTTGAATTATTCTTCGTGAATGCCCAGAGGCTACAGTGTTCATGTGGAGAAGGCTGTGCACTGTCTAGATAAACACAGCCCTTCCAGTTGCCTCCAAGGCCATGCACCGTTCTGTTGCATTCACTTTGGGGTATCAAAGAGGCCTAGTGAATAAGTAACGGTCATCAGCTGATGTTTTCAACCACAGGCAACCACTACGAGACACATCTTCAGTGTTTTCTTTCTCATGACAAAATGTATGAATGCTGTCACTGTCCTGTGTACTAATTCAGTGGACAACTTCAGATACTGACAACCATTCTAGCAGCGAAGTGAGAAAGCATGAATGGTCTAAGTTTAACACGCCCCTTCAATGGATGCTGACAAAATGAACAGTCCATATGGACCACACTGTCCCATTTATGATTGGAGACACAGCATGCTCTACTGCACAACACAGAGGAAATAGAATTATTCTTACTTTTCCCATTACACATGTGGCTGCACTTACAGATTTTCTGTAGTGAACAGATTAGCGAGGAAGATGTTGCCGCTGCCGCCGCCATGACGACGACGACGATGACGACAACAACAACAACAACAACAACCACCACCACCACCACCGCCACCGCCACCACCACCACCACCAAGCTTCTTTGGGAACATTTCTTTCCCTAACTACTGGGAACTTCACCAACTAAGGGCCTACCACAGACAAGCAGACAATATCACCTAATAATTCCCCATTTCCAAAAGAACCACAGCAGAGTCTATTCATGTTAATGGCCATGACACAGATTTTGGACAGACTCCAGCCATATGCAGTATTTTCAAGGTGGAATGAAGGAAGATTAAGGTTCAGCATATTTTTTTTACGATATGGTCATTACAAACACAGCACAAGCTCAGATAAGACAAGGAAGAGGAGAAAAAAGTGTCCTAGTCAAAAGAATAAGCCCAAACTCACAATTAGCCTTAATTGATTTAGAAAAACCATGGGCAACCTAAATTCAGATGGCTGAACAGGTATATGAAACCACTCACATAAAGTTGAAGTCCAGTGCCTTAACCAATGAACTACATAACTTGATTAACATGAACAATTTTAATACACCAGTTGTTGTTGTGGTCTTCGTCCGAAAACTGGTTTGGTGCGTTTCTCCATGCTATTCTATCCTGTGCAAGCCTTGTCACCTCCAAACAACTACTGCAACCCACATCCTTCTGAATCTGCTTACTGTAGCCCTCTCTTGGTCTCCCTCAACAATTTTTACCTCCCTCCCCCCACCTCTCTTACACTGCCCTCCACTACTAAATTGGTAACACCATTATGTCTCAGAAAGTGTCTTATCATCCGATCACTTCTTCTTCTTCTAGGCAGGTTGCACCACAAATTTCTTTTCTCTCCTATTCTGTTCAGTACATCCTCATTAGTTACATGACTTACCGATCTTATCTTCAGCATTCTTCTGTAGCATCACATTTCAAAAGCTTCTATTCTCTTCTTACCTAAACCATGTATCATCCATGTTTGATTTCCAAACATGGCCACACTCCATACAAATACTTTCAGTAACGACTTCCTAACACTTAATCTATATTTGATATTAAACAATTTCTCTTCTTCAGAAACGCTTTTCTTGCCATTGCCAGTCTACATTTTATATCCTCTCTACTTCGATCAACATCAGTTATTTTGTTACCCAAATAACAAAACTCATCTACTACTTAAAGTGTCTTGCTTCCTAATCTAAGTCCCTCAGCATCATTAGATTTAATCTGACAACACTCCATTATATTTGTTTTGTTTTTGTTGCTACTCACCTTATATCCTCCTTTCAATACACTGTACAATTCATTCAGCTGCTCTCCCATGCCCTTTGCTGTCTCTGACAGAATTAGAATGTCATCGGGAAACCTCGAAGTTTTTATTTCTTCTCCCTGAACTTTAATTTCTATTAAAAAATGTTCTTTGGTTTCCTTTACTGCTTGCTCAATGTGCAGATTGAAAATATCAGGAATAGGCTACAACCCTGTCTTACTCCCTTCTCAACTACTGCTTCCCTTTCAACTCTTATAAATGCAGTCCAGTTTCTTTACAAGTTGTCAATAGCCTCTGAATCCCTTAACCCCTGCTACCTTCAGAATTTGAAATAGGGTGTTCCACTCACACTGACAAAAGCTTTGTCTTAAGTTTAAGAATGCTGTAAAATGGTTTGCCTTTCCTTTAACATATGTTCTAAGATAAATCATAGGGTCAGTATTGCCTCACACGTTTTTACATTTCTCCAGAATCCAAACTGATCTTCCCCAAGGTCAGCTTCTACCTCTTTTCCCATTCTTCTGTAAAAAACTCATGTTAGTATTTTGCAACCATGATTTACAAAAAACAAACTGACAGTTTGGTAATATTCACACCTGTCAGCACCTGCTTTCTTTGGAACAAGTGTTCCTATATTTTTCTTGAAGTCTGAGAGTATTTCGCCTGTCTCACACATCTTGTACATCATAAGGAAGAATTTTGTCGTGGCTGGCTCTCCCAAGGTTATCAGTAGTTCTGAAGGAATGCCATTTACTCCATTTACTCCCAGGGCCTTGTTTCGACTTAGTTCTTTCTGTGTTCTGTCAAATTCTTCCCACGGTATCATATCTCTGATCTCTCTTCATCTAAGTCCTCTTGTACCAATAAACACAAATGAGTAGCAATTGTTAATCATTCATAAACTGTTCTTGAATGGACAGTGAATGAATGTAAAATGAAACTCTTTTGAAAGAACACACAGAGCAAGCCCCATACAAAGATTGCTGTGACATGCGAAGCAATGCAGAGAGAGTGATATCTACCCCCAACTTTATATGATACGTAGGCCTACAGGATAAATGAGACTTTTAATTTGTGCTTAATACTCCTTAATAACACTCTGACTCATAAAAAGAAAACTGCAATCAAGAAAGATAGTAGTATTTAGATGAAATGCATTACCCTCCTGCAATCTTCTGATAATGATGAACTGATGACCAGAAAAAAAAGGACTAAAGAAAAAATGTGGGCACTATTATTGGTACATGTTATCAATTTTTCTTTCTAGTATCTGCTACATGAACCAGTTCTGTCCCAATGCAGGGCATAAATGGCAAATAAAGCCATATAATAATGAATTAATAGACAGTCCAGAGACAATCTGTCATTAAAAGCCCGAGTTCTATAGAACTGAAACTACACTGAAGAAGATATGCAGATCCATATTTTTATACTCAAATGAGGGATGATGTAGAACACATTTAGGACTAGATTAATAAGTAAACCATAAAATAAATTCTCAAAATCTTGCTGTGTAAGAAGTCCCTGGTGGCTTGAACTACAAGAGACAGAATAAATACTCATAATGTCTGTCATGGCCAGAAAGCCATGTAGTTGCAGTTTACTGATTGATCACCTATCAAGGATATTGATTAGTCCTGTCTCAGTTTATTTACAGTAACAAAAAATACTGCAGCATTTGGTAACATCATAAATAATGACCCCCAAATAAGACCATATCATGCATACATCTAAGTGCATTACAAAAGCAACACTACATTTTGGATATAGTAGAACAGAAATCCTTTAGATCTCAAAGGATCTAATCCAAAAGACTGAACTACCTTAGTTCTATACTAGTATATATCTTAAGACATACACTGCGGCGGCAAAAGTCATAGGATACTTCCTATTATACATTAGACCTCCTTTTCTCCAGCATAATGCAGTAACTTGATGTGGTAAGGACTCAAGACCATCATCGGAAGTCCTCTGGAGAAATATTGAGCCATGCTGACTCTATAGGAACCCCTAATTCTGCATCTATAGCCACCCATAATAGTGAGAGTACTGCCAGCCAAGATTTTGTGCACGAACTGACCTCTCAATTACAGCTCATAAATGTTTGATGGGATTCATGCTGGGTGATCTGGTTGGCCAAATCATTTTCTCGAATTGTCCAGAATGGTCTTCAAACCAATGGCGAATAGTTGCAGCAGCCCAGTGACATGGCACACTGTCATCCATAAAAATGCCACTGTTGTTTGGGAACATGAAGTCCATGAATGGCTGTAAATGGTCTCCCAAGTAGACGAACATAATCATTTCCAGTCAATAATCAGTTCCATTCCATGTGAACACAGCCCACACCATTATGAAGCCACCAGCAGCAAACCATTATGGAGCCATCAGCAGCTTGCACAGTGTCTTGTTGACAACTTGGGTCCATGGGGTCTGCACCACACTTGCACTCTACCAACAGCTCTCACCAATGAAATCGAAAATCATCTGACCAGGCCACGGTTTTCCAGTCATCTAGGTTCCAACCAATATGGTCACAAGCCCAGGAGAAATGCTGCAGATAACGTCGCATCGGCTGTGTGCTGCCATAGCCCACTAACTCCAAATTCCAACACACTGTCTAAATGATATCAATATAATAGAAGGAAACATTCCACGTGGGAAAAAATTATATATAAAAACAAAGATGAGGTGACTTACCGAACGAAAGCGCTGGCAGGTCGATAGACACACAAACAAACACAAACATACACACAAAATTCAAGCTTTCGCAACACACTGTTGCCTCATCAGGAAAGAGGGAAGGAGAGGGGAAGACGAAAGGAAGTGGGTTTTAAGGGAGAGGGTAAGGAGTCATTCCAATCCCGGGAGCGGAAAGACTTACCTTTGGGGGAAAAAAGGACAGGTATACACTCGCACACACGCACATATCCATCCACACATACAGACACAAGCAGACGCTTGTGTCTGTATGTGTGGATGGATATGTGCGAGTGTATACCTGTCCTTTTTTCCCCCAAAGGTAAGTCTTTCCGCTCCCGGGATTGGAATGACTCCTTACCCTCTCCCTTAAAACCCACTTCCTTTCGTCTTCCCCTCTCCTTCCCTCTTTCCTGATGAGGCAACAGTGTGTTGCGAAAGCTTGAATTTTGTGTGTATGTTTGTGTTTGTTTGTGTGTCTATCGACCTGCCAGCGCTTTCGTTCGGTAAGTCACCTCATCTTTGTTTTTATATACACTGTCTAAATGGATATATTTGACGTACATCTCACATTGATTTTAGTGGTTATTTCATATAGTGTTGCTTGTCTGTTAGCACTGTCAACTCTATGCAAACACCGCTGCTGTCAGCCATTCAGTGATGATTGTCAGCCACTGTGTTGTCCATGGTGAGAGGTAATTCCTGAAATGTGATATTCTAGACACACTCTTGGTATTGTAGATCTCAGAATATTGGATTCCCTAACGATATCCAAAATGGAATGTCTCGTGCATCTAGCTCCAACTACCATTTCTGCATTCAAAGTCTGTTGATTCCCTCCCACGGCCATAAGCACGTTGGACAACTTTTCACATGAATTGCTCGAGTACAAATGACAGCTCTGCCAATGCACTGCCATTTTACACCTTGTGTATGCATACCACTGCCATCTGTGTATGTGCATTATCACTATCCCATGGCTTTTGTTACCTCAGTGTATAATTAAAGAACAAATTGATGACAATATGTTTGGTAAATGGCAGATAGCCATAAATATTGGAGCTAGATGCATTGATAATTGACAAGTAATTTCACTGTCTCTTGAATGTATATCAAATAACACTTCCCTTACAGTAAACAATGTTAATCAATTAACAGCTTTCCAATACGGACATGCATGTAACAACTACAGAAAAGGCTGTTGTCATTGTCTTCAGTGTGAAGACATGTGACACAATGCTTCATGTTAGGCTATTCAGTGCAAGTGTCTTCATTTCTGCATAACTGCAGCAACCTACATCAATTTGAACCAGCTTACAGTATTCCAGCCTTCGTCTCCTGCTATTTTTACCACCATACTTCCTTCTATTAGCAAAAAGACAATTCCTTAAGGCCTCAGGGTGTGTCTTGTCCTTCTTTTCATCAAGTTCAGCATTAGACAAAAATTCTTCCCCCCACCCTCCCCCCAAATGGATTTAAGTACCTCCTCATTAGTCACTCTGTCTATGACTACAATTTCCTGCAATTCTTCTACACAGCATTTAAAGGGCTTCTACTTTCTTCTTATCAGAACTGCTTATCATCCACATTTCACTTCCATACAAGGCAAACAGAGATCTTGTAAAACTCAGCTCGCTCTTGTTCCTCCATGACACCTACAGTGTTATAGACATCGACACTCAGGTTAATGCCATGCTCCTTGACTTCAGGATAGCATTTGACACCATTCAACAGTGCTGCTTGGGGGGGGGGGGGGGGGGGGGGGAGACAATTTACCGAGTATTGGACCACATTTGTGTCTGGATTGAAGGCTTCCTTGCAAGTAGAACTCAAAACATGGCTCTTAATGGAACAAAGTTGACAGGTATAAAGGTAATTTCAGGAATACTCTACGAAATTATGGTAGGAACATTACTGTTTACAATACGCATAAACAACCTGTACAAAATGTCAGAAGATCCATAAGATGTTTGCAGAGAATGTGGTTGTCTATAAGAAGGCAAAAACCCCAGAAGGTTGTAGCTATTTCTAAAAGCTATTGCAGATGATTGGCAAATGGTGCAGGGACTGGCAGCTGATCCTGACATAAATTAATGTAACATAACAAAAGAGAAGAAATCCATTATTGTAAAATTGGAAATACGGAAGTGTCCGATCCGGGCCGTCTGCTGTGACCCATGACGTCACAAATATGGCGGAAACGGCCATAAACCACGATTCCAATATGGCGCATATAAAGTTGGTACGTACACATTATGAGGACGAAAAGACATCGAAAAACAAACACACACACTTACCACAAAAAGCCTAATGACACTAACGGGACAAGCGCGGGAAACGGGGTGTTTTTGGGTGGAGGCAAACTAAATATAAACAAAATTAGACACCCACCCCCAAACAAAACCACACAAAATGACGAAAAAACCGACATCACAAAACTCCCCAAATACCACTAAACACAATATCATCTGGAATCGGACACTTCCCTTGGCCTATATAGCTCAACAGCAGCTCCCGATCCCACAAATTACGATCAAACACTTCCCTTGGCCTATATGGCTCAAAACCATCTCCCGATACCAATATCAACATACACAGCCACAAATTGGGATCGAACACTTCCCTTGACCTGCGCACTGTTAATTTTATCCGCCATATCCATTCCTGAACAAAAACAACAACCGATTAATTTTACTAAAATTACCACACAATGTACAGCGAACAACACTAAATTAACCTTCACACAAAATCGTTAACTCACTGAATCGAATTCCACTACAAACACAGCCGACACTCGAACAATTCTGGAAAATGAGCAAAAGCAAACTGAACCCATTACACCACACAAACGAAAACCCTGAACACACCACCAGAGAGCACAACAAACCACAATACAACGACATCTACCTACAAACACGCCACATTCACAAACCAAACTCCGGGCCGTCATGATGTCACACACAACAACACCCTTACGTCACAGGTCAAAGCCGACGCATGGGATCAGACGCTTCTGTCGACCCGTAAAGTTACACAACTGGTGAGAAATTGCTAGAGACAGCATCAATCATGAAATATCTAGGAGTAAGCATCCAGAGTGACCTTGACTGGAATGACCACATAAGACAAATAGTAAGAAAAGCAGATGCCAGACAGATTCATAAGAATGTTAAGGATATGTAACTCATCCATGAACAGAGTGACTCTCAAAACATTTGTTTGACCAGTTCTCGAGTATTACTGCTCATCACTCTGGCACCCTTAGTCAGCACGACAGTATTAACGGATGTTCAATACACTCCAATGACAGAAACCACGAGAGACATGTTGTGCTTCACAGAGTATTTACCACTGAAATTCCAAAAGCATATGTTCAGAGAAGAGGGGGGACAAAATATTACTTCCTCCCAGATAAGTCTCGTGAAATGATCATAATGAGAAAATCTGAGAAATCCGAGTTAACACAGAGGTTTACTTACAAAGTTGATCATAACCATTCACAAATGGAACAGGAACTTAGGGGGGAGTGCAATCAGTTTGTGGTACCGCCACACACATTCATGTGGCTTGCAGAGTATTGAGAAGGCTACAGAGACACACACAAATATCACAGGAAAAAAATTACTAACAATTAAATTGATATTAAATGTTACCATGTTCCTCTATTCCAGAAATGTTTTTTCTTGCTATTGATAGTCTGCATTTTACATCCTCCCCACTGTGGCCATCATCAGTAATTTTGCTGCCCAAATAACAAAAACTCATCTACTACTTTTTAGTGCCTCATTTCCTAGTCTTAGCTCCCTGTGCCTGATTTAAATCAACTACATTCTATTACCCTTGTTTTTCTTTTGTTGGTTTTCATATTATATCCTCCTTTCAAGACACTGTCCATTCAATTCAACTACACTTTCAAGTCCATTGCTGTCTCTGACAGAATTACAATGTCATAAGCAAACAGCAAAATTTTTATTTCTTTTACTCGACTTTTAATTTTCTTTCCAAATTTCTCAGTGGGTTTCTTCACAACTTGCTCAAAGTACAGACTGAACAACATCGGGGAGAGGCTACAAAGGTGTCTCACTGACTTCTCAACAATGGCTTCCCTTTCATGTCCTTTGATTCATACAACTGCACTCTGGTTTCTATATAAGCTGTAAATAACCTCTAGTTCCCTGTAGTTCATCCTTGCTACCTTCAAAATTTCAAAGAGTGTAGTCCAGCCAACAATGTGCAAAGCTTTCTCTAAATCTACAAACATAGATTATTGCCTTTCTTCACCTCATCCTCTAGGATAAGTTTAAGGTTTAGTATGCCCCTTGTGTTCCTACATTTCTCTGGGACCCAAAGAGACTTTCACAGAGCTTGGCTTCTACCAATTTTTTTCCATTCTTCTCTAAATAATTCACGTCAATATTTTGCAATAATGATGTATTAAACTGGTGGTTAACTAGTATTCACACCTGTCAGCAGCTGCCTTCTTTGTGATTGGAATTATTACATTCTTTTTAAAGTCTGAGAGTATTTCGGCTGTCTCACATATTTGCACACTATTTTAGAGGAATTGGTTCATCTTAGGTCTTTCCACGTTCTGTCCAATTTTTCTCGCTGTATTATATGTTCCATCTCATCTTCACTTAGTTGCTCTTCTCTATCTTTATTTGGTTCCCAAGTTTGGTTACTTTGTACAGACACAGTATATATTTCATCCACCTTTCACTTCTTTACTGCCATCCGAGTTCCTGATATTCAAACAGCTACTTGTCTTTTCTCCAAAGGTCTCTAATTCCCTAACACACAGCATTATATTTCCCCTACCTAGAAATGCTTTTACAGGTTTGCTGTTTGTCCTCTAACCATTCATGCTTAGTCATTTTGCACGTTGTCAATGTAATTTTTCCATTTTGCCTGTTTCATTTGCTGCATTTTTAAATTTTCTTCTTTTGTCTATCATATCCAATATCCTCTATGTTACCGAGGGGTTTCTACTATCCACTGTTATCTTTTATCTATGTGATCCTCAGCTGCCTTCTCTGTTTCATCTCTCAAAGCTGCTGATCTGAGCACAAGTCCTGTTCTTCCTGCCACAGCATTTCACAAATTTCCAATCACACTGTATCTAATGCCAAACTATCCATTTCCCTTTTGCAATTGAATCTAACCTGTCTACTCTATGGAGGGGGCTAACGTTCTCCTGGGTAGTTAAATACGCAATTAATAACTCCCTGTTCCAAGATGAAAGCAATATAGCACATGTTAGTGCCGTAACGATACATAAGCAATCACACATGAGAAGGTGTTTACGATATTCAATTTACATTGAACAACATGGCTGTGAGTATTTTTCTCTAAAAATTCTTTTTCAAATGATGACAGCTACAAAGACAATAACAAGAATAGCAAACACAACACTGAAAAACCTTTAGCACATTCTCAAAAAAGATGCAAAACGCAGGTAATGTATAAATTTTCAGTTATGAGTAACGAAAATAAGACAAACCATTTTACACTATTTCAAGCATTCGTTATAAATGTATAAATGTATTGTAGGTCTATTTCTACGAAAAGTGTAAGGAACACTGAAGGGCATCTAGGCCTTTCTTAAAAAAAACATAAAGAGAAAGAAAACAAATCAATAAAATCATAGTTATCACTACAAACTTCCTTCTGTTTCCATTGTCCATAATAGGCACATTCCGATATATTAAGAGTTCAGTCACTAGACAAATAATACTCTTTCCACATTTGCATTAAAGCAACTAGAAAAAATTGTAATTTGTCAGAATCTTTTCATGAAAAATTTGAATGCTGTAATATGTAAGATGTGGTTCGTAATTTTTACTAATCTATCAGAAGTCAGCAGTTTTATTTCCCTCTCCCTCTGCCCATTCAAAGTTATAATATATAGGGCTAATCCTGAACGTTACAAATTGCATAAAATATATTTTCCAAGGCAAGACCATCATTTCTTTTAATTAAGGTACAGTAACAGCTTAAGAACAATCGAACACAAAAAGTAAGAGTTTGTTACCTTCATTTAACAAATCTTCTCTGACTGGATTAGTGATCAGGAACTGGTCTGTCATAAACTGCAGCACTTTCAATCTGTTTTCCACAGATGTGAAAGGATATTCAGAGTTGTTCAATATGTTCAGCACATTTGAATCAAAATCTTTGTCACTTTCAACATATGAGCGTAAAACTTCTGGCCACGTCATTGGATCCACAAAAAATAACACTACATTTACACTGTCCTTGTGGTCAAGAGGACCAAAATGCGTCTGCTGAGAATCTTCTTCTCTAAGCAATGCTTTTAAAAGCATTATATGAATTTCAGCAAGTAAAGTACTCTGATCCTCACACATTAATGCGGCACAAAAGTCCTCAAACCTAAAGGGAGACAAACGTACTAATGCTCTAAAATGACGAAGAACTTCGTATATACACAACGTTTTCATCACCAGTTCTTTCGGAACTAATAAATCTTCAGATGATTTCGGCAAATGAAGGGGAGGAATTTCCCGATTCTGAAGCCACAGTGGTTCTGGGCTTGGAAGTCTATGTAAATACTTTTTCGGAGTTCCACTGACAGTACTATAACTAGAGAGAGAAAAATCACTGTCACTGGACGCATCACCACCGAAACTTTCATCCATTTCACTGTCACTCCTAAGTATGTCATCATCAAATTCACTTTTTCCACTCGACTCGTCACCGAAGTCTGAACCATAGTGGTATTCGGAGTCTTTCTCCTCTACAGCGTCTGGATTGTAGCCTCGTCTATGATATCCTCCGATTCCTCTTCTACTCTTACATCTTCCTCTACTCCTTGAACTTCTTCTGCTGCTTTCACTTCCTACCGGCGACGATGCTCTCGAAGCTGTTGGTGTACTAGTTTGTGAATTGGGTGTTTCGGACCCTTTACTTTCGCGGTTCAAAAGGTATTTTGGTTTCTTTAATAAATGATATTGAAACTTTTTTGGTCTTTCCATAACCACGGATTTGGGGGGCCTCCCCCGCCGTTTGGTGCCTCTTGTTGACATCTTGGGGCATCCACCGTCAATCACCAAAGACTATTTAACACGTGGTTTATGAAAACACTGTATTGTATACAAATACGAATGACACAACTTCATAGAAACGGAGACCATGTTTGCACTCTGATCTTTGCGCCATTTTTCCACCACCGTCACGTGACCACACATATAAACCGCCTATATCTACGACATTTGGCATTTAATGCACTAGTTACACTAATTTTTGAAGATTTATGGACTTTTAAAACCCATATGTCCAAGAGAATTGGCACAATTATGCCAATCTGAGCCGATTAACCAAGAACTACGGAGTAATACGAAAACTCAATACAGTTTGAAACGTCTCTTGTGATTGGTCGAAAGTTGTGCCGCCATATTAACATAGTACTGAGTAACCAGCTCTAGGTCGTAAACTATGCCTTCTATCGCCTACTTCGAGGATTAAAAACTAAACATTTCCGAAACTGTGCAAACAACAACACGAGGGAATAGCTTAACAATAACACAGCAAAATAATTGAAACAACTCGTGACGTCTCAAAACTACATCAGTATCCAATCCAGAGCGCCCTAATGTAAATATTTTCTAAGGCATCGCCATAGATGGCACAATACAGCACAGATGACAAGTCTGTAACCGAGTTGTAGATATTCGACCAATCAAAGCAAAAGCCTAATTCTTATTTCATGTAGTTTCTTGTTTACAAGCATAATGTCATCGTCACTAGACTAACAGGGTGTTACTTAAGGAAGAAATGCCATTCGCAAATCAAAATATGAAACAAAATCGCAAAACTCTTCATTGCAAGGAAACGAGAACAGCAAAATACAGCTTGCTAACGAGGCCTTTTTTCCTCTCATTCGTTTGCTTATTTCAGTAGCCGTCCGAAATAGTTTGAAAATGTGTTTACGTATAAATTTTATCTCTCAATAATGGAACAAGACATGTAAGTTCAGAATCGACAAAGGCAATTGCACTGAGTTTCGATAAAATTGAGGGGAACAACTTTATTCCAATTTCAAAAAGCGCAATTATAGAAGTGATAGCCATCAGCTGTAGTCACTGTAACTGCCGACGTAATTCCGCTATGGTCAGTAGATGACCGAATTCTTTTGACTTATCATAAATAGCCTATAGATACCTGACAGGCGAACGTCTGACGAATAAGTCCATCAAAATAATATTTTCATAAATGAAGGAGATTATCATGAAAATTTATAAGGTGTATTTTATTCGATAAATGTGTCTAGAAACAATGGACGTATCGCCCTGTGGCGATAAAAAAAAACTTACTGTATGATAATTCCTAATAGTACTGTAAAGTACAGTAATTTATTCCTCCAAGGATCATCTTTACTATATGCAGGATTTCTCAGCTTAATACAGAAAAATAATAAGTAATTTCTACGGATTCGTATAACAAAGGTACTCCCCTCAGAAAATATTTCCATTAGGGCGCTCTGGATTGGATATTAATGTAGCCCCGTTATTTGGAACTGCCAAGTAATAATGTGCAATTATGAAAAAAAAAAGTTTTGGTTTTCTGTCCCTTACGTGACTACAGGCAGAATGAATCCGCTACTGTAGTAACAAGTGTTCTAGAGTGGCCATCCATCGTTAACACAACGATATGGAAATCACCAATCATCATACGAAGCAATAGGAGATTGCAGATTGTGTACGAAACTAACGATGCATTAAGTTGAGACATGCCTGATGTATGTAGATACTATATGTTTACAATCTATAGTGTAAAACGAATCATGCCCACGAGGAACACCCTCAACAGACAGTTGTGATTACATTCCTGCCAATCACATGTTCAGAATGTAAAAAACAACTCTTAGTAAGCGAGAGACGGTGAACTAAACAATAGGTTCGTGTGTTTATTGTTGGAATTCACGGTGACTGAAAATGTAATTCAGTAGGATCTTTGCAGTAGGCTTTTAGACGGTAGGCAAGGACAATGTTTGAGTCATCTGATGTGAGTGCGACTTAGGCTTGCATTTATAAAACAGCAAGTTAACAGCTTTGAGTGTGTTTTGTCTCAAAGATCGGAAATAAGCTCGATAAAACCGCATAAATGAATGGGCCACACACGATGTACAGAATGAAACCTGTATTATGTTTTACTGATGAAATCGAACTTCCGCAATGCATGTATAAAATGAAAAATATTCAAGAAACGTTCCACGCAAATCGTGAAGATGCCTCGCCAACCTGTCCAAAACCGACAAGCATTTCGGAACAGGTTAAAAAGTTACTAAAGGTTTATTTAATTTCTGTTAACTCCTACATTTCAAATGCACACATACGTTTCATTGCACGGATGCTAACACATAATTGAGATAAGTATTTGTAGCTACATTATATGCCTATCATTAGGATATTCAGCCACCAGTTATGTATACGCTGCTATTGCTTAGCCTGACCGTATTACGCTTAGTGTGACGCTTGCGCTTGGCAATACTTACCATTAATGTTACGCGAATCGTCATGTGCAGCGAAGTTAGCGACGACTAATCAAGATCAAATATGTCTGCCCAATTTTGTATTAAGGTCATTTGTGTTGTTTTTGTGGTGCATCTATACGTCTCAAAGCATATGACACAAATATATTTAAAAAATTTTGATATCAGATGAACGATAAATATGGATGCTCCCCAGAATATTTTATGGTTTTGGGCGGCACTGGCGTGTAAAAAAAAAAAAGCACGCAATTTCTAAAAGTATTCTTCATTGTTATTTGTATAAGGAATTAATTGTGTTTCTTATTTAATGTGACAGAGTTTAAGTATTAATTTTTTGCAGTGTCCATTACCTGAGGTTGCTGCTCTGGAAAACCGGCAAGAAGCAATCCTCAAACAACTGAATCAACTTAAAGAGCAGATGACAGCATTGAGAAAAGAGCTCAGACAATCTGTTCCAAAACCAATCAATGAAACTCAGCATCATACTTTTGAAGCTGGCTTGCAGGTATATTTCATTTGCTATTCCAGTTACTGTTGACAAAACGGAAATTATTTGTTAAAATCTGATGTAATATGTGTGTTAATTGTGTAATGTCTACATACATATACTATGCATATTGATAGGACACGTTCTGTGTGGCACACTCATTTACTGTGGTATTTACATGCACATTCTACCTTATAGAAAAAATTAGATTGAGTGCAGCAAAGCAGACTTTATAACTTACATTACAAAGGAATGGCTTCAGCTATAGATTATTGAATTACTTGGTTTTAGGCTGTATAGGAATTTATTATTCCTCTGTCAGATAATGCAGATTCATGGTCAGCAAAGTGGGAGTGTACAAAACATGGAATATAGGCCCGCATCTTTCAGAATAATAAATATTATCTTGAATGGCTCTTTGATTTCTCTGCAGCAGCACTGCACCAAGAATTGTGTGGGCTCTTAGTACTTACAGTTTACAGGCTACTTGTAGGAAATATATTAAACTTAATAAAAAAAGCTAGAGACAATTTTGACAAATTTATACAATATATCCATTGTGGATGATGACCTGCAAGAGTCATTTAAATTGGTGGTGTATGGAGCTGTGTTTGCAAATAGCCACTTTTTGAATTTGATAATATTTGTTGTACCATTTGTTTATCTAGTAGAGTAAGCTCTGACCATCATGTTACATTTGTTTCCCTGTTTTGCCATTGTGCTTAAAAATATGAGAGACTCTAGAAACATTTTTGTGTTTGACAGACTAATAAATCGGCATTAATCAGATCAACCGAAGTGTTCCAGCCATCAGCTTTGACTTTGACATAACTTCTGTCGTGTTACGTAATCTCGTAGATGCGTGGTGTATGTGAAAACAATTGCTTTTGAAGCAAGGGTGTTATTAGCATGCAGCGGTCTCATTAGTGTTGAATGTTGATGTTTGTAAGTTGGATTTGAGTTTCGTTAGTGAGTGAATGGACTGATGCAGTGTTGGTTGTCAGGCGTTGTATATTACTTGTCTGCTTCTTGTTGAAATTATGTATTTGGAGTGTTGTCAGAGAGTTATTGTAGTGTCTGTGGTTATTGGCTACAGATTTGTTTTAGGCATTGAATTGTTAATGATTGGAGATTTAACTTTTGCTTTGCATTTGTTATTAATAACGGATATGATAAGGAAAGTCACTATTAAGTTGTTGCATGCCACAGTGAGTGGCAATATAGCTGAATGATAAAGTTCATCCAAGTTGTATAGTCTACTGGTGGTGTACATCAAGTGCTGTGTTTGGCAGAATTTACGAAGTTATCCAAAGTTTCTGCCTCTTGGTTAAGGGATAAATACGAGATATGTCCTTAAAGTAAGTTCTGTTTGGTTGTATGAAACAAACATGTACAGATACAGAAAAAATGTTTATTGTACAAAAATCTACAACTGTTAAACAACTTTTCTATATATCTTTCAAAATTTTGTAAGCACTTGTCATAGCGTGGCCCAAGTTTTTGTATACTTTCTTCATAGAAGTTTGCCGCCTATGTATTCAACCATATGGTAACATGTTCTTTCAGTTTGTCATCATCATTGAAGTGATGACCACCAAGGCCAGATTTTAGGTGTAAGAAGAGATGAAAGTCGCTAGGAGCGAGGTCCGGGCTGTACTGAGGATGATCAAACGTGTCCCAGTGAAGTTCCCTTAAGAGCTGTTTGCTCGCATTCGCCGTGTGAGGTCGGGCATTATCGTGGAAAAATACAACACCTTTTGACAGTAATTCTCGGCGCTTGTTCTGTATTGCGCAGCACAATTTCTTAATGGTCTGGCAGTAACCATGTCCATTGATTGTTTGGCCTCTTTGTCAGAAATCAGTCAGCAAAATGCCTTTTCTGTCCAAAGAAAATGGTGCACATGACTTTTCAAGGTTTCAAGATTTGTTTACGCTTAACCTTCATTGGGGATGAAGTATGCCTCCATTCCGTTGATTGCCATTTTGTTTCAGGGGTGTCATACGATATCCAGGTTTCATCCCTCGTGACTATCCGAGAAAGAAAACTATCGCCTTCTTCATTGTAGTGTGTCAAAAACTGAAGTGCACTGCCCATCCGTTGTTTTTTGTGTTGTTCAGTAAGAATTTTGGGTATCCAACATGAGAAATGTTTTCGAAATTTCAGTTTTTCAGTAACAATTACATGAATTAGTGATTGTGATATTTGCGGAACTTCCATAGCAAGGGCACTAAGTGTAAACTTAAAGTTGTGCTTAATCTTCTCTTCAATTGTGTGAACCAGTTCATCTGTAACCACAAACGCACGTCCACTTTGTTCTTCGCCGTGCACTTGATCACGTACTTCATTGAACAGTCTCACCCATCTTCTAACCATTGAATCACTCATAGCATTTTGTCCATAAACCTCACAGATTTGCCGATGAATTTCCTTTGGTTTAACTTTCTTTGCGTTTAGAAAACGAATCACAGATCTGATTTCACACGTGGCGGCATTTTCAATTACGCCTGACATTATAAAGAAGCACTACAAAGTACACGTCGGCAGCAGCTATCTGAAAATGGTGTACATGTCTTCTCATTGAGTCAGAGTAACTGCTGTGCATGCTCGGAACTGCAATCGTAGCGCTGCCGTGGATAGAAATAGAAACGGAACTTACTTTGTGGACGACCCACATGTATGTGGCATGGTTACCATTTGGTGATCTGTTTGGATGGATTCCTGGTTTGAGAAGTCTATGCTGGCCATTCATGTTGTTTTCAAATTTATGATGGTTTTTTTTACGTGTTTATGTGGGCCGAGGGGGGGGGGGCATTGTGGAGTTTGTTCGAACTATTTCGGTCAAGTTAGGTTTTTGCTCAGAGATCAGCAAGTTTTGTTTTTTTTGTATTGTAGACTTTGTTCTGAGAGTTGCGTGCTGAATCCATGCCACTCTATACTGCACCATAGAAGGCCACATGGCAAGGATGGCACATGGCTGGTCTACATCATGTGGCCTGATTGTGGAGTAGGTTTTGCTCTAGTTGTTTCAGCTGTGTGAGTGTTCTCACTGGAATGTTCTAAATGGTGAGTACCTTTGCCAACTCAAGGTATTCTGTGTGTCAGTAATATGGATGACCATTGCTGTGGAACAGTCATTGGCAGGCAACTTCGAGGAACCTGCTACACTTTAGCCATATAAGGATTATTTGGCAACTGGGGTGCTGTCTAATTTATCAATACAAGAGTAAACGGTGATAGTAGTGGACCACGTCTTGTGGTTAATAAAGTGTTCTTTGTTATTAAATGTGTGAGAGGTTTGTTTGTAAAATTGTTGCATTTCTACATAACTAGAACTCGGGAGGAACTTCCAAACAGATCGCCAAATGGTAACCATGCCACATACATGTGGGTCGTCCACAAAGTAAGTTCCATTTCTATTTCTATCCGCAGCAACGCTATGATTGCAGTTCCGAGCATGCACAGCAGTTACTCTGACTCAGTGAGAAGACATGTATGCCGTTTTCAGATGGCTGCTGCCGACGTGTACTTTGTAGTGCTTCTTTATAATGTCAGGCATAATTGAAAATGCCGCCACATGTGAAATCAGATCTGTGATTCGTTTTCTAAATGCAAAGAAAGTTGAACCAAAGCTAAATTCATCGGCAAATCTGCGAGGTTTACGGAGAAAATGCTATGAGTGATTCAGTGGTTAGAAGATGGGTCAGAATGTTCAATGAAGGAAGATGATGATGTCAGGAGAAACAAAAGTTGAGAAACAAAACCGGCATTCTACGGATCGGAGCATGGAACATCAGATCCTTTGATCAGGCAGGTAGGTTAGAAAATTTAAAAAGTGAAATGGACGGTTTAATGTTAGATATAGTGGGAAGTAGTGAAGTTCGGTGGCAGGAGGAACAGGACTTGTGATCAGTTGAATACAGGGCTATAAACACAAATTCAAATAGGGGTAATGCAGGAGTAGGTTTAATAATAAAGTTAAAAAAATAAGAATTCAGATAAGCTATTATGAACACGATAGTGAACACATTTTTGTAGCCAACATAGACACGAAGCCAAAACACAGTAGTACACATTATTATTATTATTATTATTATTATTATTATTATTATTATTATTATTATTATTATTATTATTATTATTATCGTAAGCATCAGTTACAGTAATACACATTTAGTAAAACAAAGAAATATATATAAAAATGAACATGTGAAATTATATATAGTACACACGTTTTAACCCTTTTAGTGCCAAATACGATCTGATCGTGATCCAGATTTTCGGCGAAAAATGCCAGTAACGATCTGATCGTGATGCCTTTCTCATTCATTTTTTCCGCACTTGAAGGCAAAGTTGTTAGTATTTCCTAGTGAATGAGAAAGGCATCACGATCAGATCGTTACTGGCATTTTTCGCCGAAAATCTGGATCACGATCAGATCGTATTTGGCACTAAAAGGGTTAAAATGGCTCAGACTACACTCGGATGTTGATGGACTCGATCCAGCAGAGTGCCTCGTGGGATGCTTGATGAAGCTTCTCAATGCCACCAGGGAAGTGTCTGGACAGTCATTCACAATGTGACTCATTGTTTGGGTGTCACCGCTGTCTCACACACTGTCACTTTAAAAGCCCCACTTGTGTATATTGTATTTGCACCTACCCTCTTCGGTCCGATATCTGTTTAACTGCACCCACATCTCCCATGGTTGGTGGAAGCCTGGAACTGGAACTGTTAGATTGCCTACAAGTTCATGGTTTCGGGTTCTTGTAGCTTGCCACTCACGTTTCCACTCTGCGTCCTGGTTGAATCCTGTGTATAGCATTTGGACTCCCATTTCATATGCTGGTCTTCTAGATTTGAGGCAGTGATAGCAAATTGTTATGAAGAGGGATCGAGTTGTTTCCAGAAACTTGCTGACAGAGGTAGTAAAGAGCAGCCTTTCGACGGAGGTCTGATGGACAGATGTTTGAAAGCACTGGTAGCCAGCAAGTAGGTGTAGACCAGACTGTACCACTAATTGCTCTCATAACTGAGTTCAGTTGGACATCTACTTTCGCTACGTGGGTGCATCGGAGCCAAACTGGTGCACAGTAGTCTGCTGCAGTGTATACCAGTGCAAGGTATGCTCCTCAGAGGACTGATGTGGTTGCTCCCCATGTACAACCTGCCAGCTTTCTCACAAGGTTCACTCGTGTTTGTATCTTCTTGGCCAAGTTGGAAAAGTGTTTTTTGTATGTTAAAGTTCTGTCCAGAGTGACTCCCAGGTATTTCAGGCCGAACTGTGGACTGATCTTTGCTGATGAAAGGCGATTAGAGAGGTGGAACAGGCTTACCTCAGTTTTAGACACATTTGGTCTCAGTCGCCATGTCTCAAAATACTCATAAAGTTTAGTAAGGCTTTTCCTTAGGTGTTTTTGAACATTCAGAGAGGTCTTCACTCTGATATGAAATTGCCAGGTCATCTGCATATTGAAATTTTCGCCAGGTCAGGTGTGTAGAGGTTGAATAACACTGGAGGAAGGACAGAGCCCTAAGGTAATCCGTTATTGAGTATATGCCATCTGCTTTTCTCTTCTCCTTGATGTACTTTAAACTGCCTATTACTTAACATGTTACTTAAGAGGTTGTCTAGAGTTTCGCAAGGTATTGCTCTCAAAAATTTCAATAATGGGCCCTCACGCCACACCGTGACATAAGCTGCTGACAGGTCAATGAACACTACTCCAGTTTTAAGTTTCTTTTGGTATCCAGATTCTATGTGAGTAGTCAAGGAGAGCACTTGTTCACAGCAGCTTCTATAAGGTCTGAATCCAGCTTCTTCAGGTGGTATCATAGCATTAATTTGATCTTCGATTTGGTTTAGGCCGGTATTACACTATCAAATTTCTTTGTCAAAGATATTTGATGGTTTAATAGGAACTTTGTCAAATGTCGTCCAATATTTGATCAAATCTAGGGCCTCGCTATAGATTTGATCAAAGAAATTGCTTGTCTTTTGTTCACTGCAATGTGACATGTTACCACATGGAGCGCTAGCATCGCTGCAGCGTTCTGTCGTCTGTAGTGTTTTTATAAACATTGCCGGTAAATACAATTAGTGTGTGCCGACAACTACAAAATTAATAGAGATGTATGAAGCTGATGAGGCGCTTTACAACGTGAGGCACCCTGAATACAAGAATAAAATAAGAAGATTGGAGACCTGACCTGACCTTTCCTAACCTAACCTAACCTAACATAACATAACATAACCTTCTCCTGTAGCAAGGAATCGGAGTGTTACAGTGAGCCTGTCTTCTGAAGATGAAGATGTAGCAGTTCTTAAGTGAATATTGTGCTTTGTGATATGAGGATACACTTCACTGAGCACGTACAGGAACGTATGCTCATCCATTCTTAAGTAATTGATGTACCACTTGACGTCTTCCACTGTAAGCTCACGTAAGAAGTTTTGTTGAATGCTTTTATCGTGTTGTCGTAAAACCCATGGCTTCACCCAGATTAGATTAGTTTTTCGTTCCATAGATCCGTGCTGAGGAGAACCTCGTGGATGTGGAACATGTCAATTTTTTTAAGCTGAAAAAACAATACTAATAGTATGAATAAATACAATACATCATTTGGTTCTATTAAAAATTTCGTCAATGGAGTAGGAGTTGGTCACTAGTAAGTCTTTCAGGCTCCTTTTAAACTGATCTTTATTTGTAACTAAATTTTTTATGTTTGCTGGCAAATTATTGAAGATGAGTGTTCCTGAGTAGTGGACCTCTTTTTGAACTAAAGTAAGTGCTTTTAAGTCCTTGTGTAGATCATTTTTGTTCCTGGTATTGTATGTATGAACTGAGTTGTTTGTTGGAAAAAGATATATATTATTTATGACAAATTTCATTAAGGAGTAAATATATTGTGAGGCAGTAGTTAGTATACCCAGTTCTTTGAAGAGGTTTCTACAGGACGTCCGTGAATTTACTCCACAAATAATATGTATTACACGCTTTTGGACTGTGAAAACTTTTGTTTGACTTGAAGATTTACCCCAAAATATTATACCATAGACATTATGGAATGAAAGTATGCAAGCTTTTTCATTTTTATGTTGCCTACGTGTGCTAACACTCGAATTGCAAACAGATTAGTTAAGGCGTTTCTGCAGTTCTGGGATGTGCTCCTCCCAACTGAATTTATTATCAAGTTGTAATCCCAGGACTTTTACGACTGTCAACCTCGTATGTATGGTTCCATTTTTTCCCCCACTTCTTTTCCGCATGTGCGCACAATGCAATTGGGGTACGTACAACTGCTGCGGTTAATAACAAGTTGTTGTCAGCCATCTTGAACTTTGACGAAAAATTTGATGACAGTGTAATACCCCTTCTAGCGCTACGTCAAAGATCTTTGTCAAATATATTTGGCGGAATATTTGATCAAATCTTTGACAAAGAAATTTGATAGTGTAATACCGGCCTGAGAATCATTCTTTCCAATAGCTTGTAAGCACAGCTAAGTAGAGATTTGGGGCGGAAGTGTTCTGCAGCTGTTCCCTCTTTCCCTGGCTTTTTGATAGATTTTTTGGGTAATGTTGCTTGTATGAAGAATTTTGTTAAAAAGGCAAACTAGCCAATTTCGCGTTACGGGCCCACTGTGCACCAAAAATTCAGGGTAAAGCCCCTCTGCACCTGCAGCTTTTCTACATTTCGTATGCTTAAGGGCTGTCTCCAATTCAGTGATTGTAAATGGAGAAGAGTATTCTGGGTTATGTTGCAGAGATTTCTTGACTTCCATAAGCTCTCTCTTTACTTGCCGAAGATTTGCTTTATCCAGTAGTGTTAGGTTCGTGCCATGTACAAAATAGTTGTGTTGTGTGTGTGTGTGTGTGTGTGTTTGGTGTGATTATCATGTGTGTTCAGATATGAAATAAAAGGGCCAGACTCAGGAGTCGGGATCCAAACACGTCAAGAAAGAAAGCTGGGCAAGGAATTGGAAGAGAACTAATTTTTGGCAACGGGAAATTGTTCAGGCATGACACAGAGCGCTCTGATTGGAGGAAACCAGCTACAGTGCATGAAATAGTTTAATCAGAATGTAGATGTACATCAGTAATAGGCTCAACATCTTGTAAATTTGATTGGCATTGTGCTTCCGTGGTTTAACTGTTGCTCCTATAATTAAAAAAAATAATTAAAAATATAAATACCTTTTGGGGCTACGCAGCCACCTACTTTCATGAAGTTGTCCACCTCACAATTGAAGAAGGCTGTAAAACAGGGTAGGGTTGGCACACAGTCATTGACAACTGAGCAGAGCACAACATCCCTCAGTGGTAAACGTTGGTACAAGCTCCCCACCAGAGGCAAAAAAAAAAAAAAAAAAAAAAAAAAAAAAGAGAGAGAGAGAGAGAGAGAAACAGCAGTGGGTTGAGGATGTGTGTTGAGGAACTGAGTTTGTTAGCTCGGGGCAGACCAATGTCTATATGTCTCCAGTAAACACATTATAAGCAATCTAATGTGTCTGTATTACATGGCTCATCTTCCACAAAAAGGATGGCCTTAGTGAAGAGAGAGCTGAAAGAGGTGTTGCAGTTTTCATAAACAGCACATACCACTCCTCACCTCTCCCACTCACCACCCACCTACAAGCAGCAACAGTATCGGTCGATGTGTGTTAATAGGTTGACAGCATGTTCGCTGTAAGTGCCCCCACGTGAAGTTCTAGACAAAGAAGTTCTAAGTGAACTCATACTCAGCTTCCCCAGTCCTTTCTCCTCGTTGGTGATTTTAATACACATTGTGCTTTGGAGCTCTGCGATCACATATCCCAGGGGTGGAATACTTGAGTTCCTTCTAATATGACCACATGCTTGTTTGTCAAATGTGGGACTGAGCAAGCACTTCAGCCAATGCAACAGTGTTGTTCACTGCTCTCGATCTCTGTACTCCCCTCCTCCCCCCCTCCCCCAACAAAACACACACACACACACACACACTGCTTGATGGGAAGTAGTTGACAATTCACACCCGAGTTGTCATTTCCCAGTCTGGATTCACATGCCGGACAGAGTCATTCCTGAAAGAAAGCCACCACCATGACAGCATCCAGAAATGAGTGAATCGTATTACTGAAACAGTCCACCACACTGTTGAAGCTCCATTCCACCAGACAAAAGGGTGGCCTGTCCATAAGTAGAGCAACAAATGCTACTCTGCAATTAGAACCAGATGGGGAAGTTTGTATGCAGCCAAGTGCAGACTTTCAGGTAGTGAGGGTGAAATATTGCTCAGTTATTAAAGAGAGAAAGAAGAGATTGTGGCAACAGTCCCTGAACACCTTAAACTGTTCCAATGCAAATACAGTTGTATGTGAGATCATCAGTAGGATTTCTGGGCTAGGTGGGAGGTAGCTACTACTTGCTGTAATGAGGAAAAGATATCTCCAGACCAACTTGTGAGGCATTGCCCAGACGTGGACAGAACATTTCACCAAGGTTACTGCCACTGCAAGGCTGGATCCAGGTTTCCAATGCTACAGACTAGCCTCTGAGAGTGGCAATTGGGACTTTGTTTCTGTCAATGAAGAACTACCATTTTTCTGTGTGGTAGCTGAGATCTGCTTTACCTGCTGCACTTGACATGTCACATGGCCACAGTAGGGTCCATTATAGTATGTGATGGCATCTCATACAGTGTTGGAATCCTCCTCACCCTTTTTAATCATTAGGGTATCAGAACTCTTTCCCAACTCGTAGAAGTAAGCAATTTTGTAATTCTTCTTTTAAAACATGGGTAGAACCATATGTGCCTGAGTAGTTATTGCAGTGTTGCCGTAACTAGCAGTGAAGAGGAAACTTTTGGGCAGATAGTCAACCACTACGTTGTATGGCTCTTAGAATCCAGACAGCTCCTTAGTCAGTTTTAGTGTGGGTTCGGGAGGTATCACTCTACATTCACTAACCTGGTCCTCCTGGATGCAACTGAACAACAGGCTTTCCTACATAGGCTTCACTTAATAGATATGTTTCTTGGCATCAAGAAGGCCTACTTGGAGGCACAATATCCTTGCACAGCTCCATGAATGGAGCTTTTGAGGACATCTTCCCACCTTCTTTATGCAGTTCTTTCATTTCGCAACACTGTGTTAAATATCGAGTCAGTGATGTCCTCTCAGGCCACTATGAACAACAGAACAGTGTCCGTCGAGGAGCATTTTAAGTGTGACTGTCTTTACTCTAGCAATTAGTAGCAAACAATCAACAGTTAAGTCCTGTCCAGCATTCTTTATTTATAGACAACTCCTTAATTTTTTTGTTTTACATCCTACCTTGCAACAACAGGTGGTCAGTTCAGGGTGTATACGACCGAATTCCGGGAATTTTTCATTGTTTTAGTTTTCAGTTAAAGTTTTGTAATTTTGACTGGTAAGAACCGATACTCTAACAAAGGATATTACTGTATCCTGCTACTGCAGAATAATACTTCAACAATAAAACATAAACGAGAGAAAAAGGCGAAAATAACTTAAATTGCAAAGGAAATGAGCCATATACAGCAACGACACACAGTGCTCATGCAAGCGTCTACCAACAGCAAAATGTGTCAAAGGCTTTAGGAACACTATGCAATGCTTCATAACAACAAATTGCCTCCAGTGAGCGTGAAGTCACAACTGTGTACATTAGATTCGTTTTAGCAGCTACGAGCGGGCTCACGTGCATGCGCAGTTGAGTCGTATTAGAGTAGTAGATTCTCCCACTTCTGGCTACAGGAATGTGGCTGTTGGCTGTGCAAGCAGTCGCAGCAAGCAGCTAGATGCTACCAGGAAAAGGGGGTGCCAAATTCATATTCTTGAGGAAAAAAAACTTGTTTCACAAAGTGCCTAGCATCCAGCACACATTTGTCTATGGATTATTCATATGATTTTGAAGTGCTTCCCTGTTCGTCTTTGAACACATTTTAAGTTGATTTTTGAATGTATCATAAGTTCTTTTTCAATGTGTGCTTAGTGTACGTTATGTCTCTGTCAGGAGAATCCTCGTTGCATCTAGAAATAAACTTTCTGAAGACAAAAGGGGACGGGGCTATACGAGATGAGCAGAGTTAAGCCAAACAGATGAATGCCAATCACTGTCTGATTATGTGGTTGATTGGGTTTGCGAATGATCAGTGTTGTTATAATTACTAGCGAAATCCATAGATTCAGACTACCAGAATAAACGACTGACAGGAATAACAGGTGAGAAAGATTACGTGTTATCTTCTCAGTGTATCCAAGAAAATGAAATTTTGACAGAAAATTTTTGGCCAGCTCGCTACACTAGTAAAGACCAGTTGTACAGTCCCCAGCTAGCAGCCGCTTAAGTTCTATTCTGGAAGTAACTCGGAAAACATGTTGTACAAACATGTAACAACGCCTAACTGGAAAATAATCGCGGGATAACTAAACCTGTGATTCTGGCAGGGTTAGTGAGGGTAATCGGCAAACAGATTTGGACAATGGCAGGAATAGCTACAGAATTGGGAATGACAAGATTGTTTGTTAGAACGAGGAAGGAGAAGAAACGGGGACATCACACAAATTATGAAAAAATAAGACGATTCCAAATTTATATAAAAATTTCGTAATACTACTTTTCGATCTCGTGCTTGAGAAACTGGTGCGTATGAATGAAATGTGAAATTATTTCCTAACATAAAGTCTTGATATTGGTACTAAGTGAATTATATTCTGTTGTGTTATAAAAATGGCTGTTTGTGCCAAAACAGTCTCGTTTATTTGGTGTGTGTTGCAAAATTGCTGCAATGTTAGAAAGGCTTATTTTGTTTTATCTAGCAGACAGTGACAAAATAAGACGTAACCAGATTAAGAAACCACACCGATCTTGGCTATTATTTGTGTTAACAACTTTTTCAGTATTAGATAACGACATTTCGATTTTTCATATAGCAAAAGGTTTGACGAACTTTGATGAGGTAATAGATTCTTTCGCAGACAGGAAAGCACGCCATGTAAAGCTGTTGCAAGATTAGAGAGAGAAAATGCTAGGAGCTAAGGATTGAAGAACTGTGTACTTTCTTGCTTGTCTCTTGTCTTTATTGGTTTTATGTATCCTATAGCCGGCCGGAGTGGCCGAGCGGTTCTAGGTGCTACAGTCTGGAACCGCGCGACCGCTACGGTCGCAGGTTCGAATCCTGCCTCGGGCATGGATGTGTGTAATGTCCTTAGGTTAGTTAGGTTTAAGTAGTTCTAAGTTCTAGGGGACTGATGACCTCAGCAGTTAAGTCCCATAGTGCTCAGAGCCATTTGAACCATTTGTATCCTATATTTAATTTTATGTCACACAGAACAGCAAGTTATTAGCTAATAGATAATAAAGAGTGCAAATTTTCTGAAGAGTTCTTCTTCTCCCGATTACAAATAATCCCATCCGCTATTAATTGCGAGATTTTTTTTTAAAGAGGGGCAGGCTGTCAAACCGGCCAACTGGGAGCAGGAGAGGCACCACAGGACATTTCAATTTCCGCT
The DNA here is from genome assembly GCF_021461385.2 of Schistocerca piceifrons. Lineage (NCBI taxonomy): Eukaryota > Metazoa > Arthropoda > Insecta > Orthoptera > Acrididae > Schistocerca > Schistocerca piceifrons. The sequence continues at coordinate 876,079,399 of NC_060138.1, read as the reverse complement.
GTCCTGAATATAGTTTCATGACATGACATGACTGTCCACAGAGCGAAATACAGTGAGGTGCCATAGAAGAATGCTTTATGAAGAGGCGTGGCACTGCACTTTGGCACACTTACGACCAAATAACATGTCTTAAATTTCCTCGAACACATATGCTTTATGTTTCAGACTTTTCAGAAAGATGTGTGCTACAAGATGAACATATTTTTGAAAATTCAATTTTTTTTAGTATTGACCTGGTTCGCAAATATATGCCATAATGGCTCTAAGCACTATGGGACTTAACATCTGAGGTCATCAGTCCCCTAGACGTAGAACTACTTAAACCTAACTAACCTAAGGACATCACACACATCCATGCCCGAGGCAGGATTCAAACCTGTGACCGTAGCAGCAGCGCAGTTCCAGACTGTAGCACCTAGAACTGCTCGGCCACAGCATATGCCGTAATAAAGAACCAAATATGATATAATACAGTACTGGTGCTCCAAGAAAATTTACATCCCGAAAACCACACTGAAAAGCTTAATATCAGATCGAGGTCTACTTCATTGGGAATCTGGACATACGACTGTGCACTTTTAAGTATGCACTTTAAATGTGCACATATTAGTATGGTTCATGAAATTCCGATGCTCTTAGAGTATCCTCTGATGTCTTGTTTCTTTTATGACATAATGTGTGATCTTTCAAGATTCTTAACGTTGCTTCCTACAGCATCATAGGTGTGCAAGCACGATTACGCCTGTTATCTGTGCTCTCTGGCAACTGCTGAAACAAACCTATTTCTAACAGGTCGCAGGAAAATACTGCGAATGGTGGTTTGAAACGCGTTACTTTCAAAGTAAATATTATTTTATGTAAGTTGAACTATGTGCGAGAATGTACCATGAATTTCTTGACTCATTTAAAAATCAACTCTTTGATGACGAGCCATTTAGAAGATTTTCGAACCCTGAAGTTCAGACATTTATGTCATTAAACTATTGTTTGTGTGTTCGTGCTACTTAACAGTGATGTTGCTGTTGGATGACTACATCACGTGTGCTGTGCTCTGAATATCCGCTGTCATCTGCTGGCGAGATCACATGACATGAGCTATGACTGGCTTACAAAAGCTCATTGCAGTCTCGGTTTCAATTATTCGGAAAGTAACATGCGGTGTTTGGTGGAATTCCAATGTATACTTTTTTAATACGAAAACACAAAGCGTACATGTTGCTGCACATCAAAGTGATTTTCCCCTGAGTTTGTTTTCTAAAGTGCCTGGAGATTCTATGCCCGTGTATAAAACAATAACCATTCAAACGATTGATAAGGGAAAATACACTGTCACTTAACACGGAAAAAGCGTGTTTTCACCTGGCAGAAAGTGTATTTTTAACTGGGAAAAATCCTTGTCCGCGTATACACCATGCAGGAATGGGTGGAGAAAAGAAGTTTTAGCTTCTCAGATGAAAAGTCAGTGTTCATTCTTTTTAACAGTTCACATTCTATTTTTAGGATGACAAGCATTGTTCTTAATTTTGGAGGCATGAAGAGGTTTCTGGGTCTCACATTTGATTTTAAACATATGTTGTTGCTACTATATATATTAAAATGGCTAATAAATGGCTTGATTACAAGTGCCAACCAAATGAGTATTTGAAACCCTTATGTTTAAAAATGTACATAGTGAAGGAATTAGGATGGCCACTGGGGCCTTTCCTACCAGCTTTACACCAAATCTTGCACAGAGGCTAGTGAGCCTACACTTAACATCAGGTGGTGATTCTCCATCTGATGCAACAGGCCTGTAAGATGTTGTTCACTCCACAGACAGTGAGAAATGGGGCCTTGTGCAATTCATATGAAGAGTGGTCTTTTATATGAGTGTGGCTGATTTTCAAGTTTTACACCAAGGCATATCAGATCTCCATCTTGGCTTTGAAGAAGCCCAGAATTGTTTTAGACTTGACAAATTTCAAGGTAGATTGCACTGCAGATATTACCTTTCAATCTGTGTTTGATAACATTTTAGATTGGGTTCACAGCTGTACATTAGTGTACACTGACAGTTTAAAACAAGAGAACTCCTTTGACTGTTCAGCAATATTACCTGCCCATGTTTTCAGGATTCGCCTTCACCATGAAGATGCTGTATTTACCACAGAGCTCCACACAGTTCTGAAGGTAGTAAGAGAAGATGAGGTGTTTTCAGAGCAGACAGTTTTTCATCTTCTCCTAGTCCTTTAGTGCCCTACTATCATTGCAGTATATGTACCCAGCAGAGAAAATGATGCTGTTAATGCAGGATAAACTGTTGTTTCCTCGGCATCAGGGGAAGAAGGTATCATTTTGCTGGGTACCAGAGCAGACCAGGCATCTTAAGGGGTCCTGCCAGGAACCTGGCATGACACAATGTGCCATTCCTCATCCCCGCACCCCCCCCCCCCTCCATTTTGTCATTTTTCTGTTGAGGGAGAGGGCGATTCAACTGAGCGACAGTAAGCCAACTATCCAGACATGGCACTCCCCACACCAGTTATTCTGGCAGGATGAAGTGACTGCTACCTGCCTCTGAATAGGACACTGTCCCTTATATACCATAGTAACTTCAAATACATCAAACCTGTCTATCTCCCACAGGTCTTTGAAATGCAGATGGGAGACTGTAAATCCCTGCATATAGGAGGAGTTTCAAAAAGGCATTAATCTTCATGTGATCTGTGACTTGTGCATCACAAGTTCTGCCAAGCTGACAATGGATGTCCACCATGTGCAAATTAATGTACTTACAAAGTCATCCATCAGTTTATCATCAAGATAAAGATAAAAGACTTCCACTAGAATCTTTGCTACTGTCCAGCACTAAAGCACATAGCATGATGTGATCACGTAGACTTTCCCGGCGTAATAAGTCTTGGAAAGTCTCTTCTGGTTTGCTGCCGGATCCTAAAATCAGCTCGACTCAATATTTCAGTGATCCAACTGATCACCAACTTCAGGAGAATGCTGCTTCTGCATTCCCACTGAGTCCCACTGAGAATTGACGCCAGGCTCTAAATCTACGTCCTATATAGGCCACCATTCAGTACATGGTGCATGCACCGTCCGTCAAGGATGCTGCCCTCCAAGACAGGGAGGTGGCGCCGCCCTTTGTAGAACACTGGTGGCGACGATCTATCGCACTCAGGGCCGCACCAAAGAACATTCAATTTTGATGCGAGATAGTACAGGATCCCATTTCTTGCTAAGAGGAAACCCATTGTCTCTGTTGATTAAATTATCCACCAACCTAATTTCAATCGTCTCTTTATAGACACTGTTCCAAAAACTGGAAATGTTGGCAACTACCACAGTTTCATCAAATTTCATTCCATGACCCTCACTTAAGCAGTGTTCTGCTACTGCCGACTGTAATCATAACATGAGTGCCTCTTGGCTTCTTGGTGTGGAATTAATAATTGTGTTAATATAATATTTAAGAATTCCCTATGTGTGATTTTCTCTTTGTGTTGCAGGACAGACTTCAAGATATTGTTGTAAATGTTAGTCCACAACATCCTCCTTACTCTCTTATTGCCCTCGCAAGACTATGGAATGCAAAAGTGAACGTGAGATTAAGCTGTCACGTCCACTCAACTGTAGTTAATGCACCTAAAAATGAATGCTTCAGTAATATGGATAATCAAACGGGAACAGAAAATGTGCCAGAGTTAACTATCTTCATTGTATGGAAAAATGGTATGTGTAACCTTTATTTTTGTGCAGTGAAAAATTATGTCAAGATTTTACAGTGAGGTAAGGAATAAAATGACAGTTTATTATTGTTGGTACTACTACTACCAGCAACAGCAGCACCATCACTAGCACCACTTCCTACATAAGAGTTTACAAAACTCTCATGGAAATAGGAGTCACATGGGAAAACAGTCATGCAGTTAATGTTCTAGTTTTCATTGTTTATCAAGAGATAAAGATAAGTGATCCTCTTCAGGAACATTGGATCTAGATGGCAACATACATTACATTTATGTATATCAAATGCTATTATTTTACAGGATTACAATATTATGTACTTAAGACTGGTTGCTGTGAAACTCAAAACATTCAGTCCAACTTGTGTCACTATGTACAACAAATCAAATTGTGTTATTATTTATTTGGATTATCTTGTAGAATTCACGTAGCTCACATTATTCCCTTGGTTTCGTCTGCTACTTATATGTTTATCTGTGGTATTCTCTTCTTTCATTGCCCATAACAGTGGAAAAAATAATGATATAAAACATTGAACACCAGTTCCAACCAGTTGCCTATAATATCTGGCCTCCACCATCAAAGATACCAACCACTTCCTTCGCCGGCTCTCAGCCACCCCCTTACTTTACCTCCTCGATCCCTGCTCATCACTGTTGATGCCACTTCCCTAACACAAACATTCCTGATGCCCATGACCTTGCCACTATTGAACTTTACCTTCTCAACGCCCATCAGACTCCGGACCCACAACCTCATTCCTCATACACCTTATTAACTTTATCCTAACTCACAAGTATTTCTCCTTTGAAGGGGAGGTTAACCAGCAAATCCACAGCACAGCCAGGGGCACCTGCATGCCACCCTCGTATGCCAACCTATTTATGGGACATCTAGAGGAGACCTACCTAGCCCCCAAAATGCCAAATCCCTTGTCTGGTTCAGGTTCATTGATGACACCTTTGTGAGCTGGACTCAGGCCTAGACACCCTCCACAACCTCGGCATCTTCTCTCCCACCCACTTCACCTGTTTCTCCTCAACCCATCCTCCTGGACATTGACCTCTTCCTCTCTGAAGGCTCCATCCATTCCACTGTCCACATGTTAGCCATCAGCATTATCTGAATTTTGATAGCTGGCATCCCTTCCACAAAAAAAAAAAAAAAAAAAAAAAAAAAAAAAAAAAAAAAAAAAAAAATGCCTTTCATACATCCTGGCCACTACACTGAAGGTCTCACCAACACCTTCATAGGCAGACGCGATCCTGCAGACCTAATCTGCAAACAAACCTCCCATGTCATTTCCCCATACACCCACTAATCCTCACAACACCCTGTTCAAGAGAGTGCCCCCTTGGTCATCCAGTACTATCCTGGACTGTAACAACTGAACCACATCCTCCATCAGGGCTTTGATTACCTATCGTCATGCACTGAAATAAGGGACTTCCTTCCCAAGATCCTTCTCTTCCCTCATAAAGTGGTGTTCCATTGCTCATTCAACCTACACAACATCCTAGTCAATTCCTATGACACTACCAATCCCAGCCCCAACCCCTTGCTGCAGAGATCATATCCCTTGGAAGACCCAGGTGCAAGACCAGCCCAATCCACCCACCCTGCACTTCCAGTTAGGTCACAAGCTTATTCTACCCCATCAGATGCTGGGCCACCTGTGAAAGCAACCAAGTCATATACGAGCTCGGCTGCAATTATGGCACAGCCTTTTATGTTGGTATGACTACCAACCAGCTGTACACCAAGATGAACGGCCACGGCCCAACTGTGGTGAAGAGCAAAGTAGACCACCCTGTGACACAACATGCAGCTGAACAGCACATCCTTGATTTCCTTGATTTCAATGGCTGTTTCGAAAAGTGAGCCAGCTTGTTCTTCTCTCTACAATCAGCTTTTCTGAACAGCACTGATGGGAGTTACCGTATTTACTCGAATCTAAGCCGCACCTGAAAAATGAGATTCGAAATCAAGGAAAAAAATTTTTCCGAATCTAAGCCGCACCTGAAGTTTGAGACTCGAAGCAGAGAGAAAAGTTTTAGGCCACACCTCCAACTCGAAACAAAGTTGGTCAATTGTAATATGAGACACAATTTAGGTCGAATAAATGACGATACAGCTACAGTAGTTTGGTTGTCGTAAGCTTAGCAGTTAAGTTTTACCAGGTAGGCATTGCTATGCGTCAGGCGCTCCATCCGTATTTATACGGGTACCCTTCCTTTTTCACGTGCTTCGTCTGGTTTGAATTGATTGCTTATTTTTCTTTCATCTGATAAGTGCCGTTCTCTTTGTTATAGGTGTTTACGTCACTCTAAGCTGAAAATGCATTACTGTACTGTGTCACGCATTGTTCATCGCATTCTGATAATGAGTGTTTACGGCCTGTCGCCGCTCGCGGCATGGGTTGCTTTTGTGCGCGCTACCGCCGCTTATGATTTAAAAAAAAGGAGAGAGAGGAATCGTCTCATTAGCGAAACAATGGCAAGAGACTGCTATTTGTTGTTACTTACACTGCTGCTTTCTTTGATTATAATCAACAAGAACCAAATAATAGGCTGCGTATGATGCAAGATGTTCTGAACGAGAATTTAGCGAAAACTTTTCTCCTTTTGAAAATCTTTGCAGACGCCTCTTTAGTAACTATATTCTGCACAGAAATTAGAGTCATCTTAGATTTAAAAATCTAGTCAATTCCCGTGCTTCAATTCTGACTGTATCAGTATTAGGCATAAGAATAATACGAATATAAACATGACATGATATGTATATTCTTCCGCGTTTGCTGTTGTCGCACTCTAGTTTCGTAGTTTATTGGGCAGAAATGATTTAAATGACATGGCAGCAAACACGAAAGAATACATGGCAAAATGTTTATATTCGTATTATTTTTATGGTGAAGAGAATACTGCGTGTGATTCACAATTCATAAAAGTTCCTATTAGCAACCATCCCTTCTCACAGGTAGGAAAAAATTCAGAACGTAGAGTTGGCCATGTTGACAAACATCCAAAACGGTCTTGCCAGTCGGATTTTCGTAGTACATTGAAATGCTGCTACATTCGAAGATGAACAATACGGAATTTGTATTTACTTCGTTGGATAATGTATGAAAATGAAGTGGTCGAAACTCATCTTCCACCTATTTTTTTTTTTTTTAATTTTTTTTACTGACGCAGAGGTTTTGCCGCCAGTATTTATCTGCATGCCTGTGTAGCGCTACATATATTCAACGGCAGAAGTTAGTTGTGGTGGCACCTACCAACATTTTTCAGAACTTCCGCTTACTTTGCACTCGATTCTAAGCCGCAGGCGGTTTTTTTGGTTACAAAAACCGGAAAAAAGGTGCGGCTTAGATTCGAGTAAATATGGTAGCCTTACAACACATTCTCTGCTCCTGAAATTATTCCGGCCTCAACCTGCGGTATGCTACTGTCCCCACACCCTCCACCCAATGGTTTCCACCCTCTCCATCTCATCACATATTCCCTTTTCACAAACCTCACGGTCATTGTGTGCCACCCTCCGCCAATGCATCCTCCCGTCTTTCCCCTTTCCCAATCCTCTCAATTTCCACTCCTCATTTCTCTACCCTGCTCCTCATCTCCCTTCCCCACGGCCTCCCAGCACTCCGTCTGGTAGCAGTCTTTTCCGTACCTTCATCTAGTCCCTACACACTCTGCCAGACAGCACTCCCCCCCCCCCCCCTCCCCCCCAACTATACCCTGCTATCCCATTCCTGCCCCCTTCCAGATTTCAGCTTTCGTACTACATGACAGTTGCCTTCTGGTCGAAGCTGCCAGAGATGGCAGTCGTGTGTGCATGAGGTGTGCGTGTTGTAGGAATGAATGCATGTCTGTCCCCTTTTCTGAAAAAGCCTTTAGACCAGAGCTAAATGGGTAACAATCTTTCTCCTGTGCCTTTCTGAAACTCGACGTGTCATCTTTATAGCGAGTAGCAATTTGTCCTTTTCCTTGTAATGTTAATATTGCAACCTGGAGTTTCCATTGTGTGATAGTAACTTATTAGAGTTGTTGTTAATCTTGTTGGCACAGTTGCTCCCAACCTGTTTCTTTTCAACTTTGTGTTCAACGTTGAGTTTTATAATTGTGTACAGCTCACTCTAGTTATTATTATTATTATTATTATTATTATTATTATTATTATTATTATTATTTGCATTGAGACACAGTAGGATCACGCAAAACATTCTGCCTCATTTGCGAATTCCTTCTGAGATGTTCCATGATTCTCTCATTTTTTTCTCCATCGAGTCACTTTCTGTCCTGTCTACATTGCCCCTGGTTTCTTAGGGCTTCTGTCTCAGACCTAACATACCATTTGTATATCTTGTCTCTGTATAGGTTTCTGTCTTGAACTTCTATTGGATTGATCTGTACTTTTTTTTTAGATCAAATTTGACTTGTGTGATCCATGGAATTGTTGACATGACGCCTCGTATGGATGTCAGAATACTGTTGTTGAGTCTTTTTGATGTGCCCATAGAACTTTAACCTTCTTTTTCTGACATATGCTGCTGGGTTTGATATCTATTCTGTGTATTCCCAGAGTGTAATCTGTATTCCTCTTCTGTCAGCTTTGGCCAGAGAATTTTTTCATGATTTTGCATTCTTCATTCAAATTGTTAGTGTCTCACTTGCATACAGTATTTCAGGCTTTATTACTGTGTTGTAATGTCTGATCTTTGTTTGAATTGACTTGCATTTTTTATTTCGTGTGTTTTGTGGTCTGTTGTAAGTTCTCTTCATTTTTTGTAGTCAAGTCTTCTGTGAGATCTTTTCTCCTCCATTAGGTTAGAGGATTTCACCTACATATTTGAAATGTGTTACTCTGTTTATCTTGTCATATTTTGTATGTTTAATTTTGAGCAGAAGAATTGGAAAGAGATTTGCAGGCCAACTTCTTTTGCACATTCTTTTAGTATTTCTATTTGTTTTGTTGGCATTACTTCATTAATCGAGAGGGTGGCCAGGTCGTCTGCGAAAGCTAGGTTTGAGATTTCTGTCTTGTCTTGGAATCACCCTGTCGTGTTGATTTCTAGTGTGCATGGATTTTCAGTTCTTTTTCCCATTCACGTATTACTTTGTCCAGAACTATGTTGAACAATAGTGGGGATAATCCGTCACCTTCACATAATCCAGTTTTGCTCATGAAGGTGTCATAATAGATTTCACCCATGAATTTAACGTGTTGTGCCAGCCAATGTCTGTCTGATTAGTCATAGTGTTTTTGCGTCAAGCCACTTTTCTTGTAAGATGTTGAATAAGGATTGACAGTCAACAGAATCGTGCACTTTCTTGTAGTTATTATTACTATTAATAATAATAATGTAAATATTTGCTCATTGTGAACTTTTAAAATTGCAATATTATCTCTCTGTAGCTGTCATAGTAACCAATGAAATCTTCAATAGTAATCTTCAGAGAGGCTGTCTTGAAATTGTGGTTTCATAAATTTCCCAATTGTTGTCATCAGGCATCATGTAAGAGTGCATTTTTATAAACCATGGACTGCACCTCTCTACTCTCTAGGAGCATCAGGTGACCAAGTCACATATTTTGAGCAGTGAGTGTCATATCTTGTGTTGGATTGTGGCAGTGGGGGAACTGGATATCAACACTCCCATAGACGCAATATTATAGTTTCAGTTGTGAGCAGTAATGTTAGCTAGAAGCATTTTAGATGAATTTATGGTAGCGCAACATCCTACGCATAGCTTAGGTGGAATCCACTTTCCTTGTTGACAATATTGTAATTTATACCTATTTCCACCAACTCACTGGTATGATGTAGCCATTTAGTGTGTTTAAAGTCAAACATGAGTCTATTCTGTTGTTGTAAGAATAGAACACAACACCTTTGAGAATAGTGTACTTTATATACAGTAACATGGTTATACATAAACAATGCACACGGAGACAAAGTATAAACAAAAGAAAAGAAATACACACTCTTAGAGCAGAGATTACAGAGAACTCAAAACTAGGTACTACAGTAGGAGGAAGTAGAAAACACATCAAAGTTTGATTTATTTACTTCAGTAATTCTTCCGAAATCAAACTGTGGTGCACAAACTGCTTTTCAGTAAGAAAAACAAAAATAATAATGGAATAAAACACATCAATTACAAAGTTCTGTCTCAGTACACTTTTGTATCAGCGTAGGGGTGACATAGGCGATAAACTGTCCTGTCACCGCAAACATCACTATTCTACCAACTATGGGTGCTCGACCAGGTAACCAGAGAGCTGAACCCCAGTAGAGGGAAAACTGAACCAACAGGTCTAACTATGAAGAGCAGAGTGTCCAAACACTGCATAGAGACTGACATAGAGGAAGCAGCCAGCCTGAATGATCAGAACAACTAACAAACTGAACCAATAGCTTGGCACGAAGTGAAAGCAGGGTCCATGTTATTTGATCTCGGCCTAAGCACTAATTGGTTCACTGTATCGCCGCTGGAAAATAAACACCTGGGTAAGCAAGTCTGCCTTACTACACTCTGCACATGTCGTTCTCTGCCATGAGACCCATGCCAACTCATCTGCACTCATATGTATGTCTGTTGGTCAAGACACTAAATCCCTCCGCCATGAAAAGGACATCTAGGATTGAAAATGGGCTAGTTGCTACCACGACATCTTGTCACAAAACTTGAGAGTGTGAGAAATGCCCTGGCAGTGGATCTACCACCGAAGTAGGCAACGATAACCCAGCTGATGCAAGCCAAATTGCTGGTGGAACATGTGGTCCACCTGCATCAGTGAGGGCAAGGACTCACCCACAGGCAAATGGGGAAAGGAGACTTCAGATTCCAAGTCTATGAACTCAGCACCAGTAGTTGCGATCGCAACTATTCCATGGATGAAAGTAGGATGGTGGCACAAGCAATGGGGACTGCAGCAGGTGCACAAGCTGTCACAGTTGGGGGTTTCCTTCTGGAAGAACGTCGTGGATGACTGTTGTTTGGATGACATGGAGATGGCAGCACTGCGGTTCCAACAGGTTGCATACACAATTGTTTTGAATGACAAGTCAGATGCCCGTGACCAACATCCATCATGAACAAATGCCGACCTTTGTGGCCCACCACCACACCTGGCAGCCACACCCACTGCCAGCCAGAAGACTATGCCCAAATGGCAGCTCCAAAAGGGAAAGGTGGTGGACTGCGATATTCAGGGGCATGTGACTTGGGTGTGTAACAAATCCAAGAGGCTCCACAGTTGGTGTACATGCAAGCATTCCGCCAGATTGCACACATAACCTGTGTCACCCAGTACTGGCCAGAAAGCTAGACAGCACATTGTCACGGAACAAGACAGATACAGACCTCATCTTTAAAAGTTTGCACGAATCACTGAACCTCTGACTTAGAAGCCTAGGTGGAGCAGAGTGGTGGTCAGATGCTGGATACCATTGCAAATGTAAAAATTTGCAAATTCCCTGAACACAAAGTGCCAACCTTTATCAGTAATGAGGATCCAGGGAAGTCCTCGATAACGTAAATAACTGACAGTGTATGAATAGTTGCTGTTGTCACCATAAGAGGTAGTTTACTACATACATGAAATTGGACAACACATCCGCTATCACCACATTTTTCCCAAAAAATAGCCTGTCAACGTGCACCCAGTCCCAAGGGTGCTCTGCAACTGGCCAAGGGGAAAACTGACATGTCGTTGCAGACTGGTTCTGTGCACAGGCGAGAGAAGCTCGCACGTGATGTTCAGTGTGGTGCCATGCCATAGCCTTCATAAGGGACATACCCCAGTGGGATGCATTTCATAGTTAGGGTATGTGAGGACACAACACAAGAAGGACAACTACTCAGACAAGACACCGGAAGGACAACTACTTGACAGCTGTACTCCTCTGCAGCAAGCAAGAGGACCCACTGGAATAAAGAGTTGATCTTTTAGTAGGAAAAATGTATGCCATACTGAAATCGTTCCCAATCGAGCGCGCTCGTTCATTACATCTCGACTGCTGAGATAATGTCCCAAAAAATGGTCAGCACTCATAATGGTGTTGACATTCCACACTGTCAACAAAAATTCCAACAATATTTGCTGCACTGTAAGGTATCGTCCAACATTAAAATGAGAGCCTCCTGTTGATCAAACTCCAGATTGGGTCCCACCAACAACTGCGATAGTGCGTCTGTGTTAACATACTTGGTGATGAAACACTGATGAATGCCATAGCAACAATTACCAAAAAAGCATGCCCACGCAGTTAGTGGGCGTCCTATCTGGTAATGTGGAATGAGCATTGGGTAATACAATCAGTGGCTTTTGGTTTATTAACCATACCAGGATGTGTCAGTGGCCAGGAATAACAGTTTACCTGGCATAAAGTAAACCCAAGAGTGCGGAGCACAAACACTGAGGGATTGAAATGCCCATTGACAGTCCACAGACCACACAAATTTGATGGCATTTTAGCAAAGCCAGTTAAAAGGTTATCCGATTGCTCTGCCTGAGGAGTAAATTTAGCATAATAAGAAATCTTGCCCAAAAAAGGGCTGAGGTTTCTTCTGTTTTTGGGCACTGACAGATTGACAATAGCTTGGCTGAGGTTTCTTCTGTTTTTGGGCACTGACAGATTGACAATAGCTTTGACATGCACACATGCAGGGATGATAAGTATATGACACAAGAAAATGCAGTTTGGAGCAAAAATGTACATTTTCTAAATCTGCAATGAAGGCTATTCTTGAGAAGGTGTTGGAAAACAGCCTGCAGATTGCGTAAATGCTTCTCTTGTGTGGGTTCCATAAATCAGATTTCATTGAGGTATTTGACACAGCAGGGAATGGCTGGTGAAATATCAGAACTGGTAATGCCCAAAAGAGCTACTGAACACAAAGTGCTCCAGAAGTGGCATCCAGTGGCAAGTGCAGGTAAGCATCGCACAAGTTGATGCTGGAAAAATACTGGCTCCCGGACAACTTCACCAACATTTCCTCAGGACACGGAATGGGATAAAAGTCCACAACATCTTGTGCATTGACTGTCTGTTTAAAATTGGTGCAAATGCAAAAGGCGCCATCTGGCTGCTGAATGACTAGCAAAGTGTGGTCCACGGGCTCCACAAAATAGTAGAGATGACACATGGTTCCTGCCAACACTACAACTTGGCCTTGACTTTGTTGCTCATGGCGAAGAGAATGGTATGGTGGTGATAAAATTTAAATATTGTTGATGGTGTAAGGGAGACATGGGCCTCGAAATTTTCTGCTCAAGCAAAGGTATCCTCAAACAGCTGGTCATACAACAGTAGTAGTCCAAATCTTGAACAAGGACCCAATTAGGACACTAAATGGACTTCAACAAGGAACTGGAATCGTAAAAAGGCTAGCCCAGAAATATTTTGCACCAACAGTGAATTTACCACTATATATAGCACACTGAGACAGTTGCAGCCATTGGAAAGCAGGGAAGCCCATGAGTTTGTATGTGTCTAAGTTAATTAGACTGACAGTTGCCCCCTGTGTCAAACTGAAACTTAACTGGTCACAAAATCTTGACCAACCTTAGTAGAATATGCTGAGGGATGCTTGTGGGGTGTTGGAGACAAACTACAAGTCCAGGGAAAACACTGGGGCTTCTCACAAACTGAAGCCAAATTGCCTACTTTTCAGCATACCTCACACATGGCATCTGCCTATGGGCAGTCCTGTGTAATGCGTAATGCGCATCAAATGACAATGGGCAGGACTGCCAATTTCCCCATTGGACAGAAACAGGAGTGGAAGGAAAGTAACACAGTAAACCGGGGGGGGGGGGGGGGGGGGGGGATGCCGCAAGTGAGGCTCCGACTCTTTGGTTAACTTCTACCCGTCTAGTTCTCGACGAATGAAGAGGGGCAGTGCTATGACTTCACCCCCACTCAAATTGTCAATGGTGTTATCACATGGCAGCTCTGCAGAAGGCGAGGCCTTCTGGCCCATCCCACTGGTCAACCAGGGCACTTTGATGCATGTATCTTGCTTCACCACTGCCTGCTGTAAGTCCATGTGATTCAGCCATCTGAGCAACTTTGGCTGAATAAGAATTGGACAAGGCCAGTGCCCAAGTTTGGACCTCAGGGTACTAACTTGACAATCACATCCCTGATTAATGAGTCTACATATGAGGAAGCAGAATGGAGACTCGAACCGACACTTGCGTGAGAGCACTCACAGGTCAATGATCCAGGCCGCACATGACTGTCTGGAGTGCTTGCGGCACTGCTTAGACTACAACTGTAGTGCCTCCACATAGGATTGATGTCCAGAATACTGAATAAACAAAGATGAACATGTTGTACATAATCAACAGGTACTTCATGTAAAATATAAAGCTGATGGATCGAGTGCTGATACCATGCTCACTTGGTTGTTTGCGGTATGTTTCAAAGTAAAGTACTTTTAGTCCAGCTGCTCATTATGATGTGATTTGTACCTTAATAACGACTGCAGCTGAAGAAAACCTGAAGGTTGGTCTATTCAACATCAAGTTAAGTTTTGTCAGGCTTAGTAGAGGGCTTCAAATTATGCATGATTTCGTACAACCAGCGCTACTGGACAATAACAAGGTGGTCTTATGAGCTGAACCAGCATGCACCTCACCTAGCAATGCATCAAGAACCAGTCCAAGTAATCTCTCTTTCAACACTTCAAAACTGGTGAATGGCATCAGGGGTGGTGGGGGAGAAGGCTGCTCTGAAAAAAGGCTATTCTGAAGGTGCCTGCCCTGCCACTAGTGCTGCATGAGGATGGATCAATTCCATATTGTGTTTGAGCAGATCCTGCATCTGCTGCTGCTGAGCTGTTTTTCCTGCCAGTATTGCATAAATGTTGGGTCTATGGTGACCACAAATTAATGCTACTAGAAAAAATCAAAACGTCACATGCGTATCTGCTCAGGTGTGACAGCTCCACTAAACCGGCCTGTTCTAGTCGATGGTGAATGCTCTACTAGGAAGCTGAACCCCAGAACAGGGAAAACTCGATATCAGGGTCAATCTATGGAGAGCAGCAAGTTTGAAGACAACATAGAGACTGGTACGCAGAAAGCAGACATGCAACTACTCCGGATGACCGAAACAGCTAGTAGGCAAAACCAAGAGCACGCTGTGATGTGGAAGCCGGGTCTGTGTTAGTTAATCTTAGCATAAGAACTGACTTGCCTGGCAAGTAAACACCTGGATCAGCAGGTCTGCTCACTATGCTCTGCAGGCACCATCTGCGTTAGCTTTCTGCACGACTTTGCTGAGAGACCTATGACATCTCATGTGTGTCCCTATATCCAGTGGTGGGGATACTAAATACACAATGCACTAAATTTGAGTTTAAAGGCTTTTTAAACATGTCTCCAACTTGATTTTCAGAACACACACATTCCTCATTGATGTTCCCATTTGATAGTGTTCAAGAACAATATAATAAAGTACTTAGAACATTTGTGGCACACTGAATTTTTCATTAATTTAATGGCACCATCATTATATTAAAATAATACAGTTGTGTCCCTTTTTCCACTAATCTCACATAACAGTCGATTAAGTTATACTATTTCCTTGGCTCCTTCATTGGCAGCAATGAATTCCACATCAGTAGTGGATAGTGCAACTGACTTCTGCACCTGAGACAAAACCGTAAGTTGATTGTCGCCCTTTACTGTTGCCCGAAAAATCGACACAGCATGGGCACAAAATTTACCATATGGAATGTAGAAGAGACCCAAGTCTGAGGTACCACGAAGATGTCCTAAAACGCATTTTATGATGATCCAGTCAGAAGAAGTGGGTTTAGCATCTGTAGAGCAACTTTTGAAATGTCATAAGCAAGTTCTATATATGTAAAATGTTAGATACATTAATGATATGAGAGCTTAACATTAAGGAACAGTACTGTTCGTTATTGCATTCACATGCCCAAACAGGAGACTGAAGAGCCTACTGTTCTTTTGAATTCTCGTTTTTTAACAGGTCTAAAAATGAATTCAGTGCACTTTCAGTTGATTGTGTGGTGAGACCTTCGTCAACATAAGCAGCAGCCAGCAATTTTTCTGTTTTGCTCTGTTGAACGTAAATGCAAGGATCTGCTGTCAAATCAATAAATCCATTTTTCTTCATGAATGAGTTTAATTTATTATTCGAGCAATGAGGTGATTGCTTAAGTCCATATAATGATTTCTTGAAGCAACAAACATGACCTGATCTGTCATTGAAACCTACTGGTTGAGTCGGACAACATGCAGTTCTGATGTTGAATAGACCAACCTTCAGGTTTTCTTCAGATGCAATCGCTATTAAGGTACAGATCACGTCATAATGAGCTGCTGGACTAAAAGTACTTTACTTTGAAACATACCGCAAACAACCAAGCGAGCCAAGCGAGCATGGTATCATCACTTGATCCATCAGCTTTATATTTTACATTATTTGCTTGAAAAATGGAATGAAGAGCAGCACCGCATTCAAAATAATGACTGTGGGTTTTGGCGAATCTACTATAATACAATAGTTGACGAGTGGTACAAATATTTCAAAGAGAGTTGACAAGATGTTGAAGAGGATGACCATGCTGGATGCTCTAGCATATCAGTTACTGACCACATTGTGGAAGAAGTAAAGAAAATGGTTCTGGAAAATCACCGAATCACCATCAGAGAGGTTGCTTATGGTGGTGGCATATTCTTTGGCTCATGCCACACAATTTTTTCAGATGTTTTGGGCATGAAACATGTAACAACAAAGTTTGTTCGAAAATTGTTGACTTTCATTCAGAAACGAAGTCACAAAGACATCGTGCAGGAATTGCTGAATGAAGTCGACAACGATCCAGAACTTTGAAAGAATGTTATAACAGGTGACAGTGTGGCTGTAATGTCAAAACCAAGTCCCATTCATCCCATTGGGATCTGCCTGAAGAGCTAAGACCGAAAAAAAATTTACAAGTTCGATTACATGTGAAGGTTCTTATCACTGTTTTCTTTGATTGTAATGGGATAGTGCATCCTTGGTGGTGCCTTATGGTCGTAAAGTCGATAAGAGATAATACCTGGAAGCTATGTGCCTTTTGTGTGAAGCAATCCAAAGACACTAGTGGAAATTGCATCACAATAATGCTCAAGCTCACACCTCATTGTTTGTTCATGATTTTTGGAGGGAAAAAAAATTGTTGCTTCAGTCACAGTATTCACTGCACACTGTTCCCTGTGACTTCTTTTAATTCCGGAGGTTGAAGGTTATCATGAAAGTACGTCATGTTGCCACCATTGATGAGATAAAAACAGAATCGCTGAAGAAGCTGAACACTATAACAAAAAGCGAGTTCCGGAAGTACTTCCGGGATTGGAAAAAGCACTGGTACAAGTGTGGTATATTGAGGCAGATTACTTTGAAGGGGGCAAACTTGAAGTTTCCAGAATGAGACTTTCACTCTGCAGTGGAGTGTGCCCTGATACGAAACTTCCTGGCAGATTAAAACTGTGTGCCGGACCGAGACTCTAATTCGGGACCTTTGCCTTTCGTGGGCAAGTGCTCTATTGGGTAGCTCAGTTGGTAGAGCACTTGCCCGCAAAAGGCAAAGGTCCTGCTCTATTGGGTAGCTCAGTTGGTAGAGCACTTGCCTGCAAAAGGCAACGATCCTGAATTCGAGTCTTGGTCCAGCACACAGTTTTAATCTGTCAGGAAGTTTCAAACTTGAAGTTGCCGAATAAATAAAGATTCTTTAAGAAAAACAAAAACTCCTGTTACTTTGTGATCACACCTCATATATAACATTTTTTAGTCTACATCAGCACAGCTTTTAGCTAGCAATTTAGATGTTTCTTTTTTAGCATAATTAATTGATCAAAGTGTCTAGTACAGATTGATCAGCATGGTATTGGAAATCAGCTTTTTGCTGTGTGAAATATAAAATTACATATTGGTCAATGCAAGTGCAAAAATGTGTATTTATGGTCAGTTATGAAAAATAGTTCATTACTACCACAAACCCAGTCACTGTGACTTCAAACAGATTTTTTAAAAATGGTGTCTAACAGGAGCACCTCAGTGAAGTATTGTAGTTATGAAAAGAACAAGTGACAAGTTGAGACTGTTGAAACTGGATTGTTCTATGTGGTGAGGTGTGCATGGTAGCACAAATGGTACTGCTCTGCTCACAACAGGCAGATATTAAAATTCGAGTACTGGTCTAGCACACAACTTTAACTTGTCGCAGATTTGTATTGCAGTATATACTCTGCTGAAGATTATAAGAATATCACATCTGACTGGTTGGCAAAAAGATCGCTAGCAAGAAGATTTGAGAGACAGATTGGTTGCAGTGAACTGCAGGTTTGCTTTTCCTCAGTTTATTCTGCATAAACTGTGTCCTGCTCTGATCCAGATATTCTTTTAGTTAGCAGTCCTAATAACAGTCACTGTAGCCTTACAATAAGCATCACTTGCCCCATGTTATTACATTCAAACTGCAACCTGCAGGCTATAATTCCAGAATGAACTTTCATTCTCCAGTGGAATGTGTGATGTTATGTACTTCTATATGGATCAAATCTGTGTATTTAGTCCAGGTTCAAAGTCAAACTCTTGTCTTTTGCATTAAATGGTTTACCGAATTGGGATCAAATCTGTGTATATAGTCCAGATTCGAAGTCAAACTCTTGTCTTTTGCATTTTATGGTTTACTGAATGGGCTGTCTAGACACAACTCATGATCCAGCTAAAAAATGATCAAGAGAGAAATACTGACAAATTGATTGCTGGAATTAGAGCTTGCAAACATGTTGCTGTAACTGTTAGGAAGTTTCGTAAAAGTAGTAGTGTGTTATACGGTAGTAGTAGTTGTTGTTGTTGTGATCTTCAGTCCTGAGACTGGTTTGATGCAGCTCTCCACGCTACTCTATCCTGTGCAAGCTTCTTCATCTCCCAGTACCTACTGCAGCCTACATCCCTCTGAATCTGCTTAGTGTATTCATCTCTTGGTCTCCCTCTGCGATTTTTACCCTCCTCGCTGCCCTCCAATACTAAATTGGTGATCCCTTGATGCCTCAGAACATGTCCTACCAACCGATCCCTTCTTCTAGTCAAGTTGTGCCACAAACTCCTCTTCTCCCCAATCCTATTCAGTACCTCCTCATTAGTTATGTGATCTACCCATCTAATCTTCAGCATTCTTCTGTAGCACCATATTTCGAAAGCTTCTATTCTCTTCTTGTCCAAACTAGTTATCGTCCATGTTTCACTTCCATACATGGCTACACTCCATACATATACTTTCAGAAATGACTTCCTGACACTTAAATCTATACTCGATGTTAACAAATTTCTCTTCTTCAGAAACGCTTTCCTTGTCATTGCCAGTCTACATTTTATATCCTCTCTACTTCGACCATCATCAGTTATTTTGCTCCCCAAATAGCAAAACTCCTTTACTTAGTAGTAGTAGTAGTAGTAGTAATAATAATAATGTTTATTTGTCCATGTTAACTTTAGTCTTGGACATCGTCATTTTTTGTACAATTATATCAATATCATGTCATTCCAAGAATGAATATATACATCAAGTAGCACATTGTATATCATTCCATGCAATAATGTTATAAGCACATAGCATATGATATATCACTCCATACTTATAATGATTACATACATCAATTAGCCAATTATAACAATACCACCACTAATGTACTGCAGTATGTAAAAGAATATACTAACAGTACTGCAGCTCAGAATTCTTTTAATGAGTATAAACATCTTTGTATTAACAAATTTTTCAACATGCCCTTGAAAAGATTGCCTTGGGAGCTGCTTTATATTTTTTGGCAACTTATTATAGAATTGTCTCCCAGTTACATATGGACTGTGGTCTGTAGCTTTCTTGTTAGTCCGTATCCTATGATAGTCACTTTTGGCTCGAGTATTGTAATTATGGGTGTCACTGTTAGTTTTATGTCAATAATACTTAATATTATTGTATTATTGTTGATGGTGGAAAACAGTAGCGCCAAATATAAGTTAGCAGATGCAACATTTCATTTTGGTTCTGACACTCACTCACTGTCTCTCCCCTTTTTGCAGTTGGAGCTGAAACGGAGATGGTAATTTCTCCTATAAGTCAGTCAACTGTACGTGGTGAACCAAACATCCTGAGGTATTTGTGCAGAGTGGGACCAGTAGAATACAATTACGAACAGAGTGAGAATCTTTTTGACCAAACAAAGATTGATGAAATACTGGACTCATGTTACCACATAGCTCGTTGTAGAACAAAGAAAGAGAAACTCCAAGGAATATTTACAATCACCTCTGAGCTAGGAAAGTCTGATTATCTTCTTGGAAAAACGAGCCCTTCAGTGGCGGACATTGCCTTCTGGTCAGTGCTGAAGCAGGTTGACCAAACCACCTGCAAAGATCTTGCAAGTAATGTTGTTACATGGTTTCAACGCTGTAGTGAAATATTTTCATCAGGTAAGTGTAGCTTACAACAATTGTTAGGGCCGACAACTCAATATATTACATAGACTGAATATGAAACAGTGCTTCAAGATTAGTTGACACCTAGCATGAAAAATCTCTTTGCTATCAGTGCTATCATTTTATCATCTAAAAGACTAATATGAATCAGAGGATGAAATATATATTTTTGTGTGTCATTAGTATGTTTTATCAAATTGATGAAAGCTGAAGTTGGGGAAGGATAGAACAGTCATCTAGCATCGCTAAAATAATTGCTATACATTCAAGCTACAAAGTGCCTCTGTAGAAGATTAAAAATAAAGAAATACAATCAAAGTTCCATCCATTTTTATTTTTGCCAGTATTTTTGAAAACTTGAGGAAAGGTGATGTACAAGCAGCTTCTTAACCATCTCGTAACAAATGATATGCTGTCCAAATCACAATTTGGGTTTCTAAAAAATTGTGATATTGAGAAGGATATTTATACATATGACAACAATATCTCTGAATTCATTAGACACTAATTTAAAGTCTAACTGTATATTCTGTGATCTCTGATTTTCGTTCTCTCAATGGCATTTAACTGTGTAAATAACAATATCCTTTTAAGTAAATTAGAATATTATTGTACAACACAAAATGCTGCAAAATGATTCACTTTTTGTTTCACCGACAGGAAATACAGGGTGTCAGTATGAATGAGTCCTGTGTTAAACTATCAGTCGTGAACCCACAGGGAAGTAATCACATGTGATATTGCAGTGTTCTGTCTTGGGGCCTTCACTACTTCTTATGTATATCAATGACCTTCCATCAGTAACATTAGCAGATACCATGTTTATTCTATTTGCAGATTTTATAAACGTTGTAATAAAAAGGAAATCAAGTATAGTTTCAGGAAGAGTGGTTACTGAAATTTTGATGAACATTAATAAATTTTTCCCAGCCATTTCTTTGTCTCTAAACTCCACAAAGATACACCATATGTAGTTCAGAACATGTTAAAGATTTCCTCCCATTATATAACAAGCAGATAGAAGGGGTTAATGTGTATTACAACTTGATATAAATTATATTGGGAGGAGCATCTCTATTTGAAATGCAGATGTTGTCAGATATGGATGACATAAAAATAAAAAAAAGCTAGCATGTCAGTGGAGACAAGTCACTTTGAAAATTAGTTAGCTTGTATTTGTAAGTATGTCCGCTGTCCCATTAGTAACCAAGTTGTTTTGTATGTTATTGTGATAACAGTATAAGTACTAATTAAAAATTTAGACATCTCATAAATTAAGTTAATCAGTTGCCTTCCTTTAGGGTCCAGTGAATTAATTGTTCATTTGCTTCTTTTGCAGGTCAGTAGATGCTACAAGAATCTGTTTTCCAGAAGACATCATAGAAAGCATGCAGCTCTTCGTCCAGTTGTCAAGTGAATCATCTGAAGATGTCTCAAATGGACTGTTAAAATAAAGAAATGAGTTTTGAATTTTACATAGTCCTATTTATTGCTTTTGCCTAATTTTTATTGTAATTATGTGATGCTAAATTTCATCCGTATTCGACGAAGTTACTACCCTGAGTGACAGATATAGTTTGAAATTACTTGAAACTATGCCACAAGAAGTAAGTGGTTTAAAAAATAAACAGTGTAAAACACTGCAGGACAGGAGCAGTCTTAATATTAACCTATAAAACATTAGTGACTGGACAGTGTATATAACGGTAGAAAGATGACAGTAACTATTTGTTCATGTCTGGTAAATCGGCAAGTACCTCCTGCCAGTGTGATGTAGATTTTATATGCAACAGAGATTTATGTGCAGCTTAATGAAGCCACAAGACATATCATTCGTACTGTTAGATCTAGTCCCATTCAGTGGTTACCTGTCCTAGGTAATACTGCTTGCTAGATCAGAGGAGGAAAACAGCTAAGATCAACTTTCTCAAAAAGACCACTTTTCATGAGATCTTTCCCTAAGTCCACCAAAAACTCATCTGAAATCTTGGTTTGATTCAGAAAGTATCAGTTCTTTGACGTGAACTCCAATTGGCAACAATGCTGGAACATGGTCCACCTAACAATGCCCCTTGGTTTCAGTATCCAACAGAGAAGGTTGAGAGATTCCAAATACCACACAAAACCTGGTTGGATCGGATCTGCATTAGGATAGGCCAAGGGAGTTGTGGTCACACCTTGAAGTGGAGTTTCCATTCATATGCTGACTGTGACCTCAGAATGAAGGAGCAAACAATAGGAAACAATGTTAAGGAGTGTTCATTTTGAGTGTTTGAAGGTAACCTGAGGACTCTACACCAAGTGATTCCTAGTGCTCTGGAGTAGTTGTCAGATTTAAATATTCCCATTTGATTGTAGGTGCTTTTTGTGAATTCGTAAAACCACATACATACATCACCATTATATCTGGTTAGCAGATTTGTGGACCTTTACTCTTGAAATTGATTGATGAACTAATCTTTCAGTTGGTCAGTGTTTGTGCTACAAACAGGTTACCATCACTGGTTAATGTTTTTATTCAATTATTTTGAGTAAATGTTCTGGTTGACCTGTGTATTTGTTTCTTTAACCGCCAAGTGGTAGGATGGTGTGTGGTTAGGATGACGTGTAGCCCATCCTTACAACTTCCTGCAAAACATGAAATAAAATGAGTAGCTTCGTGCCTATTGGTACACGGCTTAAATCGTGATAACAATATATAGTTATTTCAAATTCAATATTTATTTATTCAAAATTATGACCATTAACAAGAAGCTATGTCTGAAGAAGCACTGAGTGTGCAGAAGACAATGTCTATATTTGCCAGTGTGTAAAACAAAAAAATGTGCTAAGTCGCTATCAACAGGGTAGCAACTTGTCTGGAAATGTCACGTTTGCTACAAATTACGCTGTGATTCTTCTTCAGAAACAACCTGCTGTGGAATCACATGGGGAAAGCTGAAGAAATGCATTTAATTGTAAGGTGGGTTGCTTAATGATGGCTATGTCCAGCATGTTCAGACCTTGTGAATCTTCATTATTGACTGTGGGTTCTTGGACTGGAGGTCCATTTCCCACTGTGTAATTGTGGGAGCAATGGATTGTAACGTATGCATGAGAATTTGTCACATAGTTGTGAATTTAACATTTACACAAATGCAAAGCACAGTTTTTTAATTTATTGAATATGAACTTGGATCCATATTTGTGCATCTATGTCTTTCAGATCAGCATTGAATAGTCAAGCTTTATTCTCTTTTACTGGTTTCAGTACAAAGTGGTGCTTTGCTGATTTTTTTCCAGGATCGTGCTTCAAGTTAACAACAACCATAGTTTATCTGGTTTGAAACATACTACATTGTTACTATTCAAGTCTGTTGATGTTACATGCCAGTGACAACAGTTTGAATCATGTTCCTGTGTGGATTTCTCATATATTTGAGATTATCGCACAATGACAGGACGTGGTAACAGACCATGAGAACCAATTTCCAGGGACAGCAAGATCTTACAACTTACGGAATTGTTGATGAAACTATACATAAGCTGTTGTTTTGTTTTCACTGTTTTAACAACTAGTTAATAATTTAGCCACAGGTTGGTGCATAGGTTCGTTTTTCCATAAGTTTATTCATTAAACTCAAGAGATACACATAACAGAGACGTTAGTCATCAATAATATATTCTCCTTCACTATTTACTACAGCCTGCCAACAATGGGGTAACGTTTTGATTCCACAACTGTAGAAATCAGTTTTGAGGCTAAGAATTTGTTGAGCCATGTTCGGAGTGCATTTTCATATGAAAAGAAAGGTTGTTCGATAATGAGCGGAAAAGGTGAAAATGTGAGGGTACAAGATCCGGTGAATAAGGTGGGTGCAGAATGATTCCTGACCTAACCCCTATATAGTGTTCATGATCAATCTAGCAGAATGCGGGCGGGCATTATCAGGAAGTAGCATCACTTTGTGCAGTCTTCCTTGACGTTGTTCTTGGACTGCATCTGCAAGACGTCTCAGTTGTTGACAATAAATGTCAGCTGTGACAGCTACACTTCAGGGAAGCAGTTTGTTGTACACCAGAGCATAACATTATCTTTTGTGGATGCGCACAGGTTTTTGTACGGAGAGTTGTTGCTTCTTTAGACTCAACCATTCCTCTCTTTTCCTTATGTTAGCATAAGACACCATTTCCCATCCCCAGTATCGATACAGGATAGCAATGATCAATGCTGCTCATGAGCCAATTGATGGCAAGCAAGCAGATATGCATGCGGTACCCACACATCCTATTTTTGACCTTTCTCCGCCTCCAAATGACAATGTGTAAACTGAAGTAGCAACAGTGGACTACAAATAAAACATGACAATTGATACATAAACCCATATCATCCAGAATACTGACATTCAAAACAAAAATGCTGTGAACTTGTGCCAACCTAATACATGTTTTCAAGTGCATCCTTTGTTATTTTGGCTGTAGAATGTATTTCATTGTGAAAATTTGATAAGTCGTTTTATTTGCTTCAGTTTATTTTGTTGTGGGATCATTGCTCTGAGAATTACAATCCAGTGCTCCATTAGTCCCATTACTACACTATACTTAGTCTTGACATTGGAAAAAAAATTGTATGGCATGATTTTTTTTTTTAGTCTTGAAATCCTCTAAAGTCAGTTCTTTTGAAAGTGTAGTATTGTGCAGACTGAAGATCATCTTCTACAGTGTTCTTCGTCTCCAGCCACATGCAGGATGAGAGACTGATGAGGAAAAACCGAATGCACTCAGTGTGGCCAATTTCTGGTAGACCAATGTATAAATTCACGTCAGTGATCGATTACCTTTGTTGATTACAAAAACTCAGGAAGTCTGGAAAAAGAGAAAGATATGACTTGAAGTAAAAGATTTGGAGGCAAAGCATGTCAAAGTTTTAGCAGATGCCCAACAAAATGGAAAAAAAATACAAAAAATTTGAAACAGTGTGAATCTAAATTGTTAGTGATTAGGATTTGCACATAATCAGCCACATAAGGGTATTAACATATTAGAGAATGCTGCATGTGAATGTAGATTACTGTAATAATTTTATGATAATACATTTCATACATGCATTTCTTGTTTCCTTTTGTAGTTTTAGTTGATGATTGGTCATTAAGGAAGAAATAATGCAACATGAGTTGTGTCTGATCAGAGGTTTGAAACCAGAGAAATTTTATTTGTCTGATTAAAGTTTGGTTGCCTTAGAGTAGCATTCTTGTTAATGCTGTGATGACAGGAATTGTTAATTTGTTTAAGACGCAAGCATGAGTACCTCAATGTAATAGATCCTTTTCGTGATTATAGAGTTATGTATACCAGGAAATCTGTATTGAGTTTAGACTGAAACCTTCAAAATTTATGTACAGTAATGGTGTTACAAAATAATCAGTTTATATTTTAACTTGGAGTTGTCACAACTAAGTGATATGACAACTGTTGTAACCCGACTTGGATGGCAACATAATTACTTAGAAGTTCGTGCTCAGATCAGAGATCACGCAGTGTTTTAAGTCGTCCATCCCCTGATACATGAGTTGCTGCTTACAGGAGTGAGATGGCAACAGGGTCAAGATGAGATTTTTTAGGTCTCTGTGGTTGGGGACACTACGTAATGACTTCAATTTCAGGCTATGAAGGTAGATATAGTATTGGTAAGGAAATGACTCTAGGTTGGCTTACTGGTCAGTTTTTTATTGATTCTTCAAGTTTTTACAATGAACATGCAGAATAGCACAGACACTAGTTTATAACTTCAGTGATTGTAAAACAGAGATCAGGCTTACTAGATTCTCCAATTAGTTTACCAGAACAAATGCCCACCTTCCCTATTAACATTATTACGATTCTGGTATACACAGTAATGCATTGTGCTACACACTACGAACCATAGAAGTACTAGAGTCATTGCTCTAATCAAACCCTTAGGTTCAAGTACTTGTCACAATGAAAGCAACGTGCAGACAGAGGTACCTGTAGACAAATGGAGGATGGAAACCAGTAACTCTTGTCCAGAGTATGTACAGGCAGCTTTGTGTGTCCGTCTTATTGTACAAGCCAAACATAGTATCTTCTGTAGGCCACTGGTCATCCAAGGCTGCTGTCTGGAACTTTCTTTTGTCTGGGACCCTCCTCAGTATGGAATTCTGCCTTGCTTGATGTTTGAGGGCCTGTATATACTACGTTTTCGGCTTTTTGCTTACAGATGGTGTGTGTCTGAACACTTTTTACCTCCAAGTCACAATCAGAGTGTGTGAAATCAGCAGTTTCTCAATGTGTCTGAGCTCTTAGTGGGCTGATGAAAGTGATTTGCACTAAGTCTCTACCTAAGTTACTTACTGCTAATATTTGTATTTAGACGATTTTCCTTTTTTCCTGAAAACCGTTGATGATTCAATCATTACACCTCCCGTAACAGAAGTTGGTTTGCCCTCAATTCTTAGAAATTAATTTTACCCTTCTTTCTTATACAAGTGGCATTGATGTGTACATAAGAAGCAGGACAAAGTGGGTTCTGGCGCATTATATTTGTGCAAGTTGCTTACATCAGGAGCAAGTACACATTCAGTGACAAACTTGATTGACTTATGACCCTCCCACCCTAATCTATTGTTCTGCTAATTGACTTGTGAAGCCTGGGGATAATCTGCCCTTCTGAGTAACTCCACACCCCTCCTCCTCCCCACCACTCTGGGAAATCCCCAACCATCCCACTCACCAATACTACCACACTTTTGATATCAGATTAATTGACCAATATTAATTACCCCCACCTTCCTGGTGACATCACGTGTTTTCCCTAGCTAGCATGTGGGTCCCTTCCCCAAGCTCTTCGGGAAATCCCCACCCTTTGCCCGTCCCTTCCACCTCCCCCCCACCAACCAGAAAAAAATTGTGGGAAATTCAAATTTTAGTGGGAAAATACGGAACTTTGGCTATCTCCGCAAACCTAACTCCCGCGCACTCCTCTGATATCACTTACCCATGACCACCCCTGGAAATGGGGAGAAAAAACACTCAGTCAGTGTTGTATGTTAGGATCCAACAGTAGGCTAATAATATATCATCAACTACATTGCACTAAACAATTTAAGGCATTGGAATATTGTTTACACAATTTTTGTGGATATTGTTTATTTAAACAATTTGCTGGGATTATTTTGAAGCAGTTTATTTATTTACACCTAAAATCACAATACAGCTCTATATTGACAATGTCACACATCTGGTGTTATCCTGCTACAAAAAAATTCACACTACCACTCGAAACTAGTAGCAGGCAGACTCAGACTCTACATAGACCTCTTCCTTCACCTACCACTCAAAATAAATAAATATCTCTGTAACTCTAAATAGGGTACTCACCACTACTCGAATTTTAGCTGCACTGTCAGAGAGAAAAACGTTTCTGAGTCCTACGTCTGCTGTGGTGTTCGTCACTGCTAGATCCATGGATGTTAAGGCACTTACTTTTTATTTTCCTCACTTTTCAAAGCACACTGGTGTCTAAGCAAAGACGGGAAAATCGGAAAAATTACATATCTAAAAGTTCATGACATATTTCAAAACCCACAACAGATCTTGAAAAAAGCACAGACACACAGCAAATTGTATATCTAAAAGGTTCTCCAAGAATTCTAAGCACTGTCCTACAGACGAGAAAAAATGGCTGGAATTTTCGATGTCATACAAATGCTGGTCTGGAGACACACTAAACCACAATGGCAGGTGGGGGACAGAATCCCACCTGTCTGAATCAGCGGAGGCTGGTCTGCCTGGACTTGTCTCTGAACACTCGAACAAACAAGACATCAAGTGACTCTCTGTCCTCGTGGAACTTCCTGTGAATGGATGAAGCATTCTGATTGGTTCTTACTGAATTTACCCATCAGATTGCTGCTGCTGATGCACTGTCCACCACTTTCTACAGATGGATGAATTACAAGAATTTCAACGGAAAACTATTGTGTACAGATAAAAAAACATACAGCAGTCATATTGCACTGACAGTTACAACCCTTCAAAAGTAATCTACAGATCATAAAATATGGAAACTATTGCCAAAGACATTTCGTCAATTATATTGCTCTGCTACTGTTGAGGAAAGCTTAAATTTTTTGGTGTGAAATTGAGCTCCAACCAGGCTATATCACCACAAACGATTGTACCATCATACCATAGCATTGTACTAAACACAATTCGTATGCTGCACCATACAAAATCATCACTTCTGCATCCTGCATATCGGCCGAAAATGTCCATTTTCTGCAGCCACTGGCTACCTCAGCAATGCACCCCGCATTGCAAGTGGTGTCATCCTAGGAAACCAGCTACATATTTATCAGTTTAATTATAATTAAATATTACAATTGCAGCATCAATCTGGTGACATTCGACAATGAGTGAAGTATCGGACATGCCTCTTCCTGATGATTATGTCTCTGGAAATATCAATTTCTCACTTAAATCTATATCCTACGTATGACGACATAATTTTCCATGTAAAATCATTCATACCACTTATGGCTATGGACATAGTCATTTTCTTTGCACATGCTGGAACACTGACCACAGTAACATTACATTCCAACAGTATAACATTCCTGACAAGTAACATGATTATCATATATAGGTGTAGAGCATCTGAAGAATTGGTATGTCCACACTCACACTAGCTGGGTGTCGTTTCACACGGCCTACCATAGCTTCCCACTAGCAAATCCCTCCTGCTACATTGACATTATCTCGTATTCGCCGAGGAATAAAGAGAGTAATTAAAATAAAATAAAAAAATCAAGTATTTCATTTCCCATCATGTCCCAACAGCACTGGTCCATAGTTAGAAGGCGTCTAGTCCTCCATCCATCACTGGCTAGCTAGAGAGCTATCACAACGAGAAAAATAGCACACTAATTTACAGGAGGAAATTCACAACCATGCGGAGTATATGTCGACTACACAAATATATTCAGAATCATAACTCCTACAGTTCATCAGTACCGAATGACAGTCTGTAAATATCCCCCTGCACGTGTCCTAATGCATCCTAATTTCCTTTATCGTATTCCTATGATTACCACACTAGAAATATGACAGTGTAATGGTGTCAGAGTCTTCATTGATAGCACAGTCTCTCTTGCTCACTCACTCACTCACCTCCTCCCCCCCCCCCCCCCCCCCCCCCACACACACAACACACACTGCAGTTTGGTTTCAGTTGCCTGAGACTGCAGTCGTGTGTGTGTGAGTTTTGTTTGCGGCAGTGTGTATGTGCAGGTGTGTGTTTATTGTTGACAAAGGCCACTGGCCAAAAGCTTTGAATGTGAAAATCTTTTTGTTGTGCCTATCTGTGACTCAGCTTCTCCGCTATATGTTGAGTAGCAACTTTCCTTCTTATAATATTGTTACATTCCATCCTGGAATTTCCATTGTTTGAGATAGCTTACAAACACAGAAGGCTTAACAGTTAGTGTAAAGAGCGGCTTGATGTGTTCTATATCTCTAACATTGAAGATTTACTATAATGACAAATACTTCTCGCACAGAATGTCTATACACCACTGTACACTTTTGTTTGTGGGGATAGAATGAGATGCAACATGACGTCCCCCCTTAGCGTTAATGATATCGCAGATTAAACTTCACATGTCGCCCTGCACACGTTACCACTCCTTTCCTGAAACCCGCCATTGTGCCACTGGAATTGGTTGTTCCAGTGGGATGTGAGGTACCAGTCTTTGGCATCGTTTTCTTCTCTGAGGCACGCGGCGTCCATAGTGTCTTGTGGTGGCTGTGGGGTACAGGGACATTTTCTGGTTCTATATTCTTGTCTTCTATTTTGCCTCCTGTCATCCTTGCTCTGTCCAATGTGTGGAAAACTGCGGACTTGAGTCGGTCCAGTGCAGTGGTGGTAGGCATACCAATTACTCTAATCTATAATGTGTGGCTGCCTCTGCTAACGGTCCATTGAATGATGGCTGCACAGGTTGCGTACTGCATCATTGCATAACAAAACGTGTGTGCATTTCTCAAGATCTGCAAACACAAATGAGTGTCTCCCTGGCTGACTTCTGGGTGCCATTGGTGTAAGCTGTCATATGTCCTCTCGTAATCTAGCAGCAAAGTCTGATGATTTTACTGTATCGTCTGCCGTGCAGTGCAAGAATTCTCCTGGCAGGTGTAACATTTGTCCATACACTAACTCTGCTGCCGTAACCTTTAGATTCCTTTTGAATTATGTCTGTAGTTCCAGGAGTACCATAGGTAGTGCCTCCATCCAATTCTGCTTTGTGTGACATCGCAGAGCTGCTGATGCAGGTGTTCCACTATGCCATTTGATGCAGGATGATAGGCTGTGTTGCTTATATGCTTCATGCTGATAATGTAGGTAATGCTCAGAAAAGATAGGCTTCAAATTGTTGTCGGTGGTCTGTGATACTCCATAATGGCATGCTGAATCGAGTGATCTAATTGCAAAAACATGTCTGTGCCATGGTTTTGGCTGTGATATCCTTAATAGGGAAATGCTTCAGGCCACCTGGTAAATTGGTCCACAACTGTATGAGACAGTAACTACAGCCTTCTGAGACTGTGAGCCGGCCTACGATATCAACATGCACATGTTCGAAACATTGATTCGGCAGCAGAAATGCGCCGAGCGGTGCTGCATACATGATCTTGTTCCTCTGACACGCAGTGCATTGCTTGATAAGTGTTTTGCAATCTGCATGCATTCCAAGTCAGACGAAACTTTGTTTGACCAGTCTAACAGTAGCTTGTACTCTTTGATGTGCCAGATTGTGTACTGATGCAGTTGCTTGTGCTCGAAAGTGTTGCGGCACAAATGGACGTGTTTTCAGCTGAGATAGGTCCCAGTACAATTCAACTTTTGCTTCAGACATAACAGCACATTGTAACTTTAGTCATCCCGGTTGTTTCAACAAATCTTATAAATCATCATGACATTGTTGAGCCTGTGTGAGGACATCAAAATCAATAGTAGCCGTTATAACTTCAACATGTGAGCATGTGTCTGCTGTTGCGTTTACAACTTCCGCACATGATATCGCATCCACTGGTATGTTCAGCTTCCCATGTATATAAACAAAGCAAGTGGTGAATTGGCTAATGTAATCTAAATGGCATAGCTACCTTGGCGATGCTTTCTATGGTTTTCAGCAACTTTCTATGGTTTTCAGCAAAGACGTACATTAGCGGCTTGTGATCTGTGTAAATAGTGAACTGTTGGTTCTCTAGTAAATGCCTGAATTTCTTGACTGTGACATAAGCTTCAGACAGTTTGCGGCCATAGCTTGCCCAATGCTGCTGTGAAAGTCACAATTTGTGACTGAAGAATTCTGTGGGGTGCCAAAAATCCTCGATCTGTTGTTGCAGAACAGCACCAGCGGCGGTAGACAAGGTATCGGTCATAAGTGCAAGTGGAGCCTGTGTGCACTGGGTGTACTAATTGTCTCTGCAATTGCTGTTTTTATGGTTTGAAAAGTGTCACCTGCCTTGCTTGTCCAATGCAATCTGTCATTTAGCTTTGGTGTTCCCTTAACAAATTCATTCAGGGGCACCATTATCAGCGCGTAATTGTATACAAGTCTTCAGTAAAAATTTGTGACCCCTAAAAACCAGTTTAGCTCTCGGATTGTAATTGGATGGCAGTACTTGTTTATGGTTTCCACATTATCTTGCAGCAGGTGAATACCATGCACATCTAACGTGTAACCCAGAAACTGCACTTCCTTTGCTCCAAATGTACACTTTGAAGGATTTGAAGGATCCATTACTAAGCCTTGTGTGCATAAATGATCAAATATAGGATCCAAGTTATGTAAATGTTTTTCTTCCATCGTAGACATCACCAAAATGTCATCTATGTAAACATAACAGAAGACTAAAGGTGTTGTAACTGCTATCCGTGGGATATCTTCTATGGCAACGGGGATCTGATAATAGGCCTGGACTAGATCATCAGAAGAAAACATGGTCTTACCATGAATGTTGGCAGAGAAGTCTTTTCATATGGGGCACTGGGTACCAATCTGGGATGGTCCTCACATCGAGCTGCTGCCAATTGCCACTTGGACACCATCCGTTCTTCTTCTTCTTGGGTACCACATGGATTTGGGCTGCCCAGCTGCTACTCAAAACTCTGCAAATGCCCATTGACAGCATGCTGTGGAATTTCTGCTTCACCACTCACAATTTTTCTGGCATCAGACATCTAGGCCACGTGTGAGATGCCAGGCCTGGCGTGGTCAAAATGTGATGCACCGTTGTGTGTTTAACCAGCAGGAGATTAGGTGACTGCTCCATGATTTCAGGAAATTCTTTTAGTAATCATGTATATGGCGTATCTCCTGTGACTGCATATACTGTCATCAGAGTGACACAACACATCTTCCCTGGGGAATGCTGGTCTGAAGTGGAATTGATCATCTGCTTGCATTGGAGGTCAGGTATCAGATCATAACCGGATAAGAAATTGGCTCCTGTGATAGGCTGCAACATATCCGCTATTGTGAAGCGCCACTCAAATGTGCGACGTAGTCCAATTTAAGCGACAATGCGACCAGACCATATGTTTTAATCTTAAGAGTTGTTAGCAGCAAACAGACAAGAATCGTCACAGCTCCTGGATGGTACATGGCTTACCAGATACACAGACACTTCTGCCCCTGTGTCCACTAGGTGTTGTAATTTAGTGTTGCAGTATGTGACAAAAAGTCGACATGCATTGCCGGTATGAGTGATAGTTGCTGCTACTGTTTCTGCTTCATGTTTCCACTTGGATGGTGGTGTACACTTTTGTGCATCGTTTCGGAATTTCTTGTGGTACCAGCACAAATATTGTGCTGATGGCGAGTGGTTACAACTTCTTGAAAACTGGTGACAGTGTCGCTGCCATGTGTGCGTTGTATTTAATGCGGCTACTTGCGTGACAAGCTTATCTAATTGCGACTGGAGCGATGCTAGTGTCACTGCTGACTTATTCTTGTACCATTCAGTGTTGACACATTTGTTGTGGGATACATCTTGA
The DNA here is from genome assembly GCF_021461385.2 of Schistocerca piceifrons. Taxonomy (NCBI): domain Eukaryota; kingdom Metazoa; phylum Arthropoda; class Insecta; order Orthoptera; family Acrididae; genus Schistocerca; species Schistocerca piceifrons. The sequence continues at coordinate 876,046,095 of NC_060138.1, read as the reverse complement.
CAATCCTATCCATTGTTTGCGCTAGTGCATTTAAATCACCCATGAACACTGTCAGAAATTTTTGAATGTCCATAGTTCGAAGAGTACAATAGGTAGTGCCTCCATTCAACTCTACATTTTGTGACATTGCAGAGCTGCTTTCAGTTGACAACGCAGGTGTTCCATTATGCCATTTGATGCAGGAACTGTTGGCACTATGGTTTTGGCTGTGATAATCAGGAAAACGAAATATTGCACAGCATGTCGTCACTCACTGTGTTGCTTGTCAATGTGTGCAAACAACGTAAAATTTGTGATGGGTTTGAATAGCCAAGCTCCTCGGTCTGTAAAAGCTTCTATAGTCACTTTGCTTCCGATGTGACAGGAGTATCACTAGCGTCTTCTTAATTAACACTTACTGTTCGGCATTGGGCAGTGCAGCAAGTATATCTTGTACCTCAGTGGCGAAGTCTTCTGCTAGTGCTTTGACTACATAGCTATACTTAATTTCATATGTTGAAAACTGCATAAGGATGAACTGGCTTTCAAGCTGCTCAAACCACAACACCGGGTCGTGTTGCCAGAATGGCAGGGATTTTAATTGTGACCCTATCAATTGTGCTCTCACAACTTCAAAATACTCTTTTATGTCTTATTTCATCCTCTCCATAACCTTTACCTTTTGATATGGTCTTATGTATGGCTTATTCCTTGATGTCCAACTTTTGGCGAATCATGAAATTGCTTCAGAATAGCTCGTTTCTCATCTTCACTAATCACAGGTTGCTATCGTCTTTGTTCTTTCTTGTCAGCTTCTACCATATTCCTAATGACTGCAGCTGGGTCTTCTGGTATGCATGACAATCCACCTGCAACTGTGTTTTGCTATCCCTTTTTGTATTTTATTTATAAGTTGTATTCTGTTTAAACCTGAATTTCATTAACCTTGACAACAGATCACTTATAAGGACCAATTATTTCATAAGCTTGTGATCGGTACATACAGTGAATTTTCTTCTGTACGCATCAGGTTGGTACTGCTTCAGTGCCCACACTATGGCTAAGAGCTCTTGCTCGATTGTATAATATCCACCCCTGGCACAGTACTGAATGCAAAGTCTACTAGTAAATCCAGTCCTAATTCTCCTTGACTCAGTAAGACACCGATCAAATCCTTGCTGGTGTCCGTTGAGATCATGAACTGCTTTCTGAAATTAGGATACTGTAAGATCGAGGCACTCACTATTTTCTCTCTTAATTCCTGGAAAGCTTCTTCCTGCTTATTTGACCATTTGTAGTTTGCTCCTTTCTTCAGTAATTTGTGTAACAGTTTCACTATGCAACTTAAATCCTTGATAAAATGACGGTAAAATGAAACGATCCCTAGAAAGCTCATTAACTGCTTTGTGGTACAGGGTCTTGGATGCTTTTTTATTGTGCTCACCTTCTGTGGTTCGGGTTTTAATCCTTCTGTCATAATTATGTGCCATAAGTAAGTTACTTCTTTCCATAGGCACTCACACTTGTCAACTTGCAATTTTAACTTGTGCAGTTGGAACCTCTCAAATGCTTTTATAAATCTGGCATTACACTCTTTTAATGTAGCTCTGAACATGATTACATCATCTAAATGTATGAACATCTTGTGTCCCTGAAGTCTGTTTAATACTGTATTCATCAGTCTCCGAAAAGTGGCCCCACAACCTATTGTTCCCATCGGTAATCTTTCGTATTCATAACGCCCTTCTGGAGTAGAAAAGTTGTTTTCTCCCTTATTATACTCATTCAACAGTATCTGATGGTAACCCTTTGACAGCAGTTTAAAGTAGTGAAGTACTTGGCTTTTCCTAAGCTATTTAAAATCTTCTCAATATGGGGTAGTGGAAATAAAGAGCTAATGCTTTGGTAGGACACAACTATTACCCACTTTCACTTCCCTAAAGTGTCCATCGTTTTCGGAATTGTCAATAATAGAAAATACCACCCAGTTGTGCTTGGCATGAGTATATATTCCCTTAATAGTGCATCTATCTCGTTTCAGAGGGCTTTCTTTTGCACTTCTGGTAGTCAATATGGCTGTATATTCATCATTTTTCCTTGCATCTCTGATTTCAACTTAATTTCACACTTCACTGTCTCAGTGTATATTCATTTATCTATGGGCAGCTGAAATACATAATTCAATAATCGAAGTCCTTATTTCTTTTAAGTGATCTTTTAAGTCTTCCTTTAATCAGCTAATTTGCAATATTGTCTCTTGGTTCACTGAAACTATACTGTGGATGTGGCAGCCCTCACATACCACGACAGGTACTGCTTCAGTCTTCACCGTGGGACACTCCAATGTAACTTCTTCTTCTGTGGTGTTCAAAATACTTCTGAGAAAAGTGCCTCTCCCCACCGTCACCAAGGCTGCAGGAAAGTACATGCCCATTTCCAGCTGCTGCTTCTCCATTATTTTTTTGGTCAGGTCTGTGTTCAGCACTTTAATCCTTAAAACCTTTTGTTCTTGTGGGCCTGTTTGTATAACGTCGCATAGGCTCTCTTTCCTTTCAGTCTCCTGCTCATCTTTGTTCCTTGTTTCCATTAGACACAGCACCTTATCACTTCATATTTCTTCTGGTTCCTCACTTTAGAGGTCTCTCTTCTATCTCAGCTGTACTGATACATCTGGTGTTGCACTTGCCTCTGTGGCTCGTTTCTCTCGGCTGCCTAATTATCAAGTCCACTGGACACTCTTTCTCTCTTTGTGGGTCTGTGTGCAAGATTTGATGGTTCGGCTCCTATTCCATCTGTAACTGTACTGATCCGCCCTTGACCTATAGTGTCTTCATTGTGTAATCTATAATTACTTTTAAACTCTCGCCAAAGTCTCTGCCTAAGATTCCTTCATACACTACATATAACTCGCCTTCCACTGCATGAAACTTTTGTTCCACATCCCTGTCGTTGTCCATCCTCAGCATTAATATAGCGGCTGCACGTCTCTATTACTTCTTTAGTGATCCCTTAAAGTTTTATTCTTTAATCAGCATTGCTGCCCATAATATTCTTAAATCCTGATTCCTTTATTATGCTAACCTGAGTGGCACTATCTAATATGAAACTTGTGGTTCCTGCACTTCCCTGCATACATCTTATGTTTACGAAATTATTCCTGCCCTCATAGTACTGAGTACAATTTTGCAGCATGGGTCAACTGCATACACATGCCATTCTTTCATTTTCTGGTTTCTGAGTCTGCATATTTGCTAGCTTGGCATCGGTATTACACTTCAGGTTAAAATATCACAGGTCTTGCCGTATCACACAGCCCTGAATACCCTTGAAGATTGCATCAGTGACACACTATCAGTCACATGCCTCCAATTTATCTGTAATTACCTCTGCATAGAGCTTCCTCTACCCTTCCCGATGATGATAGAGGATGGTGTGTCCATTCCTCTGTTCCACTACAACTTGCCTGCACGGCGTCTTATTTTCCTAACGTGTCTCTCCATAGTGCAGTTCCTTGCATGATATCTAAAATAATAATCTCTTGGGCAGTTGGATTCAACAAACTTTTCCTTACAAGAGGCAATGGATACTACTTCTGTTAATGCTCGATCCACTGTTTAGGTTAACACTAAATCTTCTCCTCTCACTCTCACAAATGTCCTAATCATCTTTTCCTCAATTCCATGTATGAATACTGCTTTCACCAGCTTCCCAATTAGAGCTTGCCTTCCTGGAATGACAGATTCTTTTATCCTCACTGGACAGCTTCTCAAAATTGGTGCTGTAATGTGCCCATTCAGCCAAACTTTTGGCTTAGTTCTGCCTACTAGAGGATAATAGACACACATGGTAATCCAAAGTCTGTTTCGATTCATGGCTCTCCAATAGAATTGGATTGGATTGTTTTGGGGGAGGAGACCAGACAGCGAGGTCATCAGTCTCATCGGATTAAGGAAGGACGAGGAAGGAAGCCGGCTGTGCCCTTTCAAAGGAACCATCCCAGCATTTGCCTGGAGCGATTCAGGGAAATCACGGAAAACCTAAATCAGGATGGCCAGACGCCGGATTGAACCGTCGTCCTCCAATAGAATTTGCTTTACATCTGCACTATGACTATGGCTTGGTATTAGTTAAAATGCTAGGTCACAGTTGTCTATGAATTTTCTAAGTTCATCTTTATTTCTATCAAGAGCTCTCAGAATAAACTTAAATGTTTCAGAAAAGACTGTATGCTAGGTGGGGACCTCACTATCTTCCATGTTGATGTTAGATGATTTTTTTGTCCTTTCTCTGAGCCGTACACTTTGCCTCCATACTATGCTGTGACTCAGTCACTGCAATTGTTGGTCAGGTGGGCAGCATTGTTTTGGCATCTCATGAAGGCATAACATTGCAATTTGGTGTTGTCAACATACATGTCCCACTGATTCAAGTGTCAGTGATCCCAGTCTCAATTACCATCACTGCTACAAAGGCATCCTGTGTTGTTTAGTGCAGCAGGCTGCTTGCTGTTGCCTTGTAATTCTACAACATGGGATAGTCGACAACCTTCAGACTTATTCTTCTTTTTTTCTTTCTTCTTAGTCCGCTCATGCTATACACTAAGAACGACTGCTCTGCCTGTTCACCATAACTGACCTATCTCAAAAACTCAAGCCGATTCATCCAAAGACGGGGCTTGCTAGTTCTTCTAAGAGAAAATCCTACCTTTCATGCTCTAAGGCATCTTACTTCTTAGTGAAGGTACCCAGCCAGGTTCTTAAGCCTGACTCCACACCTGGCACTAGCTTTTATGTTGTAGCCTGACACTGGCTGCAACATACTTAGAAGGTCACTATCACATCAGAGATGACGTGGGATACTGGGTCATCTGTTCCCTGGCACACGAGTGGCTGTGTACAGGAGTGACATGGTGATGTAGTCCAGCAGGTCTCTTAGCGGAGTCAGGACAGAAAGACTTAGTTGTCAGGCTAAGGATGTACAAGGGACATTTTGAAAGTAAGTTTCATCATTGCTTTTGATATAGAAGATGGTACACCAGATGATACAAACAAATGCCATACATATTAACCAAACTGCTGGCTCAGCAACATAGGTGTGTCAGTCGAGGAGAAATGACACATGCACAGAGTGCTGAAGAAGAGAGAGTAGCAACTGACAGGTGTGCCTGAGTTTAATCAAGAGCCCATCACAGTGGCAGGTGGACATGTACTGACAACATGATGTCACAAATAGGTAGGGGTTAGCTGTCATTGATGCTACATTGCACCATGATCCTGTAACAGAGCAATAGAAGTAGTTGCCATATGGATTAATATCTTTCGACAGCCAGGAAGCCTGCACACAAAGCTATTACACAACTCATAGTTAAGAAGAAATCAGATCTGTGCAGTGCATGATAAGAGTAAAGCTTCCACTCAGAGCAACTATGTGACAGACGTAGAACTGAAGACATCCAGAACAATGGTAGTTTCCCCAAGCAACAGCTTAACCGTCAATGAGGACCCCTATAGCAGTTAGCGTCCGACACTATCACTACACTTCTCTGCTACAAGGGCGAAATTTAGATTCTTGCAGCATCAAGTTGCATTGAGTGGTAGAGTTCTAGTAACACCTCCCACAGTTATTAGTGCCTCGTAAGCTTGAAGTATGTTATAATCCAACCTCCTTATTTCTTCTTTAGCGATTTAATTCCTAACCACAACAAGTTCCCTTGTCCTACATAAGAACAATGAGCTGGACAGGCCCAAGCCACTTCTGAAAGGTTAGTGTCAAACTCCCTCTTCCTGATGTGCTCACAGGAATTTAATCAGACACGACATTTTGGTTCCAGTTGTGGGTTAGGGATAAATTGTAAATTGTTCACATTTGGCATCAGTTATCCAAGACTGTCTAAGATTTGGCCTAGATTTACCAACAAGTCAATTAAAACCCAAAGACTTGAAGAATAGGTGTGAAACTTCTTACTTCTGATTAAGCTCAGCTTGAAGTCTATACAAATTGATGCCTTGGAAAGAGAAGAGAGAATAAAATTAGGTGAAGCAGGCATCAGGAGGCAAGGAAGGCAGAAGAAGAAGATAGGATGGACTGAGGTCTGCCAGCCGAGCGAATTTGAGCATGCACAGGAGCCAGTTAAAAATGGCATGAAAGGACACCATCCAAAGAAGAAAATGTGATCCTAGACATACGATGGTGAGTCAAATGAAATCCTTAAATTTGTAATAACAAATCGAAATTTCAAGCCGTTATCCTGTAAGTTGGTAAGCGTGCTACAAACAGCTTGCAGAATGGCCTGTAGGTGGCAGCATAGGTGCAGATGCACACATACCATCGCAGTATCAGTATAAAGATGGCTGCCACACTTGCGACTTGCACCAGGGAAGAACAGCGTTCTGTTATTCGGTTTTTGCGAAGTGAAGGTGTGAAACCTATTGAAATTCATCGATGAATGAAGGTTCAGTACAGTGATGCATGTTTGTCACTGCAGCAAGTCTACGAATGGAGTAGGAAGTTCGCAAATGGTGTGACTTCAGTGGAAGATGCTTCTCATCCAGGTCAGGCACAACGAGTTGTGACTCCACAGAACATTGAAGCAGTTGAAGCTAGGAAAACTGCCGAGTGACACTGAATGACATTGCAGCATGTTTATACAGATTAGTCATGGGTCAGCACACCACATTGTGCATGATGTGCTCCAGTTTCACAGCAGCTGACTCCTGAAATGAGAGAACAACATGTTGATGCTTGTGAAGAACTTCTTCAGCGCTTTGAACGAGCAAGTGATGGCTTCCTTGCAAGAACCGTTACTGGGGACGAAACCTGGGTTCACTTCCACCAACTGGAAACGAAGAGAGCGAGCAAGGAATGTTGCCATTCCTCATCGCCAAAACCAAAGAAGTTTCGAACAGAACCATCAGCAAGGAAGGTTATGCTAACTCTCTTTTGGGACGAAAAAGGTGTCATTTTGGAGCATCACATGCCTAGAGGGACCACTGTCACCAGTGCATCATACACAGATCTCCTAAAAAAATCATCTGCGGCCTGTAATCAAATCAAAGGGATGTGGATTGCTGTCAGCACGTGTCCTTTTGCAACATGACAATGCAAGGCCCCACACTGCCTGTACACAACAATCACAGACCTGCATTTTGAGTGTCTTCCTCATCCACCATACTCACCAAACCTTGCCCCAAGTGATTTACATATGTTTGGGCCACTCAAAGATGCAATGGGAGGAATGAAGTTTTCTGATGAAGAGGTACGCCGCCACACGGTGCACGAGTGGTTGCGCGGACTGCCAAAAGAATTTTTTCTAAAGGAATTTATGCACTTTGTAAGCGCTGGTGGACTTGCATTGAGCATGGGGGAGATTATGTTGAAAAGTGATACAGCTTTGTACCACTTGCGCACAATAAATAATATTTAAAAATATATTTAAGGTTTTCATTTGGCTCACCCTCGTACATTGCTAAGAAGACGGAATTGCAGGACTAAGTCTTCAACTCCTGGCCACAGGAGTGACAACAAATTACAGCAGAAGGTGAGAAAGAGCCTCATCAGTAAAATCATTCTTAATGAGCAGAATGTATCTGATACTCAAGGGACACCATCAGCACCTTGTAATCTCCCCCTCCTTCCTTCTTCCATCTACTGTCCACATTAAACAATACCTTGTCCAGGTAATTAATAAGCAAAGTTTTTTATGAAGATTTGAGAAGAGCAAAGACTACAATAAACTTTCAAGTTTACTTAGCTTGTCATGTTAAGATGACTCTAGTTCTTCTTGTCTAGGGGTCTGATGCTTGAAGCTGAAAATCTAACATCAGGTCCTCACAGTTGATATGAAGTAAATAAATTTGAAGAATGTTGTTGCAGAATTTTTTACATAAATATATTTTCCACTGATTTTCTCATATTTTAGTATATTATACAATATTTTGGTTTTTGACATTAACAAAGTCGCAATTACATTGTTCACACTTATTATACACAAATCCATGCAATCACATCAGAGGCAAGCTTATGACTCTCACACTATGTGGAAATAACAATATTCCAAAGGATTTACAATCTTCTTAACAAATGAATTCCTCTTAGTTTTCATTACCTTATTAATTTTGATTAATGTTTCATGAATGGATCCAGAAATAAACAAAGTAAACAGTAAAGGATTGCATATTTAACCATAGAAATTTTAAGTGTGCAAATAATTCGTAATTTTAAATGTTTCATAAAAAAAAATAGTTTTAACTGTGTATTCATAACTAGTACTTATCGACTATAGTGTCGAAAATAAAATATTTTATAAATTAATTCCTTTTTGTAAATTTTTGCTTGAAATATAACATACTGTGTATAAAATTGTATGAAAGTTTTCCAAAAAGCAGCTGAGACAGTACTGACCTGTTCAAAATTCGAAAAACAATACTGGTATTGACAACTACTGTTGAGGAAAAGTAAAACTCAAGGAGGATGTCCCTTTACAGCCTCAAAGGCAATATGTTAATTTAAGTGATGCTATTAAATGTTATGACATTCATTTGACAGAAATAAGGCTCAACTGAGTGAACTTGCAGATAAGTGCAACAGGGCTTTTGACTTAAAAGCATCAGAACAACATGACACTCTACTTAAACTTGTAAAAGTACAAATAGTTTGGGCCACCAGGAGAAAACTATTAGTAAGAGAGTTGACTGTTACTTGGCCTTTGGTGCGAGCAATTCTAGTAGAGATCTATGCCTGTAAAAGAATATTAGATTACTATGCTTCTAAAAGATGTTCACAATGAAACAGGAACCATAGTTCAGTGGGATTCACGTATAGATGCCCTTCAGCATCAATTCAGGGAGGCCATAAAAGGAGTAATGACAGAATCCAAATTAACAGGTAGCTTTCCCTTAGTATTCAAATTAGATCATACTGTATAAGGGTTGTATGATAACAACATTAAAACAATAGTAGGGGAAAGACACAAGGGTTAGCTTCAGAGAGTGTTGTCAAACACACTCTGAAGCTGTAGATATTGTTTATAGGGAAGAAAGTGCAAGTGGCTCTGTAAAAGAAAAGCCACTCGAAAGATATATACAAAGGGGAAAATATCATAAAGGCGAGAAATGCTTTAACTGTGGAAAGCAGGGTCATGTATCAAAGAACTGTCATAGCAGTAGGAAGTTACACAGTTTGGAAACAGTATCAATCCGAGGGAACTCAGAGGGAAGAGAAAGAAGGCAAGGAATGTTTAGCTGAAACACCAACGGAAATTGAGGGATATTAGAGGCCCTACATCCCAATGACGAATGTTATTTGTTTTAACTATAATCAGGGAGGCCTCTTTGCATATCAATGTAGAAATGGCCTTTAAGAAGAAGGAATTCTAAGGAACAGGGAAAATAATGGGAGGCACAGTTGAGTAGTCACATTGCACCCTGTCTGGCAAAATATTTAACGTAGATTGCATGAACAAGAACAAATACATCACTGTAATGTGTAGTCGTGTCATCTGGAGTCCTATGAGATTTTTAACAGACATTTGGGCACAAATAAGTCTTCCAAAGAAGGTTAGTGTATGAGGAGCAGGAATATGTGACCCATCTGCTGCTGCTGCTATTAGAATAAAGAACATTAGTAATAATGTTAAAACTGAGCATCCTGGAAATCGAGTTACAGGTTGAAAGAGACCAAACTGTCAAGGGGATATCATCAAGAATGCATTAAGAGGCATTACAAGGAATGAGAAGTGTACCGCAGATATCGTAACGATTGACATACCTCGAGCTCTTTATCCATCAACGGTCGAAGCTGTAGAATGAGATCAATATGTGTTGAAGGTGCGAATGACTATGTCGATGATGGTAGGAGCCACACAAAAGTGGAACTTTAATAAAGGAGGGTGATAAGTTCTATAAACCAATAGCATGATTATTGCTGTTTAACTGCAGATGACACTGAAAAGTCAAGAACTTATAATTCAAATTCGGTAGGAGCCAATTTAGTTACAGTATAACCCATCAAGGAGCTTAAATGTATTTAAAAAGAGATGGTAAAAACTATGAATGTACACGCCGAACTGACTGCACTTGGAGTTGCCAAACTACGAGCCTGTCACAATAGTAAACTTAGTGTGAAAAACAATGTAAAACAGAGTTGCAAGTTAATTGTAGGCCCATGGGGGAAAAGGTTGCAAAGGTATATGAATTGGTACATTAGATGTATTGGTAGCATTCATTCCAAAACAAGGACTGCAGCCAGGTATATATGTACCCAAAGCATTAGTGGCAGTGAAAGATGGCATGTGTATAATAATTATCCTAAATGTTACTGATGAGAAGGTTGAAATAGATGGTCCAGTATTGCTAGCTGAGGACTTACTCGTAATGGAAGACATAACAATAAGGCAAGTAAAAAAGTAAATCTGGAAAAGAAGACGAGAGCCTGTAAATTGAAAGAAATTTTTCAAATTGATCACTTAAACAGTGAGGAGAGAAAGACCATTTTAGAACTGTGTTTAGCTTATAACAAAGTGTTCCACCTGCCGGGAGACAAATTAACCTATACAATGATTGTTAATCAAAAATGCTTGTTCTAGCCAAGGGCTATTACCAAGTCTTATTAGACGAAAAAGATCAAGAAAAGACAACATTTAGCGTGGCCTGAGGGCACTATGAGTATAAAACTGCCCTAAATACTTTTAAAAATTTAATGAATTCGGTCCTGGTGGAATTTCAAGGTGAGAAGATGTTAATGTATCTAGATGATATCATAGTCTGTGGACCTTCATTAGAACATAACTGCAGGCTAGAAGAGACCTTTGAGAGACTCCAAATATACAATTTAAAGTTGTAGACTGACAAACGAGAATTCCTGTGTAAGGAAGTAACATTCCTAGGACATGTACTCATTGCTGACAGAAAAGCTGGATCCACAAAAAGATTGAAGCTATGCAACAGTAGGCACAAACAAAAACCACAACTCAACTGAAGGCATCCCTTGGGTTACGTGGATATTATTGATGATTCTTATCAACTATAGTAAAATAGGAAAGCCACTATATGATTTATTGAAAAAGGGAGCTGTCTACACATGGGGAACTGAATAAGAACAGGCTTTTAACAGCTGAAGGAAAATATCCTGATTTCAGTAAGAATTTTATCGTCACAACTGATGCGAACCAAAGCTCTCTTGGAGCTGTTTCAAGTCAGGGCAAACTTGCTGGTGACGTACCCATAGCTTATGTGTCAAGAACTCTGAATAAGGCAGAGAAAAATTACAGTACAATAAAGAGGGAAATATTAGTCATGTGTTGGGCAGTCAAACAACTCTGTTCGGGTGCGAGATCACAATCTGAGAGGATGATAAGCCATTGATGTTGATAAGAGTATCTTTGATTCATTATACCAATTGTTAAAATTCTGGTTCAGGCTAGAAGAATATAATTATCAGATTACATTCAAAAGTGTCAAAAGAAATCTGGTCACAGATGTGCTCTCTCGAATATGAAATCTTCAGATGATTTGGAATTGCTCACAATGAATGTTAATGAACAAGGATCGAACAATGGTACCAAGTCAGACATGCTCACAACTGAATGCTGGACTGTGGTAATGGTTCCCAAGGCCATAGATAAAGATAAAGTAAGCAGAGAGCATTCGCGTGATTAGGAAACCAAAGAAAATACATTAACCACTGAGAACAATGCAACAATAATTCAGTACAAAGAGAGCCTGAGCTGAGAAAATAAACAGAAAATTCTTAAGCAGTATCATGATTGGTTGACATCAAGGCATTGGTAGGACATGCGAACAAATTAAATGGTGCTGTACCTGACATGGTGTGAAAGCAGATACTGAGCACTACATTTGCAAATGTGGAAGCTACCAAAGAAATAAGACAAAGATCGTAATGAAATTAACCACAACCTCAGAACATGTATTCAAACGCTGTGATGTTGACACTGTCGATCCACTCGGGCAGATCAAGGCTATATATATCAATATAATAGAGGGAAACATTCCACGCGGGAAAAATATATTTAAAAACAAAGATGATGTGACTTACCATACGAAAGCGCTGGTAGGTCGATAGAAACACAAACAGACACATACATACACACAAAATTCAAGCTTTCGCAACAAACTGTTGCCTCATCAGGAAAGAGGGAAGGAGAGGGAAAGACGAAAGGAAGTGGGTTTTAAGGGAGAGGGTAAGGAGTCATTCCAATCCCGAGAGCGGAAAGACTTACCTTAGGGGGAAAAAAGGACGGGTATACACTCGCGCGCACACACACACACACACACATATATATATATATACACACAGAAGGAAACATTCCACGTGGGAAAAATTATATATAAAAACAAAGATGAGGTGACTTACCGAACGAAAGCGCTGGCAGGTCGATAGACACACAAACATACACACAAAATTCAAGCTTTCGCAACAAACTGTTGCCTCATCAGGAAAGAGGGAAGGAGAGGGGAAGACGAAAGGAAGTGGGTTTTAAGGGAGAGGGTAAGGAGTCATTCCAACCCCGGGAGCGGAAAGACTTACCTTAGGGGGAAAAAAGGACAGGTATACACACACACACACACACACACACACACACACACACACACACATATCCATCCACACAAGCAGACATATTTAAAGACCAATATAACACACACACACACACACACACACACACACACACACTTCTCTCTAAAGACACTTTGAAAAAGTTTTTAGTAGCTGAACGAACCAACTGACCATCAATATGCAGAAACAGTTACTAGGATACTGGTAGAGAAAATCATTCTAAAATGTGGCATACCATCAGTATTACTAAGTGACATGAGTAGCAATTTTATGAGCGAAACCATGCGACAAATATGCAGATTATTACCAATTGAAAAGATCCATACTAGTAGTTATCATCCGAAAGCTAGCAGGGCATCAAACATTAAAAAAGATGCTCCAGCACTATATAAACAGAATTCAAACTAATTGGGACACACAGGTTTCATATGCTGTGTTTGTATTTAACACCATACCACATACACTATGGGCTATACTCCACTTGAATTACTTGAATTATTCTTTGGAAGAATATGTGATGTACCAGGCATATTACAAAAGGAGCTGTCAGACATCATTTATAATTACAGTGAGTATGTAGTCGAACTGAAGGAACAATTATGAGCAATGCATCAGTGTGCTTGCAATGTGATGGCTCAAAACAAAAGTTGAAATTAAGGAATATTATAATAAGACTCAAAATTCGAAGAAGTTCAACTAGGGGACAGGGTTCTTTTGGTCAATGAGAGCATGTGACATGCAGTCCGTTTACCTTAAAAGAAGTTAAAGGACCTAATTCCATGCTAACAGCTTAAAGGAATTGTTTTAATTTACGGGGTGATGGCAATACTCTCTAGGATAGAATTGGCCATCCTAGCTGTGGGCATTAAATTGGTAATGCCACAGCCAGATCTGCAAGTAACCAAATTCCAGTCATCCATGGGTTTATGTTATGACTGCAAGAGTACAGTCAGTTTACACAGCATCATCTGGAGGATTGTAAGTTATTTTAAGGAATGTGCTAATGCAATATACAGTAACCATTCTAGTGGCACATACATAAAATAGAAACTTCACAAAGCCTAATTGGGAAATTGCCTTATCATGAACATAAAATTAGAAAATTTGGAATTCTAAATTTCACTTTACAAATAAGCAAGGTACTGACCAGAGTGCTAGATGAAGAAGATGTGCCTCTTATTTTAAGAGCAAAATCAGTCTTCTTGAAGCAGAGCAGAAACATTTACTAAGATTATTGAAAGAACAAATAACAATTGTAAAAGCCACTCTTTACAGTTTTAACCATACTGTTAATTCAATAGCAGCATGAAACAAAAAGATAATTTCACAAGGAATGCCAAAACTGAACCAACATGTTTTATAGTATGAAAATACCACTGATTGACAACTACACAGGGTTGCTATATCCGTCACTCTGAAAGAGCAACTCATACAACTAATGTTCATATTTAATGAACTGGAATGTCAATACTATTTACTGATCACAGCAATTGTGAATGCACAAAAGAGAATCTTACAACATCATTTAATTAATCCCATACAGGTAATTAAATCTTTGGACTTAATTAAACTGGAAATTAAAGATAAACAGCTTCTGATGGCACTCACCAAAGAAAAAGAGCATCAAGTATATTAATTTATGTGTTAAATATCCCTCTAGTTGACAAAAGTGCATTTTATATTTGTAACCTCTGGCCACTACCTGTTGAAATTGACAGTAACAAATGATTGTTCGTGTATATAGCTCCAGAGGAGGACTTATTACTTATGGATAATGCTAAACAACAATATGTAAAATTAAGTAACAACCACTTTCTATGCAAATAAATTGCACCAAACCACAATATAAATAAATACACCTTCATCTTACTCTCCATTTATGATCATGAAATGTGTGAAATTCCTGCAGATTGCATTCAGAAATAAATAATGTTAATTGAACAATGTAGGAAAAGACAGATTGCTACTTACCATAAAGAAAATATGTCAAGTTGCAGAGAGGCACAATTAAAAGGCACTTTTTAATTGTGCCTGTCTGCAACTTGACATGTCTTCTTTATGGTAAGTAGCAACCTTTCTTTTTCTACATTGTTGATGTTGCTACAAGGAGTTTCCATTGGTTCATGTTAATTAAAAGTGTATAGACACATATTAAAAGTAAGGACTGCTAAGGTTTTACAATACTGCGTAATAATCAAAAACCATCAGACTTAATCATTTGAGGAACAGGTAAATTAAAATTCATAACTAAGCGTAAAGGTTATGCAACCCAGTTATTAATACAGTCAGACCACGTCATTTTATCCAGTGTCACGATTAATGATATGTACCTAATTTAAATATGAATACAGACTGCCGTGTAGTAAATTGACAAAAATGAAATATAACTGCACTTCCTTTGTCTGTTCTTACCTATTACACCAGTAGCTAGACAACTAGATTATTTGAGAGGAGCAGAACATAAACTGGATGAATTGGAAAGCGAAATATCATACCAGCAAAGAACTGTCTTTAACTTATCCACAGTTGATAATATACCCACCTGGAGTTATACTGCAACAGGCGTAGTCATACTGGTTACGATGTATATCTGTCACTGTTGTAAATATTGTCAAAACTGTTTTAGATTTCCATTGCAAAACATGGGAAACTATTGTTGCAGTAAAATGTGTATGAAAAATAAAATTGTAAATCAGTATCCTGATTTAGCAATATCAACCCAGTTATAGCATGTATAATGAGAATGAAAGGATCACTTTTGAACCAATGCCAAGTCAATACAGACCTAGTGGCATGGTATTATGGGAATGCACTTATGTTCCTGACAAAAATGTTGAGACAGAGCAAAGAAAACATCTAATGTTCATGTCTAAGACAAACAAGCATTGATGTACATACACAGTGTGCTTTGTATATTATTGGGAATGAGTTACCAGATTATATGCATAACTGTGTTTATTAAAGTGTATATGAGATTTATTCTTCAGTTGTTTTCAGCTGGGTTATCAGTATACCAACTGTATTCCAAGTGTATGTATACAATACTGTATGTATACAATATATCATAATGAATTTAAGAAAAAAAGAAGGTTGAATGTTTATACAAACAGAATGTAGTCATACATAATTTTATACATTGTTGTATAAAAAAATTTATTGGTAAGGTACTGGTTAGCAGTCAGTGATCCTGTATCATGGCACTAGAAGTAGTTGCTGTCTTTTAACAGCCGGGAAGCCTCCACACAAAGCTGTTACACAACTAACAGGTCAGCAGGAACCAGAGCTGTCCAGTGCATGATAAGAGGAAAATTCCACTCAGAGCAAGTACATGATGGACACAGAACTGAAGACGTCCGCAACAATGGTAGCTTCCCTAAGGATTGTGGTTGCATTGCATGAGAGTGTATAGACAACGGCTTAACTGCTGATGAGGATCCTGTTAGAAGTTAGCCTCCAACGCCATCACTATGATTCTCTGCCTCAGGGACAGGACTCAGATTCTTGTAGCATCAAGTTGCATGGAGTAGTAGAGTTCTAGTAATACCTCCCTTATTTATGTTATTAGTGCCTCATAAGCTTGAAGTATGTTATAATCCAACCTCCTTAGAAACTTAATTCCTAACCACACTGAGTTCCCTTATTTGAAACTATTCCAGCCTGCTGTTCCTACACCAGAACAAGGAGTTGGATGAGCCCACTCTGCTTCTGAAACATTAATGTCAAGCTCCCTCTTCCTGACCTGCTCACAGATATTTAATCAGACATGATAATGGTTGCCTATGAAAGTGCAAGCTGTTATATGGTATGAATGGGCACATGGGGCTAGTGTGTCTGGTAGCCATGAATTACTATAGTCCTGTATGTTAAAGAGGTCGTGTCTCATCAAATGGTTTGTTGCTGGAGTTGCATGCACAGAGAAGAAAGGAAGATTGTGAAGGATGAAGGTTGGGCATCTGTCCACATGCATGAATGAAAACAACAATTCTAGAGTACAGGGCACAGTGTTAGTGGACAAGTACATAACAGTGACAAGTGTGGCAGCTACACTACAGGCCCATCACATGCTCCATGATGTGTAGGGTAACCCATAAGTTGTCTACAAGATGGGAGCCAGAAAACCTGATCCTGGGTCACAGGAGTGCAAGAATAGGAACTAGCCTAATCACTTGATGCAGTGTGTGAGAGAAGGAGATGAGTTCCTGTTCAGAATCATCACATGCAATGAGACATGGGTGCACCACTTTGCCCCAGAATCCAAGACCATCTCAATGACATGGAAGCATCCCAGTTCACACATGAAAAAATTCAAAATGTCACCCTCTGCAGGAAAGGTTATGGCCACAGTGTTCTGGGATGCAAAAGGTGTGATTTTCCTTGATTTCCTCCAACAAAGAATCATCAGTGCATCACACTACTGTGAAATCCTCATCAAACTCATATCTGCTATTCAACAAAAGAGAACAGGGCTCTTGTGTGAAGGTGTTGTGCTCTTAGACAACAACGCAAAACCACACGCAGCAAGACTCAGATAGAACCAAATTCATCACTTTGGATAGGAGAGATTGGATCATGAGACCTACAGCCCCGATCTTGCCCTATCAGACTTTCACCTGTTCCCTGCACTGATATTTGGACTTCAGTTCCAAACCAATGCTGTTCAAAACCAATACTAAGGTGAAACTGGCTGCGTGACAATTTATTGCATCTCAGAGCACAGAGTTTTACCAGAGTGGTTTCTTAAAATTGATTGCACGATATGACATATGTCTCAATGTCAGTGGAAACTATGTCAAAAAATGGTGCAAGATTTATATTTCATGATGCCATGGTGTATTTGCTTTTGCCAATAAAGTTTCTATGTGGGAAACAGTAACAAAAATTACATTCAGAAAATCCCTCATAGATACAGTGATGATAAGGAAATCAGACTCTGTGTTGGTTTACTGGTTTGCCTCTTCATGTGTCGATAATGAACATGCAGAAGAGCACAGTAGGTGTAAAACACAGATGATGTTTGCTAAATTATCCAGTCAGTTACCAGAATTGATGGCCACTCTGGCCTATAATTTTATTAAGATTTGGGTATACACAGTAACATATAGTACTACAGCTCATGAACCATGGAAGTGCCAGATTCTATTGCTCTACTGGAACCCTTAGGTTCAAGTACTCATCACAATGAAAGTGGCATACAGACATAGGTACATGTAGAAAGGTGGATGATGGAAACTGATAACCCTCGTCCAGAGGTACGTAAGGCAAACTCTGGAAGTCCTTCTCAGTTGGAACAATCTTGACATTTGTGAGCCTCTATATACACCTTTTTGTTCAGTTTGCTTACAGGTGGTACGTGACTCTGTCACTTGTTACCTCAAATTCACAATCAATGAGTAAGAAGTTAGCAATTTCTCAATGGGCATGACCTCTTAATTGACTAATGAAAGCAACTTGCACAATACATCTCTACCTAAGTTACAAGGCTTAGTGCTAATATTCATACATTTTTTAATTGCAGCGAAATTTGATTGTGACTATAAAAACTAGTCAAACAAAATTTATTCATACATACAGCAAAAATTAGCTCAGGAATTTTGAACTGCCAAAGTAGTGGTACTATTTTGTGGATGAGCAGTATTAACAAAAGGGGATTTCCAAAGTTTGCTAGTAAAATCTCTAGAAGGTGAAGTTTTCTAATATGAATAATGAACAAACTATCAAATTCTTGTAATGAAAGAGGGTATTCTTGGAATCAGGGAAATAAAGGCTACAAAATTATGGAAATAATACCAGTTTAAGATTATAACATCATGAATAAGAAATTAGCTATTTTGTGTAACTATTGTATATGGATTATGAGTAAAATACAGAAAGAAAAAAATATATTTAGGGAGTAGGATTATAGTAAGTGGAGCTATCCTACATTACTAACACTTCTCATTAACTGCCATTGGAGTGTACAAATAGATATTACCAATACCTAGCTGGAAAATCCAGTTTTAAAAAAATTTAAAAAGGCCACGAAAACTGTAAGTACAGTTCGTCAGAGTAGGATAGCAGTTAACATCAGTTATCATTAATGCTGTTTTGAAAATTGTACCTATGTAAATTATATGACACATATGCATAATGTAAGTTGTAGGTTTCTTGGAAAAGATATTCAGTTTTTAACAATATAGCAATTTAGAATTATAGCCAACCGTCATTATGTTCATGAGACTTTAATACATTAAATGAGATGAAGCTGATGGCCATACAAAATTTAAAATACCAATTACACATTTCTTGCATAGGTAAAAATAGAATTTTACATTTTTAGAAACTTTTAGTGCTTTGACAGATTTTCTTTCAATATTGAAATGTTTTCCGTAAAGAAAATTGAAACAGTTTTAGACAGTCCCTATCTGAGGAAAAACAGCCACACTTTAATTATTTTGTACTTACTACACATGGAGTTCACCTCTTCAGATGTCCCTTCCTCATTTCAACTACCACTGTTCACAAGCTCTGGTCTGGCATGGCTTCCATTATTCAGAGTTCATTCCCATTATGATTCCAAGTCAGCATCTCGTAGAAGTGTATGTGAAAAATAAAGAAACAAAACTTCCATTAGTAGGCATATACATATTTCAACAGTCTTGTTGATCATAGTTCTTCATATTACATCAAAACTGAGAAAACATTTTTGTATCAAATTTTCTGGCAGAAGGTTTGAAGAGGAAGAAAGAGTGGGGAAGGAAAAAGACGACTAGTGAGGTTCATCAAATGAGAAGTTTGGAAAAGTTGCTCAAAACTCCAGATCAGGTAAGACTTACCAGATGGGAAGAGAAGGAAATACTTGATTGTTGGGGACTGCACTGGATGAGATTTGAAAACTTGAGAGCTTGCTGTAAGACTTGCCCTGTGTACCCTCTTACCATCACCTGTACCAGCCCAGTAATTGGCAAAACATATACTATCAAAGAGAGAGCCGCCTGTGAAATGACACATCATGTACCAGCTGTTATGTAACATTGTTTGCCATTTTACATTGGCACCACCAAGTTATCAGTTAGGATGAATGGACATAGGCAGAGGTTGTATACTGGCAATGCACAATATCATGTTACAGACATTTCCCTACAACATGACAGTCATGGTATCAGTGCTTGTTACACATACATGCCATCTGGATTTTTCCCACAGACACCAGTTTCTCAGAACACTGCAACTGGGAACTGGCATTTCCACATGTCCTTGGTCCTTGCCACCCACGTAGTTTTAATTAACATTAATTTCTTCCGTCTCAGTGTTTCTTCTCAGTAACCATTCCTTTCTTCACCTTCTTTTAGTTTTTTATATCTTTTATTCTCTGACCTGACTATTTTTCACTGCCCCACACCTCTACCATATACAATGCATGTACCTTTCCACTTTATAGGTCATGCATGGTGTTTTCTCAGTAATCTGTATCTTCAACCTCTAAGCTCTAAGGTTTTCAAATCCCATCTAGTGTAGTCCCCAAGAGTAAATACTTCCTTTTCATCCCATCCAGTAAGCCTGTCCTGACCTGGGTTCTGGGTGACTTTCCAAATTCTTCCCTTTTCCTAAACCTTGCCAGTGCTTTTCCTTCACCCCTCTTCCTTCTCCTTCAACCCTTCTGCCAGAAGATAGAGCTACTAGCTCTGACAGCCTTTACATGTGTGTTCTCCTGCCAGCACTTTGTGAGTAGATTTTTTATCTATCCAAAGACATTACAATATTATGAAAAGGATAGATTGCTACTCACCATATAGCAGAGATGTTGGGTCACTCACAGGCGCAACAAAAAGACTACTAAACAGGTTAGCTTTTGGCCAGAAGAACTTCTTACAAAAAAACACACACATACGCACACACACACACACACACACACACACACACACACACACACACACACACAAAAAAAACCACTATCTCTGGGTCCCGAGGCCAGACTCCTACCAATTGCACATGATGGGAGAAGCAGTCTGAGTGGTGGAAGTAAGGAGGAGGCTGGGGCAGGGAGGGAGAGCAAGGTACAGATGAGGGGTGGTAAAGCGTTGTCTGTGGGAGCATACAGATGGAGAGAGGGTAGGGTAGCTAAGTGCAGTCAGGAGGTTATATGGAGGGCAGTGGGGGGGGGGGGGAGGGGGGGGGAGGAAATGGAGAAAAGTAAACAGGCTGTGGAGCGGGAACAGGAAAGGGATACGTTGGTTAAACATAATGACTAATGGAGGTTGAGCCAGGAGAGATACGAAAATGTAAGAGAAATTGGGTAGTACAGAAAAGCTGATATTGGTGGAAGGATCCAAGTGGCACTGGCTGTGAATTATTAATTAAAACACCATTGTGATGGGCAGCATGCTCACCAAATGGATGGTCCAGCTGTTTCTTGGCCACAGTTCATTGGTGGGCCTTCAGGCAGACAGACAAATTGTTGGTTGTCACACTCATTTACAATGAAGCACATTGATTGCAGCTTAGCTTGTAGACCACATGACTGATTTCACAGGTGGCCCCGCCTTTGATAGGATAGGTAATGTTTGTGAATGGACTGGAGTAGGTGGTGGTGGAAGGATGTATGGGGCAGGTCTTGCATCTAGGTCTGTTACAGGGACATGAGCCATGAGGTAAGGGGTTGGGAGGAGGGGTTGTGTAGGGATGGATGAGTATATTGTGTAGGTTCAGTGGACAGTGGAATACTGCTGTGGAAGAGGTGGAAAGAATAGTGGGCAGGATATTTCTCATTTCAGGGCATGATGAGAAGTAGTCGAAACTCTGTTGGAGAATGTAATTCAGTTGCTCCAGTCCTGGCTGGTACTGAGTTACAGGAGGAATGCTCCTCTGTGGCCAGATGGTGAGACTTTGGGAGGTGGTGGGAGACTGGAAATATAAGGCACAAGAGATTTGTTTTTGTACAAGTTTGGGAAGATAATTACAATCTGTGAAGGCTACAGTGAGACCCTCGATATATTTTGAGTGGGACCTCTTGTCATTGCAGAGTAGGTGGTCGTAGGACTATGTACAGGACAGGTCTTGCATCTAGGTCTATTACAGTGATATGAGGCAAGGGGTTGGGAGCAGGCGTTGTGTAGGGATTCACTAGGATATTGTGTAGTTCGGCGGGTGGTGGAATACCACTATGGGAGAGATGCGGAGGATAGTGCATAGGACATTTCTCATTTCAGGGCATGACAGGAGGTAGTTGAAACCCCAGGTGGAGAATGTGATTCAGTTCCTCCAGTCCTAGAGCAACTGAGTATGAGGTATATACTCCTCTGTGCCCATACAACAGGACTTTGGTAGGTGGTTGGTGTCTGGATAGATAAGGCATGGGATATCTGTTTCTGTACAAGGCTGGGAGGATAATTACAGTCCGTGAATGCCTCAGTAAGACCCTTGGTACATTTTGAGAGCAACTGCTCATTACTGCTGATGCAATGGCCACAGTTGGCTAGGCTGTATGGCAGGGACTTCTTGGTGTGGAACAGGTGGTAGATGTCAGAGTGGATGTATTTCTTGTGGTTGGTTGGTTTGATATGGATGGAGGTACTGATGTAGCCATCTTTGAATTGGAAGTCAGCACTGAGGAAGGTTGCTTGTTGGGTTGATGAGGAAAAGGTGAAGCAAGCTGGGGAGAATATGTTGAGGTTCTGGAAGAATGTGGATGCGGTGTCCTCACCCTCAATTCAGATCATGAAGATGTCATCAGTGAATGTGAATTAGGTGAGGGGTGTGGAATTCTGGGTGTTCAGAAAGAATTCTTCTAGATGGCCCATGAATAGGTTGGCATAGGATGGTGCCATGTGGATACCCATTGCTGTACCCTGGATTTGTTTGCAGGTGATGCCTTCAAAGGTGAAGTAATCGTGGACAAGGATGTAGCTGGTCATAGTGACCAAGAAGGGGGCTGCAGTTTTGTAATCTCTTAAGCATTGGGAAAAGTAGTGTTCAACAGTGGCTAAGCTTTGTGAGAATGTTAGTGTAGAGGAACGTGGCATCAGCAGTGATGAGCAGGGCACCATGTGGTAAAGGAACAGGAAATGTAGAGTGTTGCTGGGGAAAATGATTGGTGTCTTTTATGCAGGAGGGTAGGTTGCAGGTAATAGGCTAAAGGTGGATTATCTGTGAGAGTTGTTTCTTCAATACAACTCCCCAAGTGATCATTTAACCACCTAGTCCCAAAATGACACACAAATATAGAATATATTAATACTCAAATTGCAAGGTTCACTACATTCATGACATGTCATTATTCTGAAATGCATATTAGTAATGGTACTGAAAGCAACATAGTCACATATGCAATACGTTTATCATACAATACATCCTTAAAAGAAATTCCAACATTGCGGAATACTACAGATGCACCATGTTGTCCACATCATGTCTCAGTAATTATTTACTACTTCCCATCACAATCATTTTATTTCCTTGGTTTCGTTACTGTTTTCTCCTTCTTAAATGCTATTGCTTCGATCCAGTACTGCTTAGCTTATTTATTCAATTCTCTTTTCTGGAGTCCTTCATTTTTACCTTGAACAGCTATGAAGCTGTGAGTGTGCAGATAGCATATTTAGTACTTACCGTCCTGTTTCATATATCAGGTCTACAACTTTGCTTCCGCCGTTTTGCAATAGACGGCAGTAGCAGCAAGTAGGGTTCAGGTGGTTGGTCATAGGTGTAACACAATAAGCTTAGGCATCTGTAAACATAATGCCATACAAATATTAGTCGATTTGTGATTGCATCATGAGGTTATTCTCGATTAAGTACATCAACTTATGTACCCATTTCTCAACATTTGCAGGAAGTTTTAATTTTCTGCTTTAACATGAAGAAATCTGTGGCTGTGGCTCTTAAAATGCTGTGTAATACCAATGGCAAGGGAACTATTAGTGGAAGAAAGTGCAGAGAATGTTTTCAACACCTTAAAAATGGTGATTTTGATGTCGAAGACCGGCATGGTGACGGAAGACAGAACGTTTTCGTAGCTACTGAAACAGACAAAGACAGTCACAGGACACCATTATCGAAAGCAACTGATGTGTTCGAGCCCAGCACTGAAACACAAATGGCCACAATATAACAATAGACATGTAAAGATAATTTTGCAGCAGGTCAGTGCTTGACCCCATGTCGCAAAACCTGTCGAAATAATATAGCGGCAACAACAGTTTAAGATAGGGAAGTTAGATTTGGTGCAGTATTTTGGAGCGCACAAGTTACAGCCGGGTGCGGGCTGGATTGCAGTAAGTTACGCTGACCAGCGGTTGTGAAGTGGAATGGAGGCCACAGGGGCAATCGAAATGCTGAAAAGTGTAAACGCAGCAGTTCGCATGTCGCAAGCTAAAGGCAGAAGGGGCCCACTGGCACAACTGGGGTGTGGGGCGTACGTGACTCGGAGCAATGCGTTAGCGAACCGGAGGTACGCAGCCGAGTATAAATAGGTGTCGTTTTCTAACAAGATTCAGTTCAAGTGTGGCAGCTCTCCTGGACAGCGGGGCGTGTCATACTACTGGCAACACACGGCAACAGATCGGGCAACAGTGTCCCAGTGCACGGCGGGTCGTTGGTTCGACCCTCTGAGGCCGACGCGGGGTCCGCAGCCAGCCAGGGTGGGCCACTCTTCGGCTCACTACCGTGGACAGGCGTCTTGGCTCCTGACACACGCTGGAGACTTACAAGGTGAGGGCCGCAGGTTCAGACACTGGAATGGGAGCAGTCATTGCTGCCACATTCCCAGCTACGCCAGCCGAGGAAGAAGCAGCAGCGTGGCCGGGCTACGACTCCCGGCGGAGCAGTGCGGAGTCAACGGGGACGGTGACTGCTGAGTCAGAGGCTAGTGCAGCCATCCTGATGTAATTGGAACTCTACAGCTGGCATACAAGGCCGGCTCGACACAATGTGTTGCACAGGCCACTGGGGTGCTACCTCAGCAATGCGGGGCCTGTGATGCGGACTGAGTTCAACGAAGCTCTGTAGTGGAGAAAATAAATAATTTGAAAAGCTTGGACGAGTTTTAATATGGCACCTCCTGGCACCCATCCACTACAATAAACATGGAAACATTGAAATGAGAAGTCTTATCCCTCCCGCCATATTCTTCATATGTTGCGCTCTCTGACTACCACCTTTTTCGATCAGTGGCATACAGTCTGGCTGACCAGCACTTCCGATCATATGAACACGTGCAAAATTGAATCGATTCATGGATCCCCACAAAAGGTGCCCAGTTCTCCTGCCAAGGGATTTGTATCTTTCTGAAAGATGGGAGAATGTAGTGGCCGGCGATTGGAAATACTATGAAGCAAAATTTTTGTGTAAGTTTTTCACAATAAAGCCCCGAACTTCGAGAAAAAACAATGGAAGCAAAGTTGTAGACCTAGTACTAAGATCTATATGGAATTTTCACTAATTTTCTTTTCAGAATTCTGCTGTTAAAGTTCTGCATTAAGTACATATTATACAAATTATCAGAGTGGTAGAAACAAATTCCGCTTACAAAATTTCATTACTCACATTGTTCAGTTTCTTGTACTGGTTGTAATTAGCTAATTAATTTTATCAGAATTAAAGGCAATCAAAAGTTATTGCAATTATAACATTTCGTACATCTAGCCATAAGGAAAATCTAATGAGCTACTGGGGTAAATTCCGGCGGAAAAACTACTTCCAAATTAAAGGGCTATTTTTCATCTTTTCAGCGAAGTATTTAAATTAACCCAAACTTCATTAGTTTAAAAGATATTGTTAGTTAAATATTTTGCCTGGTCAAAACTTTCAGTGCCAATTACAGGAAAATTAATGTAAATTTCCAGGACCTGTTGATATACTTTCAACAGCCCAATGTTTTTGAATCCAGTGACCCCCATATTAAGAAGTAAGAGTTCCAAATTAAAAACTACTAAATTTTCAAAAACAAAATTTTAATGTCCAAAATGGATCCCATTGTTATAAGTCCAGGATTCTAAACTGCATAGTCATAAATTAGTACTGCATATTTCAATGAATACTCCTTGAGATAAGTAATATACAAACAAAACAGACTTACTCCATAACAGGTAGGACAAGTATACGTGAAAACTCTTTGTAGATTACAGTCATCTTCCTAGCTTGCCAGTTGCCTGTTACATTAACTTATCCATTTAACAGTATATTCAGAGATTTTACAGTAGTTACTCAGTTTTACCACTTCCTGTGATAAATTTTATTTTTTCATTAATACAAAACCATGTTCTTATTCCTTCTAACAACCACAGGTAAATCCCAAACAAAACCCTAAAATTGAAAATTGCCATATTATTTCTTCATATTTGTCATTTATTACTTATCATTTAATACTGCTCACATTAATTAATAATTCTTTAGCCATGATTTATCAAAATCCATGATATTTCAGCTATTATACAGCCAAATACTATACCTTACAGCTCGAGCTTAATCATAGCTAACACTTGGTTCAAGAATCATGAAAGAAGGCTGTATACATGGAAGAAGCCTGGTGATACTGATAGGTTTCAGATAGATTATATAATGGTAAGACAGAGATTTAGGACCTTTGCAGAAAAGAGAACCACTTGTATGAATATCAAGAGCTCAGATGGAAACCCAGTTCTAAGCAAAGAAGGAAAAGCAGAAAGGTGGAAGGAGTATATAGAGGGTCTATACAAGGGCGATGTACTTTAGGGCAATATTATGGAAATGGAAGAGGATGTAGATGAAGATGAAATGGGAGATATGATACTGCGTGAAGAGTTTGACAGAGCACTGAAAGACCTGAGTCGAAACAAGGCCCCGGGAGTAGACAACATTCCATTAGAACTACTGACAGCCTTGGGAGAGCCAGTCCTGATGAAACTCTACCATCTGGTGAGCAAGATGTATGAAACAGGCAAAATACCCTCAGACTTCAAGAAGAATATAATAATTCCAATCCCAAAGAAAGCAGGTGTTGACAGATGTGAAAATTACCGAACAATCAGTTTAATAAGCCACAGCTGCAAAACACTAACACGAATTCTTTACAGACGAATGGAAAAACTAGTAGAAGCCGACCTTGGGGAAGATCAATTTGGATTCCATAGAAATGTTGGAACACGTGAGGCAATACTGACCCTACGACTTATCTTAGAAGCTAGGTTAAGGAAAGGCAAACCTACGTTTCTAGCATTTGTAGACTTAGAGAAAGCTTTTGACAATGTTGAGTGGAATACTCTCTTTCAAATTCTGAAGGTAGCAGGGGTAAAATGCAGGGAGTGAAAGGCTATTTACAATTTGTACTGAAACCAGCTGGCAGTTATAAGAGTCGAGGGGCATGAAAGGGAAGCAGTGGTTGGGAAGGGAGTGAGACAGGGCTGTAGCCTCTCCCCGATGTTATTCAATCTATATATTGAGCAAGCAGTGAAGGAAACAAAAGAAAAGTTCAGAGTAGATATTAAAATGCATGGAGAAGAAATAAAAACTTTGAGGTTTGCTGATGACATTGTAATTCTGTCAGAGACAGCTAAGGACTTGGAAGAGCAGTTGAACGGAATGCACAGTGTCTTGAAGGGAGGATATAAGATGAACATCAACAAAAGCAAAACAAGGATAATGGAATGTAGTCTAATTAAGTCGGGTGATGCTGAGGGAATTAGATTAGGAAATGAGACTCTTAAAGTGGTAAAGGAGTTTTGCTATTTGGGGAGCAAAATAACTGATGATGGCCGAAGTAGAGAGGATATAAAATGTAGACAGGCAATGGCAAGGAAAGCGTTTCCGAAGAAGAGAAATTTGTCAACATCAAGTATAGATTTAAGTGTCAGGAAGTCGTTTCTGAAAGTATTTGTATGGAGTGTAGCCATGTATGGAAGTGAAACATGGACAATAAAGAGTTTGGACAAGAAGAAAATTGAAGCTTTTGAAATGTGGTGCTACAGAAGAATACTGAAGATTAGATGGGTAGATCACATAACTAATGGGGAGGTATTGAATAGGATTGGGGAAAAGAGGAGTTTGTGGCACAACTTGACTAGAAGAAGGGATCGGTTGGTAGGACATGTTCTGAGGCATCAATGGATCACCAATTTCGTATTGGAGGGCAGTGTGGAGGGTAAAAATCATAGAGGGAGACCAAGAGATGAATACACTAAGCAGATTCAAAAGGATGTAGGTTGCAGTAGGTACTGGGAGATGAAGAAGCTTGCACAGGATAGAGTAGCATGGAGAGCTGCATCAAACCAGTCTTAGGACTGAAGACCACAACAACAACAACAACAACAACAGCTCGAGCAAAACATACTTGTATAAATTTTTATTCTCTCTTATTGAAACAGTGCCTCTGAAACTACCTACCTTAAACACAACTTTTACTAGATACTAGCCACCTAGTAGTACAATATTTCAAGATATGATTCACAATTTGCATTTACTTCACTCATAGGAAAAATGCAAAAACACAAGTTCTCTACTCCTCCACACAATTTGGATGAATTATACAAACTGACCTGTTTCCTTTTAGTACACATATACCATATCTAGATTTATGTAATGCACTAAATCACAAACCCATATCAGTTACATCAGTTTGCAGTAGGCTTTCGGAACATATGCTATGTTCAAGCATAATGAATTACCCTGAAGAAAACAATGTATTGACACATAGCACGGATTAAAAAAATATTGTTCTTGTGAAACACAAGTCACATGAAGTAACAAGTGCTACAAACAGGGGATCTCAAATTGATTGCATATTTCTAAATTTCCACAAGGCATTTGACACCATTCCTCTTAAGCGACTTCTAATCAAATTGTGTGCCTATGGAATATTGCCTCAGCTGTACAACAGATTTTGAGATTTCCTCTCGGAAAGGTCACAGTTCATAGTAACTGATGAAAAAATGTCAATCAAGGTAGAAGTGATTTCTGGTGTCCCAATAAAGTGTTAGAAGCCTTCTGCTGTTCCTAATCTATATCAACGATTTAAGAGACAATTTGAGCAGCCATCTTAGAGTATTCGCAGATGATGCCATCATTTACCATTTAGTTAAGTCATCAGAAAATCAAAACCAATTGGAAAATGATTTAGACAAGATATCTGTATGGTGCAAAAAGTGGCAATTCACTCTAAACAAAAAAAAAGTTTGAGGTCCTCCACGTGAGTATTAAAGGAAACCCCTTCACATTTCAGTTACATAACAAATCACACAGATCTCAACCCAGGGATTACAATTACGGACAACTTAAATGGAATGATCATATAGATAATGTGGGAGGAAAATGAATCCTAGTCTGTGTTTTATTGACAGAACACTCTGAAGGTGCAACAGATCTATTATAGAGACTGCCTATGCTCTGCTCATATGGCCTCTTCTGGAGTGCTGCTGCGTCATATGGAATCCTTCCCACAAAGGATCTGCAGAGGACATCGGAAAACTTCACAGTTTTGTATTATCGGAAACTAGGGTAGAATGAGTCGTCAATATGATATGCAAGTTGGGAGGGGGGCAGGGGTTGGCAATCATTAAAGCAAAAGTGTTTTCTGTTGTTGTGTGATCTTTTCACTAAATTTCAGTCACCAACTTTTTCATCCAAATGCAAAAATATTTTGTTGATGCTAGTGTACATAGGGAGAAATGATCATCATAATAAAATAAATCAGAGCTCATTTGACATGGCCAAACAAAACGTGATAACAGTTTTAGAAACAAGGCCAAGAGAACTTGGAACAACTAGCACTTTATTTAAGAGAGACCCAAAAATTTTCAATGTAAGAAAAACAGTCCCATTGTTCCAAGAAATATAATTTACATAAAAAACACATAGCACAACCCTGAGCTGAAATTGAGTGCTTGAGAAAGGTTCAAAATTACTGAATTCGACAGGCAAGTGTTAACCATTAAAACTTACATTTTTTCTCTCAGTTAAAAGCAACAGGAATCTTTTTTAGAAAGGCATTAAACATTTAAGAAAGAACCATATAAGATACACCCTTAACATACACTTTCAAGACAAGCTTCAAATTATGTATCATCACTTTAAAATATTAAATTCTAAATGATTCCAGCATACTTAATGAAATCTTATACATTTTCTTTCAGTTAAAGAAACAACAGGAAAATTCTTATGGCATTAATCATGTGGGTAAAAAAAACTATTTGAGAGCCCCCCCCCCTCCCCCCCAAAAAAATACACCTTCAAGGCAAGCTATCAATTATGTGTAACTCCTTTATGTAACTCTCGATTCGGTGAACTGTTTGGTGAGATGTCATCCCGTGGTTGTCGCAGGTCTGGGCACCCTTCCACCCGGTCAGACCGGTATCGTCTTCCACAAGGCATGGCTCTCATGCTGGCAAAACTAGAACGCACTAAGGGCTGTGTTAACGGCCGATTCTATACTACAAGTAGAGAAGTAGTTTCAATAAACACCCATGGGAAGGGAATATAAGTTCAGTGTGAAATAGCACAGTGCCTTTGTGAAACCACAGTCAATGTTGAAGTACCGAGCTATCATGGGCTTAAAAAGCAATGGGCAAAAACAAGGCCTACAACTCCATGAGGTGTATTGAACCAAAACACAAGAGATTTTATGAAGACCCAGAACAACTCAAGAAGTGACTGACAGATGCAAAGGTTAAAGCAAACATGTGCGCAACTTTGGTTAACTCAGAGAAGACAGCAACTTGCACATTTCACAGGTGGGATGCATGGTACACACTCATTGCCCCAAAGATGTCAGGAAATCTCTAGAACAGAACAGTGGGTGGGTCTTCAGGTTAACTGAATAAATATAAAACTATTGCCAGGAAGGCAACGCTATCTAGGCTTATTCTTTCAGGAATTCATATAAGCAAACTGCTAAGCCATCAGTCAGAGTTCGTAAATAGGATCATAATTCGTGTCCAAGATAGCAGTACAGCTACTCCACCAGATAACAGAAGTTAAAGGAGGTCACTAAGTAGAGGAAAAATTATGAGGGTGGACGATGATCCCCTTCAACCAAATGCAAACACCTGCGGCTCTCTCATTCTGAAAAATTATGGGGCCACCTCCTCTGTGTTCTGGTGGTTGCGTCCTACCTCATGCTGTCACTTCCATCCAGTCAGAGCCACTCCGCCCTATTGCCCTGCATCAATCACTCCGTCCATTGCACTGCTGAATCATGCTCTCTCACAGCTACCATCACTGAAATCGAGCTGTCGCTCTGAGGCGAGCACCTCCAACAGAACCAGAACATTTCAGAAATGATGACACAAAGGACAAACAGACTCCGGGAATTTGAAAGAAGCTGAGCCGCATGGCTCAACCTCTCCCGCCAAACCCACAAAAATCCTTTCCCCTTTTTGATGTGCTGAGTGTTCAGGGAGGAGGCTAGTTTCCATGACCTGGGAGACGTGAACCCTGAACAGCTTACCTGATTCAAGACTGCACAGAAGCACGTTAACCAGACCCAATACTTGGACAATCTCAATGGGACCCAAAAACTAGGCTGCCAACTTAGTAGAATAGCCCTCCCACCTTCCTGGTTAACACTGTGGTTGCACACAAAAACCCAATCACCTACCTGGCTCCTAAATTCTCCACGTCTCTGATTGTAAAGATCGGCCAACCTCTGATTGGCCCACTGAATATTTCAATGCACCTTTCTCCAATTTTCCTGCACAGCTTCTGCATCAATACACTTGGGGAGCAAATCATTAACTGACCACAGTTTGGCCAGATGTGAATAAAATTGATAGCCTAACACAAGAGAAGCAGGGCCAGCCTTCAATGACTCATGTTGGGCTGTATTAAAGGCAAAATTATGCCACCCCATGAAGCAGTTCGATTTACTCTGCAAATTACGGGTAGGGCTTCAAATTAACTGAATAAACATAAAACTACTGCCACTCCACCAGATAACAGAAGTTAAAGAATGTCAATAAGTAGTGGAAAAATGACCAGGGCAGATGATGATCTCCTTCAACTGAATGCAAACACCTGTGACCCTCTGCTTCTGAGAACTGATGGGACCTGCCCCTGCCCATTCTGGGGGTCACATCCTAAATCATGCTGTCACTTCCATCTGGCCAGAGCTGCTCCACCCGACTGCCATGCATTGATCACTCCATCCATCATACTGCCGATCATGCTCTTAGAGTGTGGTTTTTATTACTGGGGGTGGGGGTTGGGGGAAATGCTTAAGCATCTTTCACCTTGATTGTTTATTTAGTTATGTAATAGTTAAGGTAAATTATTCTTACTTATACATTTGTGATTTTCAGGCCACAGTTCACTATGGAGGCACGGGATTGCCTGTGGCTCAGCTTGTTAAAGAAAGAGCAGACTGCCTATGAAGCTAAGATTCACTCCCAAGTTGGCATGGGAAGTATTGCCGACCTTATTGCATGGGTGTGGGTGGTGTCAGATGAGCAACTCGTTGTCGCCACGGAAACTGTTGGTAAGGCAGTTGACGCGCTGCCGCATTATACTGCTGCATTGACTAGTTTAGGGCAGAACCTTGACTGGCACTCCTCCCACTTGTAAACGACTTGCTTGCCTTCAGTGACATCTATCGCAATGGGAAAATTGGGTTAATGATCTTGGTCATCTTCAGCTTGATGCCAATCAAGTGCAAGTTATTCAACAACTGCATGGTCAGGTTGCTAAACTGCAAGGTGTTGTAAATCAGCATGCTTTAGAGGATGCAGCAAGTTAGAGTGGGGACCAGCTTTCTGACACCCACATTGGTTTGAATAATCCTGGTCAGATTCTTATTTTGCCATAGCATTTTGCTATGATTACTTTCACTTTTACTGAGAGAAACTGATAATTTGTCCATTGAGTCCATGAGTGACATCAAGTCAGATTTATGGCTTTCTGTAAAATTTGAGTGTCATGCTGATGCATTGAATTTGCCTTATGATCAGGTTCTTTGGTTACTGTATCCGTTAACTAGTGGGACATAGAGTCAAATATCTGCTAATATTTTGTGTGAGGGAAAGTGGTTGAAGGAGTTATGTCAATGGGTGATCAGTTTCAAACTGTCATCCTGTTTGAACAGTGAGTTTCTGTGTAAGCATTATTGGCAGGTGCAATCAAGTAATGAGCCCTTGATTTAATATATTGAGTGAATCCGAACTGCTGTTTTGGCCTTAGAATTGCAAGTTCACGAGGGTCAAATTGTCAATTACGTATTGGAAGGGATGAGGCCCGAGGATTGATCTCACATCACCCATGCTAGTAAACCCTCCACCTTTGATCAATTAAGTGCTTTGGTTTCCAACATTGAGGGACTTAAGTACGCTGATAATGAGTGAGTTCAATCATCTTTTGGTTGTTTGAGATCTAGTGCCTGTTCAGTGCAACCTAAATTCGATAGTGTCTCATGACAATTCAAAAGTCTGTTTTTGTTTCTGGCAAGTGGGACATTTTGTTCATGAGTGTCCAGTTAAGCAAAAAGGGGAGATGGACAGTTCACAGTATTGGAAGTTGGGAAAAGAGTTTATACCTTCCCTTCCTAAGCATTGTCAAATTGGGGGCATAGTGTGTGAGTCCTTACCCTTTGTGTGTGCTCAGTTAATCATGAGCCAGTTTGTGCCCTTGTTGATTCTGGGAACTCAGTGTGACTGCTGGCCTCTCATTGGTACTTGGAGCATTGATCTTTATGTAAGTTTTCTCCCTTATGAACTTCTTCTCAAAGGTGTCGAACTGTTAGCAGCAATCAGCTGCTTTCAGTTGGTGAGTTTGTGCTTAGTTTGAGTATTGTGAAGTTTTCCTGGGCAGTAAAGTTGTTAGTGGTTAAGAATTTGTCTATCAGTTTGATCCTAGGCTGGGATTTTATATCCCACAAGGGATTAATGTTGGATAATCAACAACATGCTATTCATTTTAAATTTTGTACTGGGGAATGAATTGGTTAATGCTCATATAATATCTCATTGCCGGTGTGTTCTGTTTTACCTGCTATTGGGTGTTAAGAATTGAGTCATCTGGAGCCACAACAAAGGGATCAATTGTCAATGGTGCTTGATAAGTTTCTGGAAGTCCTCAGCAATAGGCTTGACAAGACTAAGAAGATCTAGTGCAAAATCAGGTCAACTGATGATGTCCCGGTTTGTCAACCACCTTACAGTTTATCTGCCCCCCCCCCCTTTCCCCCCTCCACAAGATGAAGAGCCTGAGTGCTCTGATAGACAGTATGTTGTGTGAAGGGGTATTATATCTCTTAAAAAAATAATGTAACTATTTATTTAGAGGAAACACTCTCCTAGTAAATTTGTTTGTCCTTTGATTTATCGTGATCTGTTACTGATTTTTAGTGGAGTTAGTTTTCACTTTTAGCTTTCAACAAAATACAAAAGAGATATAATGAGCAAAATAATGATTTTCGTAGGTTGCCAATTACGTATTATATCTGGTTTTATCGAGCGCCAGGCTCCCTACAAATTACTGTAAATGCAATAGTGTAGTATTACTCAGCTCCAGTTCACTATCATAGAAAATGGACAAGTTTTAATAAAATTATTTCACTGGATTACTTCAATTAATCTCACTGAATATTTTTACATAATTTCTTCCGCTCGGGCTATCAGACATTGTACTGTGAAAAAATATTTTTAAATGTACCGCGTAATGGCGGCTAATTGTTAATAGTCAGAGATCACTGTTACTCGCTCCGCAGCAGCTGGAAACATGCTAAATAATTTTCATTAAATATTCTTTTCATAAGATAAATGTGGCGTGGGTTCTTGAAATAACACACGGAGATCACTTTATACTAATATATTCTTACTAGGACACAGTTTACACCATTAAATATTTGCAATTACGTTACGACAGAAACAAATGCTAGCGCAGCACAATAGCTTGCGTACCTTATTCCAGCTAACACCAGAACGAACAGAACAAAACAGACTAGACAGAAGAATGAACATTGCATTGTGTTTTATACTGTTACAGAGATGATAATACTTCTTTTTAATTACTTACACATTATAATCTCATACACTAAAAATAATGTCTTTTCTGCATTTATCGATATATATTGTATATTTTACAGTTAAATCAATGTTTGCAATTCATTTTGAGTCACATACAGTAATTTTTATTTATGTTTCACCTCGATAATGGTGAATATTGCAAAAGGGACACTACACGGCCCCGTGGGCTACAAGGAACACACTACTTAATGGTTGGTCCTTGTAGACCACGAGTGTCACTTTTCTTTCGTTCGTTGGTCACTTTCAGTTCACTTTACCGTGTATTAGGTCATGGGTACACATTCATTTTGAGTCTTTTTACATAACATGGCTGGGGACAGTTGCAATATAACAAGCTCTTCCATTTGGACGAGGGCCGAAGGGAAACCCCAGAAAAACCTCGGCAGAGCTGATAGACTTAACTCTTTGTGTTACTTTACATAAGTTGGTTCTACATGTTTTGGTATTACAAGTATTTACACCAAATATAAAATTTTCTGAAAAAGAAACAAACATATAGTTTTTATATGAAAGTGTTCATCAATTTTTTTATATTGTGTTGGTAATATTTTGAGTTTTTTTTTTTATTTTTGTCGGCGAATTTCTCGTCGTGTGGTGTGGATGACGCTGTATGTCGCTACCGCGATGCCTCGTGCCCGTTGCCATGGAGCGTCGGCTGGAAACTGTTGTCTTCTTTCTTGTCCGTAGGCTGCGGTCAGGATGTGGAGTACGGAACGACGTTATTTTGTCTGCGTGGTGCGTCTGCATTGTTGCGCACCACTCGTTAAAGTTTTTAGCACGGGAGAGGATGTTGACTCGTGCCAATCATGAAACAAATGCACATATTATGTTATAGAACGGATTTTGTAAGATGTTATGGCTGTGGGTAGGAATTGATTAGTCAACATTATTGCATCATCGAGGCACAGGCTCGTTTACTTGGTATTTTCGTGTTCGTTTGCACGTACTGTTGCTGAATGATGCTGAAGTAAGCACTGCACATCCCTGTTGTCATCCCTTCGTATGGAATGTTTATGTTTCACAATTTTTGTTTGACGGCGTTCCACCGTAGTTGCCATTGCAGTAACGTCCTACTACGTGGTCAATGACGTCATATTAATTGTTGGCGCACAGGAGGTAGCGTCCAAACTAACAATGTTGTCTGTACAGTTTCGAACACACACTGATCACAGTTTTGTGTTTTCGGTCACTGCACACAGATATGTTTAGTTAATGTTTGTACCTCGCGTTTTTTCAGTTGTACAGCACATAAGTGTTCACTGTCCAAGTTGATCACTAATACAGTTCTCAAAGTTCACACTTCCTCTGCGAATACCAATACACTATTATAGTTCCTGTTAGTATTGCTTACAGCATGATTTTGATACAATTGTATTACATGATTACTGTTTTTTTTTATATCACATAGTGACACAGATGTCTGTTCGTTTACACAATATGTTACAATGAAATTTCACAGATCAAAAGCACTTTTGTTCTGTTATTGCATACAATTAAGTGTTACATCATACATGCAACGGAATCTGGCCTGACTTGCAATACTTTTATATTTGAGCATTAATAAATTTGTCATAGGGTATATTCATTTGGGGATTAGGACCGCTGCGCATGTGCTTGCTCCATAAGCTGTTAGCGTAATTGCGTATCCTATAAAAGGTTTGCGACTGTCAAAAACAGGCTCTAAAGTAGAGCTCTTATTTAATCTCAAATATTGTGGCTAGATGCTTATACTTTCTCTTTTAAGGTCAAAGCACAGCATCACAGATGTCACATGGTATCTGCACAGTCTTTTGCATACACCATTTCTGTTCTTTTTCGCGTGACAGATTAAAATATTTAGTGCATTCTTTAAATAAACATTTATCACACAGCATAATAAAATTTATAGTTACTAACTCTAATAACCACTGAAAAACATCTTACACTTACTGATTATGTTTCTAAATAAATACTATCATTGGACTGATGGTCCTTTAGCTTGCTTTTACTCATTTTTGAAGGCTGATGTGTAAATCATTCCTTGAAATAAAGACAAAATATCTTACATACGAAGCACAAACAAAACATCAAATTCTTACAACTACACAAAAATATATATTGAAGTCTGTGCAAAATCTACATATTACACAAAAATGCTGTAAACCATTCATGTCCTATTGTCAGGTACCACAAATTTCTTTAAGTCCTTATAGGGATACAATCCTTTGATCTTCCCGCTCATCACATCAACTATAAGGTAGCTACAACCGTGCGGTATTTGTATAATTTTAAAAGGTCCATTATACAGCATTTGCTATTTCTTGTTCTTCTTTGCTGTGAGTGACGACTTAGGATGGTTTCTTATCAAAACTATGTCGTTTATCTGATATGGGACTGTCCGTTTTATTGACTTTATAAAATAAATAAAATAAAATAAAATATTAATTATTCTCTCTGTATGATAGTGATTGGTTGTAATTAATATTTGCTTATCTGGAACGTGGACGTTTAATTATTTGGTATCAGACGCTTGACAATGGCTTTTTCGTAAATGCAATGTTATTCGTAGTTGACCGTGAAATAAGACTCAAATAATCGGACTTCGTATTTAAATCGTTTCCAAAGACTGCTGCGGTAGGTGCGGACTCAAATCTAAATTCTCAATATTAGAGTAATTTTGCCAGCCATGTCAATACGTCGTACAGAGGTGACTGTCTACTAAACATAAAAAGTTTACACAGTTAGTTAAATCAGATATATTCAACCAATAAGCCTACAGTTAAATAATTCTACTTACTTTCATAAATATAAATTCTTTACAGAATCGAGTGCCTAGTAAGATTGCAACTCGCAGTGTTCTTATATAACATCAAATATGGCGGTGTGCCAGTCAATGAAATATACGTGCTTCCCGCACCACTTATCCAAGACCTCTCCTTTCTTAATGAAACATAAGAGTATCGTAAATGTGTTTTTTGTTTTATCAGCGACATAGCGCTGCAGTTCTGTGCCATAGGCTTTATTTTTTTGTCAGAGATTAATTATTTAATTAAGATTTCGCGTTTCCGAGGAAACTCACGCACGGCATGCAAATGTGCCTTTATATTGCCCCCTGAATTGCGAGGCGAAAGGACACACCTGCAGGCGAGCAATTCACCTAAAGGCACAAGAAAATCTAAGTTATCTACAACTATTTACATGACTTACATTATACTGTATATTATATACAAAATTTGAATGATGCGCGTGCGCCGTAAAAGTTCTTATGTTGGCAAAATAGAGGGCGCGCATGCGCAGAAGCGTCAGTATGACTCCGGGACTGCTGTTATATCGTAAATTTAGATCACGCGGCACAGTATTGCAGTTCACATTGTTCGTGTGCGCGCGCATTTCTTAGTCGTTGCACAAAGAAAATATTCCACCGAGATTACATATGAAGACAACATTCTATGACAGGTAACTTAGTTTTAAAATTACAATATTTGTTATAATACAATACAACTTTAGATTGTTGAATGTTCTTAGTTACATAGTATTGCAATGAAATGCTTCAAAGAAAAATGTCTTTTTGTTTCAGGTGCGTTGACCTATACACATCGTGTCGTTATTACAGTTTATATTCATCTGCTGCACAATAATTTTTCACAGGTTAGTGTCGTCGTGGTAAAGTTTTTTTTTTTTTTTTTTTTTTTTTATCACAGTAACATCGCTGTATAACAACATGATTGATACATAAGCATGTCCATTTCCTATTTCCATTATAGTCGTTGTGATGCAGTTCGTTGTGACAAAAAGCATTGTTTATTACAGATCAGACGTGACCCGTCGAGTATTTGGTCCATATGCAGTTTGTTTTCGATATTTCGTGGAAGCTTGGTTGCAGAACCTCGGACGGCACATAGCTGGCGTCGATCCTTGGACAGTCCAGGTAAGTGTGTCCGTCACATTTCGAGAACATTCTATTTCCTGAAGTTCCAACCAAAATTCTTCCACTCGTCGTGTTGTTTTCTGGACAGGCACGTTGTGACCATTTAATCCAGTTAACATCTTGAAGTTAGATACTGTAGTAATGTCACTAGACGATGCACCAATTACGCACTTCACATTTTCAGCTTTTTTTTTTTTTTTAATATAGCTCACCTAAATGTTCGTAGTTACTTATCGAAGAAATCATTCATCGCGTTTACAAAGGTACGATGCATCTTGAATGTCATTAACAGTTTCTTTCACATAGGTTTCTGCGTAGTTGCAGACTTAGTAATGTACGTTTATGTCCGTGAACAGTGGTTCACTACGCATTTTTTTTAAGTTTTTTTTACATTTTGGCACTCGTTATTGTTCAAATTTTCACATAGCATCAGTTACATTATACATCAGTTAAAAAAAAAACATAAGTAATCATACATATACACGTCACATATTTTCTTAGCATAAACATAATACAGTTACACATAAACAAGTTTACATCATCATTACATAGCTATAAATTATTACATTGTGTCACATTTGATTACATGAATTGCAGATATTTACGTCCTCTTTAACGGTTTTGCTGGGATTTTATCGATGTTTTTTTTTTGTGATGTCATCTGAAATTAAGATAGGTTAGACACAACATTCACTACATCAGTAGGCAAGACCAGGCGTTTTCACTACTCAATAAATATTCAAAATAATAAGAGACGGAAAACTGTTCGATTCCTCGCGTTTTGTGCGTGTGTGTATAGTGTCTGTGTGGCCTTGGCTACTGGTAATTGCTTTTCTTGCTGAGAGATGTGCGTCTAATCTATTTCTCGAAGTAAAAGATCGCTTCACAGATGACGTCTGTCGGTTCGTCAGGTGTCATACCAAGTCAGTGGTACCTACAGTCACAAATGTTCCGTGAAAAATTAATATATCATTCACTGCTACGTAATCATAAATTTTACTTTAATATTCAGTCTTCTCGGTGGTGCCGCGGCATTGAAAGAAAAGTTCTTCTGTCTTCAACTGCGTCACTGGAACCGCTGAAATGAAAATTTTCTGTACTACTTATTATCTGTGTTGTAGCAAACAGAGTTTTGCGAGTTGCTTAGCAATGTTTTCATGGGTATGACTTTGACATTATTTAGCATGAAATGCTCTAAGATCTCGGTGTGCGTATAGCCCAATAATTTTGTTAGTTCTAGGATGTTGTAACAGATACGCACCAGGATGCAGTATGTTAACAATTATATAAGGTCCTTCATATAGCAGGCGCCACTTAGCATTGCGTCGTTTGAGTGCTACAGATTTATGATGAGTATGGAGTAGTACAAGCATTCCTACCTTGAATTTTTGTTTTCTTTTTATTATGTTTGTGTGATGTTTGTTTCGTATCTGTGCGTGATGTGCCAGTGTAGTCAATACTTCTTTTATTTTCTGTTCAGGTGTGATTTCCTTGTCTGACAACTTAGGTAATGGTTCTATCCATTGATCGTTCTGTTTGCAACTGAACATGATCTCGTTAGGTGTGTAATTTGTATTGTAAATATTTAAGTTATTGTGTACGTCTTCGAAAAGACTTATGTAGGACACCCAATTAGTATGTTTTGATGAAATATAGGTCCTCATGAATCGGTTTAGTTCTCGGAAAAGTCTTTCAGTCGCGTTACATTGTGGACTAAACTTTGAAATAAATATACTTTTAATGTTATTGTCCTTCAAGAAATTTCTCCATTTGTACCCAGAGTAGTATGCTGCATTATCTGACAGAATTGCTTTAGGTTTTCCCACGTGCGTCAGGTAATCACTTGAGAATCTTCGTATTATAGCATTTGCAGTGGCGGATTTTAAAGCATAAAGTTTTACATGTTTAGAAAATATATCGTAAAAAGCTAAGATATATTTGACACCTTCAGAGCTTGCTGGATGCGGTCCACTGATGTCAGTATATAGCATTTCCAGGGGTTTACTCGGTAAAATAGAATGTAAATCTGTTTTTGTGGATAAATTCTGAGGTTTTGATTTTTGACATATGACACATGTTTTCAGTTCCCTGTAAATTTTTCTTCTCATATTGCTAAAATAACAGTATGTGCTGAGCTTTGCCAAACACTTTTTTGTCCCATAATGACCCCAAACTAAGTGTGTGTGCCAAATCAGATTACATTCAGACTCTTTGGGAATGCATACACACCATTTAGTAGCATTTGGATGTCGGCGATAAAATAACACATCATTGTGTAACTTGTAATACCTAGTCAAAGGATGATTGTGTTTTTCTACCAGTAATGTTATTATCTTATACCAGTGAGGATCAGATTTTTGTAATTTAGCCATGTTTCTGCACATATCAATATAATATTGGTGATACTGCTTGTCGTGCATTAAGAGAATCCTGTAGTCATTTATATTTTCTAAGTCACTGTTGGTTTCATTCATACCTTGTGGAAGTCTAGACAAGGCGTCGGCAATGGTGTTGTCCTTACCTTTTATGTACTTAATTTCAAAAGAGTAGTTCTGAAGTGTAACTGCCCATCGTGATAGTCTAGGATGTACAAGTTTACAAGTTAACAAAAATGTCAGGGCCTGGTGATCGGTATAAATTACTGTATGTTTTCCAAATAAATAATAATTGAATTTCTTGAATGCCCAGACTATGGAAAGTGTTTCTAACTCAGTAGTGGAATATGTACGCTCACATTCAGTTAGAGTACGACTTGCAAACCCAATAATTCTTATCTGTTCCTTTTCTTTATTCTTTACAACGTTAAATAAGCAACAGCCCAAGCCAGTACGTGAAGCGTCACAAGTCATACAAAAATCTAAAATGAAATCTGGATGGCTCAATATGTTTGCATTCACTAAAGCATGTTTAATTGTATTAAAGTCATTCTGGCACTGTTCCGACCAGATCCAAACTTGATTCTTTCTGAGTAGATTTAGCAGATGTTTACTGTTCAAAAGTGGTTGTGGTAAAAAACGTCTGAAAAATGAACATAGCCCAAGTAATGATTTTAACTGCTTTTTAGTTCGAGGGCTAGGAAAGTTTCTGATAGCATCTAATTTACTGGGATCAGGACGTATGCCCTGTTAATTA
The DNA here is from genome assembly GCF_021461385.2 of Schistocerca piceifrons. Lineage (NCBI taxonomy): Eukaryota > Metazoa > Arthropoda > Insecta > Orthoptera > Acrididae > Schistocerca > Schistocerca piceifrons. The sequence goes on along the minus strand of NC_060138.1, from coordinate 876,004,548 downwards.
ATGATATGTCCTAAATATTTTATCTCACTGCAACCAATTTTTGATTTTCTAAGATTGGCTGTGACTCCAGCTTGTGCAAATTTTTCTAAAATTCTTTGAAGTGTGTCAACGTGTTCATTCCAAGACTGTGTAGCTATCAGTATATCATCTACATAGTGTGTGACTGTCTCAACTAAATCATCGCCAAGCACGGTATCCAGGGCTGTAATGAATACCCCAGAACTGACATTCAATCCGAAGGGTAGAACACAAAACTGATAGGTTCGCCCCCCGAACATAAATGCAGTATATTTCCGAGAATCAGGAGTGATACCTACTTGCCAAACTGAATTAGCGAGATCTATTGTGGAAAAATATTTTGCATCTAGAAATTTCTGTAATTGCTCTTCTAAATTTTCGGGTTTTGTGTGAACCGGTAAAATTATTTCATTAATTGCTCGTGCGTCTAACACTAGCCTAATGCTACCATTTGATTTTTTGACAACAAGTAGAGGACTACAGTAAGGTGAGGTGGATGGTTCAATGACCTTCCAGTCTAACATTTGTTTTAATTCTTGCCACACAGCAGGTCGTTGAGATAACGGTATGTTATATGTCTTGTGGTAGAAGATCTTGTGAGGCTTAACATCAATCTTGTACACATACGTGTTGATAACACCTAATCGTTTGGTAAAAACTTGTAAATATTTGGATAACACTTCCTGTAGTTTTATACGTTCATGTACACTGAGAGCTGTAGCTTCATTTATCTTATGATCAAGCAATGTTTTCAAGTCCATTAGCTCTGTGTCAGATGAGTGTGTGTGCGTGTCTTGAATGTCATTGTCAAGTACTAACTGAACCTTGTACCCTGTACAGTGTTTGTCATGCTTTAGAGTTCTCCTGTCCAAATCAATAATAATTACACTGCCTTTATCATTTAAAATGCATTTACCTTTGGAGAAGTCTATAATGCAGTCCTTCTCGCTCATAATATCTATTCCTAATATGCAATTTGTCACAAGGTTTTGTACAACCAGGAATGGCCATTGTACGGTTCCATTCCCTATTTTAATGTTTACAAAAACTTGCTTCGTAACCCTACATGACTAATTACCTAGAGCAGTAGTTATTTTACAGTTTTGGGCAGGAAACTCAGGCACAGGCTCCAATTCACACATCTTTTTATAGAAATTAAAAGACAAAACGCTCACAGCTGCAACTGTATCTAAGATAATAGTAGTTGGAATCCCACCTACTACACCAGTAGTAGATGCTAAAACAATTTCATTTGTGTTTGAACGACATTGTGTACTGTCTTGCAAAAGTTCATCTGATATATTGTCATTGTGGTTGTATCTTATAAATAAAACAGGTAGTTTTTGTTTAGAATTATTAGGCATATCAATATTTTGTTGTTCAATTGTGGTGTCAAATAACTGATTAACATTGAAGTCGCCCCCCAAGAATTCTTCAGCCACGACCCGGGGCATAGAAGTGACTGTTTCTAGTTTGTTGGATTAGCATTTTTATTAGGTACTGACACAGATTGAGGTTGTGTATCAGGTGTCATTTCTATTATATTCACATTCGGATATTGCCTGTTGTGATCTCCAAACTTTTGCGGTTGTTGTTGCTGTTGCGCATTATAACTTACCTGTCGGTCGTAAGGTATGCTCCAATTTTATCCTGGTGGCTGCTGTGGTAAAGCAGTGTTTGAATGAAAGTATTGATCGCTACGAGCCCAGCCTTGATGCTGTCTTGGCTCGTAGTTATTATTATTTCTATTTCTGTTTGTGTTTTTGTTGTTACATTTGTATCCGTTGTTACCGTTGTTGTTATTACCGCGGTGCCTTTTGTATGGATTGCCGCATGGAGTGTTATTACTGTTGTAACTGTTGTTCGTATTGGAATACGCGTGTTGATTTTGATTTCCGTATTGAGACGGCATGTGAGTTTGCTGTTTTTGCTGTACCGCATATCCAACTGTGGGCGCGCCAGAATTGAGTTGGCAAGCCTGCATGTTTTGCATACCACTAGTATAAACATTGTGGCTGCTGTTTTGCCGCGCGAAGCGCTGATCTTCTAGTAACATGTCGACCGAATCTAAATCTGTTAAAAAATAATCTGGATCGTCATCCGGAATATGTATGAGTTTTTCTTTAATGTTGAAAGGCAATTTGGCCTTCAACGCACGGAGTATATCACGTGTTGCGACTGGTTCGTCAAAAAAATGTCCCATGTTCAAGTATTTTTCAAAATATCTGCATAAGTTACCATTTTTACTGTTAAAAGTTTCAGATTCTAAAATTTGTCTCCTGAGTCGCTCCTGGACGGATTGCGACCAGAATTTGTTCAGAAAGGCACGCTCAAACTCACTGTACGTGGTACATACATCAGCTTAACTGTATGCCCAGACAGCTGCATCGCCTTGGATGTAACCGATAATATATGAAATCTTTTTCCGGTCACTCCAAGTGCGTGGAAATGCGTTACTAAAAGATTTAAGAAAAATCACCGGATGAATGGTTCGTTTTTCTGGGATAAAAGCCTGAAATTGCCTGTGTTTTATTAAGCTTTCTTCTTCCTTTGCATTATGATATGGATTTCTTCCACTGTAATTACTGCAATGTTCAGCTGGCGAGTAATTACGATAATGTTGCTGTGGTTTACCATGATAATAGCTTGTGTTTGTGGTTGCACGTCGTGGTATGTGTTGTAGTCGTGGTGTGTTTTGTTCTTGTGTGTTTGTCGTGTGTGGTATGTGTGCGTCATACTCGAATGTATACTGGTTTCTGAACTGCTCATTTTGACTGATATCTTCGTTACATTCAGACTGTGGTTGATCGGTGAATTGTCTCATGGGTGCAGTGTCGGACTGTACTGCGTCACTAATCAGCTGTTTGTTATTAGTGATGTATTCCGCTACGGAGTCGTGCACAATTGTTGGTAAATTTTCACGTATGCATCTATCAAAATGTTTGTCTTTGTTCTCTACCCAATCATGAAATTCTTTATTAATATTTTGAATATGAGCTGTGGCATCAGATAGTAAGATGTCAGTCAGGTGTTGTTCAACATCGTCAAATTTATTCTGCACGTCAGTAATTCGTTTTTCAAGGTTGTCGTGTACTGAAGGATATGTTTGAATTTGTTCAGTAAGAGCTTCACACGTGACATTAAGGTTTTTTAATTGTGTCTGTAAAAGTGCTACGTCATTTGTAGTCTTTTCTTGTATCGTATTAAGCTTGGAAAATTTCGTACTGAGCTCAGTCATCTGTTTGGTCAGTGTGGCGTCTATAAGTTCTACACGTTTACATAAAGTGTCATTACCTGTCTTGATTGCTATGAGATCAGATTTAATTTCGTCATTTTGTGTCTTTAACTGTGTCTTTAAGGTTGCCATGTTTTCCGCGTTCTGTTTCATTAGCATTTGTAACATGTTGGCAATGTTTACTGTTTGCAAGGTCTCTGCCTCCGCCGCGTCATTAGACGTGACGTCATGTATTAACATGGGCTCTGACTGAGACTTTGAAATTTTTGTGGTGGACGGCCTATTGTCAAAATTTCCGTTAACACTTGCGTCAATATTTGATGAATCGTCACTACCGGTTGCTGTCGTAAAGTCATTTTCTAAGGCTAGGCGCAAATTGAGACGCGTATAGCGCGTGTGGCGCGACGCAGCGCAGCGCGCGTTTTTGTAAATCACAGGTTCAAATGGGACCGCGCAAATTGCGACGCGACGCGAGTGGGACGCGACACGCGCCTGCGCCAGGTCGCGCGGCGTTGTGGTAGAGGCACAGTTTCTCGCGCCGCGCGTCACGCTTGCCTCGCTAGCATCGTGGGAAATTTGAGGAGGGGAGCGGAAAAGTAGCCCAGCCATATGCTCACATCGGAACGGCGTATATCAGCAGTGGTAGTATTGCCAATACGATACATTTTTCCTTACTGTGTACTGCATTTTATTGCCTTTGGGTAGTGTTCCGTTTTTCGCCATTTAAACGCTCCAGCTTTCTTCGTTAGCACGTTATACTTTTATGTTATTTATATCTGCATAATTTTGTTTTGTTTTTCTTCTGTCAAGAAAAATGTATTCTTCAGTAACTGATGAGCCATTGGCCGCTGGAATTGCACCATATGCCTCCGTGATGTTTTCAGATCGCAAGAAGGGACAGAGGGTAGTGAATAAGGAGGCAAGGAATATTGTAAAATCATGTGATTAAGAATCAAGGCAGGAAAGCAAGGTTATATTCTCGCTGCCTAGTAAGCTAGCGAATCTGTACGATCTGTTACAAAAAATTAGAAAGGGATAATCTCCACAGGTGTGATCCCTTTGTTCTTGTGGTGAAAAGCGTCCAATATCTGAAGTATAGAAGTTTCACTGTGATTACTCTGATATGTGTGTAATAATGTAATACGACACACTGTACTACATGCATGTGAACAACATATTTCCACTGCAAGCTAGAAACAGTCGAAAAGCAGTCACAAATAACAATGTTTTAGTTGGTTCGCCGTGATGAGAAAAAGCATTTCAGTTGTTGCATGGACATTATCAGCATTAATAAACTAATTATACAACAGCAGGTAAGACAAATGAAGAAAATGGTCGGTATTATTACGAAAGTAGGAATATCCTAAAAGATTGTTATGATTAGATGTATTTAATTTGTTGAAATGTGCTCCTGACAAAGGCAGATCTACTTTCATGACAATGTTTTTCGAACTCCATCTCACAAGGCACACATGGCTAACTTGTGCATTCCTGTCGCGCGCATTATCCTTCGCTGCTGACAGTACACTGACCATTGTGTTGTGCGACAGATCAATTGTTTATTTTTCTCAATAACAACTACTTTATTCGCGATCACGCATTGTCAGTTTGCCAAGCCCTAGGTGAGTAAACAGTATCTGTCATGTGCCTATCATTCCGCCTGAAGGAACGCTCATCATTATTTCAATACTGCTCAGATCAAGAGAAGGAATAAAGTCCTTAGGTAAGTTTCCATTCCCGTGGCTCAGTGTTAAAAATACGATGGGTTAAAGGGATTCCACCAAAATTCCAACAGAATTGCCAATCTGTTTTTGTGTGAGTTGTTAACCTTTTCTCATTCGAAGAAGCATCACCATTTATGAGTAAAGGCCACATTTCTCTTGGTGACTGGTTTAATTGTACTTCCTTGGTCACAATGTAATTTGCCAAACTCATCTCACAGCAGCTATTGAAACAGAATTCCGAAACGTAGGGCCTCGTTAAACAAGTAATTGGCAATTACAGAGCTCAATAGCTTACGAAAAACCTCATAGTATCGGTTTGCAGTAACATAAAAGAAGAAATTTCATGTTTATTTTCATACTAGGAAGCTCTTGTTTCGCTAGCTGTCGTAACTCTTAAAAAATTACAGTCACTGGAGTGAAATAAATAAAAAAAGAAGTATAAGTAGTGATATATCGCCATAGATAAGAAAGTTCCGTGTGTTTAATAATTGGCAAAACACTCTCCTCCCTGTGTGCTATCATTCGCCAAACTTTCGCTTCGAGTCTCGAGCGGTTTAGGAGATACGAGAGATGTTGCGAGTATTTCATTCTCGCGAGCGTGAGATCCATTTTCTCGAGATCGGAGGCAGATAGAGATCTCCTCCCAAGTCTAAACAAAAATTCAGCATGTTAGCTAAATTTCATACGCAGCAACATATAGTGTAATACGCACCAAACGCAAAAGCATAGCGACCCCTAATTTTCGTTGCAAACTTTTTGAGTTTTGCGTAGTGTCTTACTAAAATGTGTACATCACAATAAGAATGGTCTTTAGCGAGGTGATGGGCACGAAGCTGACATTTAACGCTACAAGTAAGGCAAAAATCATATATTTTCGGATAATAGTTTCTGTAAAATCGTTTGAGAAAGATAAGAGGTTGCGCGCGCTTCGATTCAGTCAGCGCAGAGCGTCGCCAGTCGGCGCGTGCGAAGTATGGTGTACGCGTCGCAATATGCGCTGGACCCGCGCGACCCGTGCGGCACGTGCGTGTCGCGCTGTAGTTTCGTGTCACGTCACACATGCTATACGCTTCTCAATTTGCGCCTAGCCTTTAACACTTGTCTCTCGTCCGAGTCGGATTGCGTCTGAATAGTATGTCTTTGCTGTTCCATCTTTGCATATTGTTTTCTAGTTATGACCATGCCACACGTGATATATGTTTCAAGAAAATAATGTTTGACACTGGTTTTAAAATAAAATGCAGTTGAGCATGAATCGCTCGTAGCAACAATGGCTGTTTGTTAATTTAGAAATGTAAACTGAATATGGGATTATTGTTAATGGCTGCTGTCCGTGTTACAACGTATCGTACAGAAGTCGGCCATATTGAACACTCGTGTATTGGTATTGTTGAAGAAGTTATTGTTTAAGGAAAAGTAGTGAGAATGAAATTTATCACTGAAAACTGCTATGCGCGAAAGAAATACTACAGAATCTACTGAAGAACTAATACACTGAATTATGCGTCTGGTCAAGCCTGCCAATACAAAGATGCTGCGTCTTACCTTATTTTGCTGGAAGCTTCATTGCGTCTTCCCGCAAAATTTTATAACTGGCAAATATCTTCAGATTTTTGTTATTTCTCATATAGTAAAGTCCAGGTCCAGAAAGTTGAGTTTTCACATGAAACAAAGAGAACAATGTAACAAATGACAAAATAACAAGTCCGACAAGCAGTCGCCAATATAAAATAAAATAAAATAAAATATTAATTATTCTATCTGTATGATAGTGATTGGTTGTAATTTATATTTGCTTATCTGGAACATGGACGTTTAATTATTTGGTATCAGACGCTTGACAATGGCTTTTTCGTAAATGCAATGTTATTCGTAGTTGACTGTGAAATAAGATTCAAATAATCGGACTTCGTATTTAAATCGTTTCCAAAGACTGCTGCGGTAGGTGCGGACTCAAATCTAAATTCTCAATATTAGAGTAATTTTGCCAGCCATGTCAATACGTCGTACAGAGGTGACTGTCTACTAAACATAAAAAGTTTACACAGTTAGTTAAATCAGATATATTCAACCAATAAGCCTACAGTTAAATAATTCTACTTACTTTCATAAATATAAATTCTTTACAGAATCGAGTGCCTAGTAAGATTGCAAATCGCAGTGTTCTTATATAACATCAAATATGGCAGTGTGCCAGTCAATGAAATATACGTGCTTCCCGCACCAATTATCCAGGACCTCTCCTTTCTTAATGAAACATAAGAGTATCGTAATTGTGTTTTTTGTTTTATCAGCGACGTAGCGCTGCAGTTCTGTGCCATAGGCTTTATTTATTTGTCAGAGATTAATTATTTAATTAAGATTTCGCGTTTCCGAGGAAACTCACGCACGGCATGCAAATGTGCCTTTATAACTTGTCATATCGACTTTTTCGTTGGGATTCAGTTAGATAACATGATTCTTGTGCTTTGTTGTTAAGGGTTTCGTTCCAGCGAAGCGTTTCGTTGTGAGCTACATCCGAATAATATTCGCCCTGGCCCCTTAAATTGCTGCTTAATTGAAATATAGGCATCTCTTCGCTTTTTACTCGTACGCTCGGGCAATCTTTACCGGCTGTACCTACTGTTCGTGTTAAATCCAGTACAATCTGCTTATTTTCATTCAGTAGGGAGATCTTCCCGCTGCAGAAATCAATTTTTGCTTTCTTCTCGCTCAGGAAACCGCCCCCCAGGATGCAGGTTACTCTCAATCCTTTGACTACGAGAAAGATACATTTTACGTTATCTTCCCTTAGGCATAAATCTACCAGCACCTGATACTGAACCTTTTGTGCTTGTGCTCCCATGGCTCTAATGACACAGCAATTTTGTACAGGAAATGTCGGTAAGTTGCGGTTTTGGCTCAAGGTTTTGAATAGATCATAGCTCATAACATTAGTAGTGGCACCTGTATCTATGTATATTTCTACTGGCAATTCATTAATTCTAGCTTTTATGATGGTTTGTACTTCAGTTATTTCTTTTTTGTTACATTGGTTTGATTCCATAAGTAAATCATGTTGTGTACTGTTTCCATCTTGGTACCTCAGTAATAATACATTATCTTGTGTATTGTTTATAGGTGCGCCCCCAGTTTTTTCGCCGACCATCAATTGGGAGCTTATTGTGGCCGTTGTTCGTTTGACGATCTTGAATTATGGTGGTTTCCGTCAGTGGGCTTTTCTACTATCCTTACGCTGCTATTCGAGTCGGTCCATGTTTGTGGTATTGCATTAGTATTCTGCATAGAATTCCTATTTAGAGGAAACACTCTCCTAGTAAATTTGTTTGTCCTTTGATTTATCGTGATCTGTTACTGATTTTTAGTGGAGTTAGTTTTCACTTTTAGCTTTCAACAAAATACAAAAGAGATATAATAAGCAAACTAATGATTTTCGTAGGTTGCCAATTACGTATTATATCTGGTTTTATCGAGCGCCAGGCTCCCTACAAATTACTGTAAATGCAATAGTGTAGTATTACTCAGCTCCAGTTCACTATCATAGAAAATGGACAAGTTTTAATAAAATTATTTCACTGGAATACTTCAATTAATCTCACTGAATATTTTTACATAATTTCTTCCGCTCCGGCTATCAGACATTGTACTGTGAAAAAATATTTTTAAATGTACCGAGTAATGGCGGCTAATTGTTAACAGTCAGAGATCACTGTTACTCGCTCCGCAGCAGCTGGAAACATGCTAAATAATTTTCATTAAATATTCTTTTCATAAGATAAATGTGGCGTGGGTTCTTGAAATAACACACGGAGATCACTTTATACTAATATATTCTTACTAGGACACAGTTTACACCATTAAATATTTGCAATTACGTTACGACAGAAACAAATGCTAGCGCAGCACAATAGCTTGCGTACCTTATTCCAGCTAACACCAGAACGAACAGAACAAAACAGACTAGACAGAAGAATGAACATTGCATTGTGTTTTATACTGTTACAGAGATGATAATACTTCTTTTTAATTACTTACACATTATAATCTCATACACTAAAAATAATGTCTTTTCTGCATTTATCGATATATATTGTATATTTTTACAGTTAAATCAATGTTTGCAATTCATTTTGAGTCACATACAGTAATTTTTATTTATGTTTCACCTCGATAATGGTGAATATTGCAAAAGGGACACTACAGGGGCCATAAGGCCTTCTGCCTCCCCCTATGTGTCACCTATGTTCTTGGTTCCTAAGGGTAGGAAGAGTGAGTTCCAACCTATAGCTGATTACAAGTTGGTGAACGAAAAGGTTATTTTGGAGTATGTGCCTTTACCTGATGTTCATGATTGCTTCACGTTTTTCTCTGAATCAAAATATTTCCCCTTTTTGGATTTGAACAATGCCTATTACCAAATTCCATGTCAGAAGATTCCAAGCACATTACTTTCTTCTGTACTGATTCGAATCTCTTCGAATTTAACAGATTTCCATCTGGTCTGTTGACAGGAGTAGTTGTTTTATCTAGGTTACTGGGTCAGGTGTTCAGCGACTTAAAATTTAAGTGTGTATAAAACTACTTGGACAATCTATAGTCCGACCTTTGAGGGACACTTGCAGCATTTGGAAGCAGTGTTGGAGAGGTTTAGGGAGGCATGTTCAACCATGAAACCTTCTAAGGTCACTTTGGTGCACAAGCAGATTTCCTTTCGAGTTCATTTAGTCACTGCCAAAGGGGATAGGATAGATCAGAAGCATACAAAGGATTTGCAAAAATTTCCCCCCCTGTTGACAAAAATGGGGTTGCCAGATCCATTGGGATGGCCAACTATTTCTGCAAATATGTGCCTAACTTTGCACAATTGGCTGCCCCTCTTAATGAATTACGCAGGAAAGGAATTAATTTCCATTGGGATCAAACTCACCAGGCATGCTTCAAAGCTATTAAGCAGTTAAGCAGGCTCTTAGTGACCTGCCTGTCCTGGCTATCCCAAATTTCGAGTTGCCCTTTGTGGTCCAAACTGGCGCGTACTTGCGGGGTAGCGGCAGTCCTCCTCAAAGAGCATGAAGGGGAACACAGACCAGTGGCCTATGCATCTAGATGTTTGTCCCCAGCAGATATTAAGTGTTCTGTCTATGAAAGGGAGGTGCTAGCAGTGATTTTCACTTTAGAAAAGTTTAGGTTTTACCTTGAGCACCACGAATTCTTGCTTGAAACTGATAATCAAGCCCTCAGCTGGGTGCTGGCATGCCCACATAAGACGAGTCATACAGCTCACTGGGCCATCCGAATTTCAGCTTTCAAATTCAAGATGAAGCATATACATGAAACCAACAATCAGGTGGCTGATGCCTTGAGTCAGATGTTTGAGGTTGGGTTTCAGCAGTTGGAGAAGTACTCCAGATCAGAGGACTTTTAAGTGGGATACTATCCAAAGTCCCAGAACTTTTCAAGGACCTCCAGTGATCCCAGGATTAAGGCCACTAAGAATAAGCTATTGAATGGGAAGCAGGTGGCCGGTCATCTCACACATAAAGGCCTAGTATGTTGTTGTGGCGTGGTGCCAGGTGGTTTCCGGATCTGTTTGCCCAGTCAGCTCGTCCAGCCTGTGTTCCAGTGCTTTCATCATACAGTGGTTGGAGAGCATCTAGGTGTCCAGAAAATTATCACTAATATTAAGTACCATGTGTCGTGGCTTTCCTTATACGAAGATGTCCAGCAGATGTTAAGTGAGTGTGAAGTCTGCAAAAGAAAAAAACGTAATTATAGCCCCAGTAAAGGTCTCCTGCAATCTACTAGGGAAACATATCCCATGGATAAGTGGTTCATTGATTATATTGGTCCTTTGCCATGCACTCATGATGGTAATTGGTATGTGATCATGGTGGTGGACACTTTCTCATGCTTCTGTTGGTTAATCCCAAGTCGTGAGGTTATGGCCCCTATTACTATTCAACATCTCTCAGGGATAATTTCCATCTTTGGCTCACCTAGGTGTTTTGTCAGCAATAATGCCCAGGCATTTAAATAAGAGGGCTGTTTTTTTTTTCAACCTCCGATGGTCCATCTAAGCAAGTAAGAGGTAGTGAGGGGCCGGACCTACGCGTCATGCGATTGCGGAGCTCCCCCACCACAACCTCTGCCGTTTTCAGCTGCAGTGTGTCAGTCGTAGCTGAGCTACGTCCGTGTAAACATGGCCGTTACGCTCGATACTCCCGCCAAATGTGAGTTACAAAGTGTAATCCGTTTTCTGCAAGCAGAAGGATGTAGTGCTGCGGAAATCCATCGCAGAATGAGCAACGTGTATGGTAACAACGTTATGAGTGATGGTAGTGTTCAGGAATGGTGTCGAAAATTTAAAGAAGGACGAACAGACATCCATGATGAAGGTGGACAAGGTCGCAAGTCTGTCACCACTGTAAGCCTCGTTGAGTGTGTTGATCAGGCGGTGAGATGCAAAGGAAGGTTTACAATTAGCGAACTGTCTGATGAATTTCTAGACATTTCAAGGTCTGCTTTGTACACAATTTTGACTCAAGACCTAGGCTATCGGAAATTGTGTGCACGTTGGATCCCAAAAATGCTGAGTACCGACCACAAAACGCAAAGGATGGCGTCAGCATTATCGTTTCTCACACGTTATGCCAATTAGGGAAACGTTTTTTTGAAGTCGATTGTTACTGACGATGAAACGTGGGTCGTCTATGACAATCCTGAAACAAAGGAACAATCAAGGCAGTGGATGCACACAGTTTCCCCAAGCAAGCCAAAAAAGTTTAAACATTCACTGACGAAAAGAAAAACAATGGCCACTGTGTTTTGGGACCATAAAGGAGTGCTGCTGGTGGATTTTATGGAGGAAGCTACAGAGCCATTCAAAACAAACGCAGAGGAATGCTTTTGTCTGGCGTTTTTTGACCCATGACAACGCCCAACCACACAGTACCAACATGACAAAAGACCTCCTCAAAAAGTTTAAATGGGAAGTTTTTGAACATCCACCGTACAGCCCGGACCTAGCACCAAGTGATTATCACCTGTTCCGAGAACTGAAATCATGGTTAGATGGGCAGCGCTTCTCTACTAACGAAGAACTTCAGGACGCCGTCAAGACTTACCTGTCCCCACTAGTGGCAACATTCTTCGAGGAAGGCATTGAAAAGCTTGTGTCACGGTATGACAAGTGCATCAATCGTTTTGGCGATTATATAGAAAAATAAGTTAAGACTGTACTGTACATTTGGTAATAAAATTATTATTTTCTGTACATTTTTCTTTTATTTACAGCCAATCGGAGGTTGAAAAAAAAACAGCCCTCGTACAAGGGGTTTAGGGGATTTTGTTTTGAGCAGGCTATCCGTCATGTCACAACTATCCCCTATCATCCTCAACCATCTTTCCAGAACAAGTTATCCAAAACTTAAAAGGGGCTCTTATTGCCTTCAGTAGTAATTTGCAGAGTAACTGCTCCATGAGGTGGCTTAATTTTGCCTTTAATACGGTCCAACATGAGTCACTGAAGGCTGGCCCTGCTTCTCTGGTGTTAGGCTATCAATTTTATTCACATCTGGCCAAACTGTGGTCAGTTAATGATTTGCTCCCCAAGTGTATTGATGCAAAAGCTGTGCAGGAAAATTGGAGAAAGGTGCATTGAAATATTCAGTGGGCCAATCAGAGGTTGGCCGCTCTTTACAATCAGGGACATGGAGAATTTAGGAGCCAGGTAGGTGATCGGGTTTTTGTGTGCAACCACAGTGTTAACCAGAAAGGTGGGAAGGGCTATTCTACTAAGTTGACAGCCCAGTTTTTGGGTCCCATTGAGATTGTCCAAGTATTGGGTCTGGTCAACGTGCTTCTGTGCAGTCTTGAATCAAGTAAGCTGTCCAGGGTTCACGTCTCACAGGTCAAGGAAACTAGCCTCCTCCCTGAATACTCAACACATCAAAAAGGGGAAAGGATTTCTGTGGGTTTGGCAGGAGAGGTTGCGCCATGCGGCTCAGCTTCTTCCAAATTCCCGGAGTCTGTTTGTCCTGTGTCATAATTTCTGAAATGTTCTGGTTCTGTTGGAGGCGCTCGCTTCAGAGCGACAGCTCAATTTCAGTGATTGTAGCTGTGAGAGGGCATGATCAACAGTGCAATGGACAGAGTGATTGATGCAGGGCAATAGGGCGGAGCGGCTCTGACTGGGTGGAAGTAACAGCATGAGATAGGACGCAACCGCCAGAACACAGAGGAGGTGGCCCCATAATTTTTCAGAATGAGAGAGCCGCAGGTGTTTGCATTTGGTTGAAGGGGATCATCGTCCACCCTCGTCGTTTTTCCTCTACTTAGCGACCTCCTTTAAGTTCTGTTATCTGGTGGAGTGACTGTGCTGATATTCTGGACACAAATTATGATCCTATTTACGAACTCTGACTGATGGCTTAGCAGTTTGCTAATATGAAGTCCTGAAAGAATAAGCCTGGATAGCGTTGCCTTCCTGGCAGTAGTTTTATATTTATTCAGTTAACCTGAAGATCCACCCACTGTTCTGTTCTAGAGATTTCCTGACATCTTTGGGGTAATGAGTGTGTACCATTAATGTTTTCCCTGAACTTGGCCTAGCTGTTCCTCATTGTCTTGGCCTTGTTGCTAACTGTTATTATAGTTTGTTTGGCCTTGTCAATCTGAGTGTTCATTTTTCCCATATGCTGTTTGATAGTGTAACAGTAGAGAAATACTCTGAAGGTGAGTTGATGGACACACTGCCAAACACTTAAGTTTAAATTCCAGAGTAATCATGCACGTGTATGTCATAATCAGGTAATTTGCTTAGTCTCATGTAACCTCTACACAGAAAGTTCAGTGGACGGCATCATACTGCCCCAAACTTACCGGCCTGCGACTGCATGCACCTTATACAATGTACTGAAGATGAAGGAACTTTTGTCCCAGGATCATTGTGCGGCAGTGCAAATGATGGCAGAGGAAGTGATATTTGGTTGTGAGACAGTCCTCCTCATAGTGACCCAGGATTCACATATACACAAGCACTGCTCTAGACTCATGCCTGACACTTCAACAACAGAACGAATGCAACTGTGGCTTGATGGTTGCAGAGACCTCATCAACATCGCGGATTGAGGCCCAAATTTTCTGTAAACCATAGTCATGTGTGGCAAAACCTGCTGCCTAAGTTACAACTTAGAAGGCAAGTGTCAAAGTATGGATTGACGGGGTCTAGGGTTACGAAAAGCAAAAAAGTGTGCAATGGGAGATACCTCATCAAGAGAGAAGTCATGGCGTCATCCGTGAACAATTCCTTCCTGAGAGCATCACGTCACATCTATTGCAACAGATCAAGTGGGTACATCCTCAGTACACCTAACAAGATGACTGGATCCTGATCCATGACAATACCAGACCACACACTCCATTTCTGGTCCAGCAGTTCCTGGTCGAGAGGGGAGCTTTGTCGTGCAGCCACCCACCCCTCTCCCGACATTTTGGATGTCCAACATAATGTTACAATCCAACTGCAGCCTATCGAAAATGAAAACTGCACCAGGAGCTTTTAGAAATTCTATGGCCGTTCCCAGAGGTCCATTACCATTGATGGGGATTACTTCGAAGGACAGTAACTGCTGTCTCAAGTAAGCCAATACAGACACATTCCCTGAATTTTCTGGATGTAGGTTGTAATACACTAACACTTTTCCATTTTACATTGCATATAATTTGAATGTTGCCTTTTGGATACATTTTAGTCTGTTGTCAGCTTCAAACCTGTTGTGTTCATCTACAATCATACAAAAAAATTGCAACACCAAAGAATAATTAATGTATAGTAATGAATAGAAACCGTATAATATGCATTTGCATGCTGTATATGCACTTGCATATTTGGTTCTTTTTCACCAGTTATTTAGTATTTTAGCTAAAAACTAGTGACGATGCATATTTCCTCTCTGTGTTTACAATATTTTAAAAATTTAGACGGGCGGTCTCTAGCTCGAGCTAGTTTTGATGTTACACAGATTGTCTGCGACCTAGAACTGAGTGCAATTGGTAACCGAGAGGCCACTGCCTAGCTAAGTCATTACAGAAGAGGAACAGGAACACAAAGCCAATGCTCCTGCGCCCACGGTTAATCCCCTCCGCTGTCATACCGTACGGGTCAGCAACAATTAAATTAAACTATGTAAGCTTTTAGTCGCATGCCCATGGATTCGAACCTGCGACCGTAGCGGTCGCGCGGTTCCAGACTGTAGCGCCTAGAACCGCTCGGCCACACCTGCCGCCCCATTGTTTCAGTTCAGATTTCTATTTACTTCTACACAGCTGAACATGTTTACGACATGTAGTGTGCACGTGTTGTGCGCCACGCCGCCCGAAAAAAGAAACATTTCGTGGATAGCTGACCATCCAGCTACATTTACGTGTGACGAAATTGTTTTATATTGTCGAGTTTGCGAGAAAAACGTTCCGTGCAAAAAAAAAAAAGAAAAAAAGTTTCAAATATGCCAGCATGTCAAGACAAGTCTTCATATCGCAGGAATGCAGAAGACAACATCTTCTGACAACAGCAAGATGCAGTAGCAGGCATTTGACCGAAGGTAACCAAAACCGTCGGTTTAACAGACTCTCCTGCAGATGAAAGTGTGTTTATTTCAGATGCTGCTCGCAATACGATCAAAGCAAGAAAAGCCCTCCGAGCATTGTATCCCAATTGGATTCATGTGATGTGCTTTGCTCATGTTATACATCACCTTGCTGAAGAAGTATCTTCCACGTTTGTGGATGTAATTAAACTGATTTCATCCACAAAGAAAGTGTTTCTAAAGTAGTGATGGGGAGCTCGTGAATGAGTCGTTCAATTGAACGCTTCACTTCCGTGAAGTGTGAACTAACCATTCAATTTCAATGAACTGGTACTTCAAACTCTTCACAGATAGCACACTCCACACTTTTTTCTAGTTCACTCACTCTCTTCCCCTCTCCCTCTCCGACTACATCGGCGCTACGTCACTCATCCTCCCTTCACTTCAGTCCTCCCTCTGCTGCCTGTCGACGAATCGCGCGGGGTTTGTGGGGAACGATTGGCTTACGAGGGGTTGTGGCGGTGAGGGGCGAGGGGAAGGCAGCGTCAGCTGCTACGTGCAGTGCTGACATTACTTGTGACTATTTGTGCAGTTATACCACAGTCTAATATAACAGTCGCGACACTCACTGCTGTAAAAGTTGTTGCCGTTTGACAGGTGGAGCGACACTAGCGCTCCAAGCGGCAGGTAAGGTGAACGTCAGATGCGGCGTAAGCATAATGTTTGTTTGCATCCATTTCCTACGTTATTTCCGAATTATTCAAGTTAGTTTCTTGCCTCCAAGAGTTTGTGTAGTATCAGAAGGCATATATGTTTCTAAAAATGATTGTAAATTAAGCGCAAGTATGGACAAAAACCATGAATATAGTGGCAAGATACAACACATTCGTGAAGAAACACTTGTGACATTGGACAGAATTGCAGCTTACCACGTCGATATCAAAAGAATATAAACACACAGAATCACGTGTAAGAAGCACAGACATGTACCTCTACATGCAAAAGCGATGGACAGCTCGTTTATCGTTCTGCAGGCCTACTGTGTTTGTCATTGTCGCCTGTTGCCACAAGTACGACCTTCATTTTTATATTATTCTAAGTGGGACAAGCAACTAACAAATACTGGGAGAAATATGCTGAAAACATTATAATGAGCTGATTATATTACATTTCACGCAAAACCAAATATTTGAATAATTTTCAAACAATCTGTCTGTAGACACTTTCCTTGTCCCATAATAGTTTCGCTCGAAGTTTAGTGATCTGCACATTCTGACACTACACACGCTTTTGTAAGACACGAACAGCTGCACTTAATCTAACCACTTCATCGTCAAAGCAGGTTTGTGTTGATGATTCTCACGAATCTGGCACTAATACATGGAGAGTTGAACTGGCTGCTTCTGTGTCATAGGACTGTTTTACAGCTTTAGATTGACTGTCGAACCTTTGTGGCAGTTTCCTCTTCATCGTCAGTTGAGGTGGCTTATTTTGGAATGTCAAACAGTGTGAGTACTGCATTTCACACGAGTTTGTTATTGTCTGCGTTCATGAACTGGTTTTGTTCGAAATGTAGCGAACAAAACCTAATATTATTATACAGGTAAACCGGGTCTTTCTTCATAAGGTCTTCTCGTCTGCTATTAACTAGCCATTTTTTGCTCCTAAAACGAAACATTCACCATTTATACAGATACAGTTTGCAAGAGAATCCTGACGATACACTTTAGTAACATGATGGTATATACCTCTCAAGATCCTTAGGAAACCTGAAAAAGACAGCTGTGGTGTCTTCTTCCTATTGCTGCTGCAATTTATTGAGCTACAAACGCTGCCGATGGAAAAAACCATTGTGTAAATCAAAATAAACAGTCAGTATTCGATTTCACGATCGCGCCGAACTCACAGTTCAACCGCCAGCGCTGCTGGCGCTGAAGGCAACAAAATCCAGGCGAAGTGTCGCGACTGTTATGTTAGACTGTGGTTATACTTCGCGTCTACGGGTAGCCTACCGTTGGCAGCGCTTGCAGACAAATGAATATTAAAGATATAAACGAAGGGGCTGGCTGTGTGAGCACGCACAGCCAACATGAAAATAAAAGGTTTGTTAATAACACTGAAAGAGGGATTTTACCTGAAATCGTACCAATGACTACAGGTGACAGTTTACGTTTTGAATCTGGAGGGTTATTATTCTCAACAAAAATAAAATCTACAGGAAAACTTCTGAATAATTACTTAACGTAGGTATATAGACTGTGACAGTGGTAAACATACTCATTCTATTTTGGATTAAATTTTACAAGAACATAAAATTGGACTGCATTTCGTTGGTAGCCCTATTTTTCAGTTCATGAATACAACAAATAATATTTCATTTGGCAGATAAAGACTTTTTTGGACGCTTCATGAGAAAATTTCGAGCAAGATTAAATGTAATACCTTCTTTATATGTGACAGGCTTCTCTGTTTATCTTTCCTTTGTCCCCTTCGACCATGCTCTATTTAAGTTAACTCAGACGCTGTAAGAGCGTAAAACGTTGCGTGCACGTTACTGCATAGTTCGGCCATCTGTTGGTAAAATTATGAAGTATTACGAAGCTTCATTGTACGAGCGAGGCGAAGCGAGCGTAGCAGCGGCTGAGCGGCGAACTGGGCAACTTCGACAGGCTTCCGTACTTCACGAATGAACTACTTCATTTGAACGCTTCACGGCAAAGAGTGAAATGAATGAAGTAGTTCACTGGAATGAACGAGTTCGACCCATCTCTATTCTAAAGGGTCCTGCTGACATCGAGACCTACAAAGAGAAACAACCAAATGTAGCTTTACCTCCTGAACATAGTGGTAACTCGTTGGGGTACGTGGGTCGAAGGCAAGGCAGGATGGCGGCAAGTAGTAGTGAAACGGTTCTTAGCTCGTGTAAAAACACTTCTTTAGTCGATAAAAAGTGTAGAAAGTGCGAAAAACTGCTGAAAACTGGAATCACATGCAACGAATGCAAAAATTCGTTTCATTTTCGATGTGCAAAAATTGACTCATCAGTGAAAGAAAACAACGAATTTACAAGCTGGAACTGTATTCAGTGCTGCCTTACAAACTTAGGCAACATTACAAACGCAAAAAGATGTGTCTGTAAGTGCCAATTCTCAGGATTAGTGGAAGATTTAATAAGTGAAATTCAGTGTTTAAAAGCTGAGGTTACATTACTACATAAAAAGGTGAACGAAATTGATCGGCAGCGCCTGTTAAACGATAGTAGGCCTAAATCAAAAACCAAGGAATGCTTTCCGACTGTCATAACTCAAAACAGGTATCAGATTTTTGACGAAATACCGATAGCGGAAGTTGCAGCAGTGAAACCCGTGCAAACTAAAAACAACCGTTCAAACTGTAAAAAAATTGCCAGTGATAATTTCAAAAAACGCCAAGTCCCAAAGTCATGTATTAGGGGAGAGTGGGGCACTACGAACCATGGGGCACAATGAATCAGGTAGAATTATTTCAGTATAAGGTGATAAATTTTTTTTTCCTCTGTGCATATGTTATCAGTACTACTCTACTGACATCCATTTGCTTTCTGCAGGATCTAATTCCCGCCATTAGTGTTGTACTGGTGACATGTTAGTTTCAAGACAGTGAAGTAATTTTTGGAGATGTAGATAGATTGAATTTTGTTCAATTCTTTGTCACCAAATTTTAGGAATGTAAGCCATTGTAACAATATCAATACTGTATTTTAATGATATAGATCTTCAAATATTAACAATGTTCATAAATGACCTCACATGAGCTTTGTTAGAAATATGTAGTGTTGGGGCACATTGAACCAAGCTCTCCCGGGGCACAATGAGCCATGGTTCATTGTGCCCCAGGGTGGTCCATTGTGCCCCAGGAATCTTTTAATTGTCCAATACAAGCATTCTGTACTGTGTTTCCTTAACATGGGTAAAAAATATGTGTAGGTATATAACGCTTTTAAATTACAGACGTTCAGCAGTCCTGTTTTATATTATCAGGTTTGGAAATGAATTGTTCATACCACAGGAAGACGGACAGAGGTACAACTGACCACGATGTTATGTAAGAAGCTGTAGAGGATGTTCTTAATAAGGGCATGGCAGTTCGCCAAGCAGCTAAATCTCATTCAATACCTTACTTTACTCTTCGACGATATGTTCAAAACATTAAATGAGGTTCCAGTGAAAGATTGGCACCAAACTATGACAATCGTAAGGTATTTTCTGTGGAGCAGGAGAAAGAACTAGTGGAGTATTTGTAGCATTCTTCTAATATACGCTTTGGTGTTGACACTAAAATATGCAGGCGCTTAGCAAGTGAGCTGGCCTTGAAAAGCTGTCTGAAATGTCCTGAGAACTCGACGGAGGGAATGGCTGGTGTAGACTGGTTCTATGGGTTCATGAAACGAAATCCAGGTGTAAGTATCCGAACCCCAGAGGGCTGCAGCTTATCCAGAGCAACGTCCTTTAATCGGTATACAGTTTCAAATTTCTTCAAAAACTTGAAAGACCTTTACCGGAGATACCCTACTTTTGCTGATGGTACTAGGGTTTTCAGTCTGGATGAAACCAGTATCTCAACTGTACCAGATAAGCTTCCAAAGGTAGTGGCACAAAAGGGAAGTAAACAGATTTCTCAAGCTACTAGTGGAGAACGTGGTGTCCCAGTGACCATCTGTTGCATAATCAGTGCAGGTGGTACTTTCCTGCCCCCACAAATGATATTTCCTAGAGTACATTTTAAACAACATATGATATGTAATGCACCAACAGGCACCCTGGGGTTAGCAACAAAGACTGGCTAGATGAATAGTGCACTTTTTGTGGATGTCATAAAACAATTCATCCACAAATCCAGTAGTAGCTTCTAATTTTAGACAATCATGAAAGCCATCTGTCAATTGAGGTAATAGATGTAGCAAAAGCCAATAGGGTGGTTATGCTAACTATACCCCCACATACCTCAAACAAACTGCAGCCTCTAGATGTAGGAGTGTTCTCTTCATTCAAGGGAATTTATTACTCAGCATTACATTCAAAACTCCTACACAGGAAAGGCACTCCTCTCACTATTTATGATGTAGCTACATGTGCCAGAATTGCTCTTGACAGATCAATGACACCCACTAACATCTGTTCGGCTTTCAAGAAATGTGATATATTTCCATTTGATTAAGACAATAATTCGAGGATATCCAAAAGCGGAGGACAGAAAGAAGAGCAATAAACGCAAGAGAGAATGAAGTTTAATTGCAACTGATACACTGGAGAAAGATTTGTTGCAAGCCAAAAAACATCCCAATAAAACGGTCAACCGGAAACTTTATGAGCAGGGATCAGATGACAACATTAGTGAGGCGCATTATGAAGACAGCGATGCCAATGTGGATGTGTCTGGTGAATCTGTGTACAAAGTTGAAGACTTGGACAAAACAGCTAGCAACATGCTTTACATGCTCCCACGACCTGCTACTGATGGTGTGACAAAGAGACAAAAATTATATTTCAAATTTGGAATTAGCTACGAGTCCATTGATGTTCGGTAATTCCAAAATAAGTTACATGATTATGTGCCTACATATTTAATTATATAATTCACATGTGGAATATATGTAAACATTATGTTTAAAGTACATTTACACTTACTTTGTATGTTAAATAGGTTCTTTCAATGAACCTGTTTAAAGTGGTTCATTGTACCCCACATGTGGGGCACAATGAACCAATTACCAAATTATCTTCAAAGGCATGCAGCTAAAAAAACAATTAATGAAATGCTATCATATAAGGCCATTTGATACTTGAATGATTAAACTGTAACATCTGTAAATCACAACTCTGTACTAAAATTATTGGACGAGTAACACGAAGAAATTTTTTTTATGGTTCAATGTGCCCCATTCTCCCCTAATGCTAACCTAGTGAGTGAACATAAACAAAATTTCGAATGTAACGACAGTGAAAACCGTGAAAGAAATGACAGTGTAATCCACGAAAGTGTATGCAAGAAACTGTTCCAAACCGGCAGTAGAAGTAGCGAGAAGTACAAGAAGGGCCGGATTCTTATATATAGAGACAGTCATGGTCGCGAAATAGCTCAAAAACATCGCGAATATCCAAGACGATTTCACAGCTGTGGCTCACATTCAACCTGGTGCACCTCTCTCTGCTGTAGTGAAGCCGTGTGTGTAAGATAGTGAATCGTTCTCAGGAAATGATTATGTCGTTATCATTGGTGGTACAAATGATGTGGCTAAAAATGAAGCAAATGACACTATCAGGCACATGAAAGCAACACTTGGTAAATTGACTGGCACTAAAGTAATTGTCGTTAACATTCCACAGAGACATGATCTAATGGACCAATCTATTGTGAGCTTGGAAGTGCATAAAACAAATGTTAGGCTTAAAAGTATATGTAACAAATTTCGCAATGTGTCTTTGGTAAACATCAGTAACCTAGATAGAAACCTGCACACAACTCATGGTATGCACTTGAACAAGAGAGGGAAAAAGATTGTGGGTAAATTAATTATTGATGAAATCAGATGAAACATCACACAAAGCAGTGTAAATAAGTGCATTGCTATGGAATGGCACAACCCACCCAAACAGGACTTGCCACACAAAGAGCTGCAGCTGACAAGCCAGGGAAACTTGTAAACCCTGCTGGACAGCCTGGCAGCTCTAAATCTCCCTGTATGGTCCAGCAGGAGAAACTTAGCCCTAACATCATACAGCAGAACCCTTGCACTCTTAAAAACAACCAGTCTGGTAGGGTGACACGTCCATCAAGCGTTCAGCAATCTAAACTCACTTTCAAAGTAATTCAGCAGAACTTTCAAGGTCTTGGCAATAAGCACAACGAGTTGGATACAATTGCAGCAATTTATAACCCTGATGTATCAGTTATAAGTGAACACTGGTACACAGATGAGCTAATTAGTGTATGTAAGCCACTCTCCATGATCTTTTCCTCTGCCTTCAGTAGAAAAGAGAATCGTAGTGGAGGGTTAGCTATCTTTGCAGCCAGTGGTAGTAATTATAGTGTAATAGATGTAAGTACTTTCAGATGCATAGAACTAGCAGCAATTAATTATAAGTGGGGGAAAGAGAACTTAATTATTATAGGCCTATACAGACCTCCATCTGGTAGCCTAGATAGTTTCTTTGATGTTCTTAATGACCTACTTCTTGACACTGACAGTAAACACTGCAATAAAAATGGCTGGGTTAACATAATACTAACTGGAGATATAAACATTGACTTGCTGTCCAATGACTCTGTATCTAAAAAAACTAATGCTAATACTAGCTCAATTTAACTTAACGTTTCTGATAAACGATCCCACTGGAGAGGTCAACAGTGTAAAATCATGCATTGAGAACATTATAACTAATGTGTCCCACTTTACATGCAGTGCACCAGTTCTGAAGCTTCCCATTTCTGACCATCACGCAATACAGTTATTGATAGAAGCCGAAAATCTTCAAGTCTATAGAAAAGAGAAACAATATGTGACAAAAAGAATCACCAATGACGACAATGTTAAAGATTTCAACAGTTTGCTGAAAAGCTTACAATGAGGTGAAAAAAACAGCATTACTTTCAGTGATTTTTTTGTCAGATTTTTATTATTGCTTCAATGTCTCATCCTCAGAAAGGACCTTTACAGTAAATGACTGCAAAAAGATACAAAAAAAAAATAACTGGATACATCATGAAGTAAAAACAGCAAGAGAGAAACTTAGACTTTTCCAATATGCGATTATAAATAATAACAATAATAACAGACTAAAGGTAGAATTTAAGAACCATCAGGATTACTATAAAGATCTTCTGCTAGAAACTAAAAGTAAATATGTAGCCACAACGTTAAGAAACTCTACTAACACTGGTTTAGCTGTTTGGAAAGTAATAAATAGCTTTAGGGTTTGTAAGGACAGATCAACAAGTGATCTTACTATAAACTATAAAGGGCATATCATGAAATGTCAATGTCAGATTGCAAATGTTTTTAATGAGTACTTTTCTCCTGTTGGAAAATCTGTATATGGCCATTTTCAGATTCTTCAGCATAGATATAAGGGCATTCCAATCAAACAAAGCATATACTTGGCCCCAACCAATAGCAAGGAAGTCGAAAACATAGTAATGTCATTAAAAAATACAAAATCAGCTGGCTATGATGGATTGTCTATCAGTACACTGAAAAGATGCAACACAACATATCTGATGCCATGACCACAGCAGTAAATGATGTAATTGCATCAAGTTGTTTCCCAGATAGTGTAAAGATAGCACAAGTAACCCCGATTTACAAGAAAGGTGAT
Organism: Schistocerca piceifrons; assembly: GCF_021461385.2. Classification (NCBI taxonomy): domain Eukaryota; kingdom Metazoa; phylum Arthropoda; class Insecta; order Orthoptera; family Acrididae; genus Schistocerca; species Schistocerca piceifrons. The sequence continues at coordinate 875,980,634 of NC_060138.1, read as the reverse complement.
AAATATAAAATTGAAAACTACCACCCCATCTCAATCTTACCTACGTTTTCTAAGGTAGTTCAGAATTTGTACTAGATTAATGACATTCCTAAGTCAACACAATTTAATATTTGAAAATCAGAATGGCTTTATGAAGAACAAGTCAACTTCAGTAGCAGCAGCACAATTAATAGACAAAATAATAACAGCCATAGAGAACATGGAGTATGTAACTGGGGTGTTCCTTGATCTAGAAAATCTTTTGATTGTGTCAACATCACCACATTACTTGACAAGTTGTGGAACCTGGGTATCAGAGGAACTGACTATGAGCTAATAAAATCGTATATGAGCAATAGAAAACAACTTATCTTGCTTAAAACAAACAGTGGGCCTTACAAATCTAAAATTACTGATATCAAATATGGGGTGCCTCAAGGTTCTGCCTTGCGACCCTTCTTTTCTTGATTTATGTTAATGATATACAGTATTGTTCTCCTAAATGTACAAAAATATTGTATGGAGATGACACATCAATAGTGTGTAAACACAAAGACTATGAGAGTCTGGAGGTGCTGTGCAACAGTGTAACTAATGAAATAGTCAAGTATTTTAATGAAAGCCATCTAAATGTAAGTGCTACAAAGACTGCATTGATGGAAATTGACACAAGGAAACAAATAGAATTTGACATGAATTTATCCGTAGGAAATGACATTGAAAAAAAGGAGAAATGGACAAAGTTCTTGGGAATTACAATCCAGGACAGCCTCAAATAGGACATACATACCGATTCCTTAGCATGTAAGCTGTCAAAGAATGTGTTTAATATAAATATGATTAGCAAATAATGTAAGCACATGTGTGAACTAAAAACTGCTTGTGATGCCCTATTCTCATCAAATTTAAACTATGCTGTAGAAATATGGTGTGCAGCAACTCAAGCCAACCTATACACATTATTAATACTACAGAAAAAAGTTATCAGAATTATTTGTGGTGCCAAACTTCGGGAATTATGTCAGAATCTGTTCCCAAAATTACGAGTGCTTACCTTTATAGGTGTATACATATTGAAAGTTATATTAATTGTGAAAACAATAAATCCAAATTTCAACTGTGACCTGCACCAGTACGATACAAGGCAAAAGTTCAGATACCAAGTAAGTAGCCACAGAACAGCTTTATATGAAAAAAATGCACTTCATGCTGGGCTTAAGCTAGCCAATGCCCTACCAAAAAGTCTCACAACCCTTCCTACTAACAAATTAAAAAGTCAGCTAAAAAGTATTCTAATTGAAAACCCTTTTTATTCCCTAGACGAGTATTATATTTGTATGAAAAGTGCTTCATAAGTATGCCAAGCTTATAATTTTAAGTAACCTACAACTAATATAATGTTGTAATATTGTGATTGTGTACTATCAAATGTAAAATGCATCAAAATGTAAAATTTATCAATACAAACATATCTTTAGTTTGTAATTTATAAACTGGCGTATTCAGAAGAATAATCTGTATGATGTCCTGAAACTGTATTATTTCTAGTGATTGTATTTGATTATTTGATGTTGAATAAATATTATTATTATTATTTACAATGAACATTTTGAGGCCATTAGAGGGGTAGTAAATAACTTCGATAGTGCAGAGACTTTGGCAGTTTGCCAGCCCAAGGAAGCTTTTAATGATTCTGGCATTAAGAAAGACATTGCTATGATTAGCACACATTTTTCCCATATCACTGCAACTATTAAAAAGCTTGACACTCAAGGTTTGGCGTTGAATAAATCTATTCAGTTAATGAAAAAATTATTCTAATGAATTCGTCATTGCAAGAGGTATTCCCAAGAAAACTTAAAGAAAAATTTGTAAATAATAACGCAGGCTTTGAAACAGTGATCTCCATAAAAACTTCTTTAGGCTCACTGCTTTGAACCCATGTGCCAAATCGATAGTTTTATTAATGGCTCAGGTGAACATAGCATCCAAATTCAAATACTGCACAGTTACCTCAGTTGAGGTAGAACGGTCCTTTGCTACCTTTAAAAATGTTTTGAGCGATGGAAGACACAACCTTACTACCGAACCTTAGCAACAGTACTTGGTCGTTTATGTTTACATTATAGTTCAATTCTTTTATCTTGGCGGCTCGCGCATGCCCGCCCAGACGCTGGAGATTGCTGCGTTGCCAGTTGCACACGACGCACGCGCCAATAGAAGCAGCGCCATAGTATAGCATAGTTCGCAAGCTTACGTGTAGTGGGGAGCGCGCAGTTCATGAAGTAAAGCCACCACGGCCGCATTAACCCTTTCGCTGCTACAAAGACGTGCTCCCTGCATTCCGCGCTGTGGGCGATTTTGTCACTGCACTGCTCGCCTGTGCAGACACATTGTGTTCCGACTGCTTTGACACTCTTTATCATTCGATTCCACAAAAACTATTTGGCTCAAAAATTAGATTTTTACCTATCTTCTTGACTGATACCTTCCCCCCATAAATGACTTAATTTTGTTTTGATGTTCAACGCAGTTATTATGCAGCATTAAATATAGTAAACCTTTGCACGAAATTTTGAAGAGTTTGCAGAGGTAAAAGTCCATAGAGTATACTTTCCGTATGGTCGATTTTAGTTGCCACAATGTTGAGAATGAAATGTGGACAAGATACCTATATATTTAATTTAATTTAAGTACCACATAAGTGTCGTATGTAATATTGAGAAATATTCCACCTTTCGCGACTGTAACAAAAGTTTTACTTACACTGGGCACGTTTGGCTTTATTTTAAAGCACTTCAATCAATCAAAAGGAAGTAGACAAAATACATTAAACAAAACTGTGGACTTACAAAAACATTAGGACTTGAATATACCGGCTGTCAGTGAAGTGCTCAGAGCTATGTCAAATATAATTTTGTGTGTGGCACACACAAACAGCATTTATTTGCTAAAACACTGATGAGCCAACACAAACGTCGAATATTGTGCTACCGCAGCATAAAACTACGAAAGGTGACTTGGCAATGGAGGACACAAAATACAGTCCTCTTACGATGCTTCAAAAGAGAGAAACGCGTCTGGTCTAAATAAGTCGCTTATTACAGTTGCAGAAGAGGGATATATTTCAATACCATTGGTAAAACTGCGACTGTGGAACAAAAACAAGAAATAGAACATGAATACCATTGTGTATGTGCCATACCTTTCACCGATGGAAGTGCTTTAAAATAAAGCCAAATGTGCCGTGTGTATATAAAACTTTTGTTACAGTCGCGAAAGACGGAATATTTCTCAATTTACATACGACACCTATGTGGTACTTAAATTAAATGAGATATTGTTATACAGTAAATATTATCTGAAATTTAGGTATCTTGTCCACATTTCATTCTCAACATTGTGGCAACTAAAATCGACCATACGGAAAGTATACGCTATGGACTTTTACCCCTGCAAACTCTTCAAAATTTCGTGCAATGGTTTACTACATTTAATGCTGCACATCAAAACAAAATTAAGTCATTTATGAGGGGAAGGTATCAGGCAAGAAGACGTGTAAAAATCAAATTTTTTGGCCAAATAGTTTTTGTGAAATCGAATGATAAATGTGTCAAAGCAGTGGGAACACCATGTGTCTGCACAGGCGAGAAGTGCAGTGATGACAAAATCGCGCACATCGCGGAATGCGGGGAGCACGTGTCTGCAGCAGCGAAAAAGTTAATGAAGAGGCAAAGCACTAGAAATTTCATTCAAACAAATAAAATTCGTGAAGTAAGGCACTCCAATATTGTTTTTAAAAAAAGAAAATATTAAGCACCGCACAAGGTTTGAATTCATAACCTTTCACTTGGCAGCCCAACACCTTAACCGTTCCGCTACCTCAGCTCATTGAACACGTAGCACCATAAGGACTATAACACCTCACGCAACTACTTAAAACACTGTTGGTATGACTATGAATTACTCACGCTTCGTCTAAGTACAATAGGAAATAAACAATTACCGCTGTTCTTTATTGCGAAAAAGCAGTTCGTGAGATTGAAACAAACACCTTTCCTTGCTATCGCCTGAATTAGGAGTCTTATTGCTTGTTTGGTTTAATTAATTAATAGAATATGAAGCAATTGGTATAAAGAATGCTTTTTCCAAACTTTCTGTAAAAGAAAGTCTGCTATCAAGACATTGCTTTTGTTCTATTACTTTATTTATGACTGAACGTTTCTAAAACTGAAGACACTCGTCCGTGTTCTGCACTGGTGTCGAGATCTGGCAACGTTGTTCTCTGTTCATTGGCTGACTGTGTTTTGTGACGTCAGATGCGCAGAACGAACCTAAACTCGGCCGCCAAGATATATGACGCGCACTTTAGTAGAAAATTGTAAAATAAATTGTAAATGATGTTTTGGTCCAATAGTATTAATTAAAAGTTAATGCTGTTCAAAAAAATTAATGATTGTACGTTGCTTTTTTAAATAAAATATTATGGTGTTTTCGAGCATGCCCCTCTGCTTGTGATATATCTCGAACTTGGTCCCATACATATCGATTGTTTCGCTCTGATTATACGCATCGCATCTGCTTGTTACTGACAATAAAGAAGGAACAATTCTTGAAACATTTGTGTCCCCATTTTGCAAATTTTTAGAAAATAATCCCAGAAAGGCTACCTTCCTAACCTGTACCAGAAAGTATTCAAAAAATGATGTCAACATCCTAATTATACCGATTTTTCGCCTGGCTGGCGCTCTTCCTCATAACTGATATGCACAGTTTCAACTTTGAGATATAATGCATGCAGTAATTACCATGATTTTTTATTATTTGATCTTGCTTTTCATGCATTTTAAGCATTTTTCACGCATATTTTAAGGTTTTTATGATGCAAATAATCAGGTCTCGAGTAACGAAATTTAGGGGTATATATTTGTCTAAGTAACATATTTAAGTGAATAACATTGCAGGATCACAGGTTAATGTAAGCGCTAGTTAAGCCATGGCCAAATATGACATGCTGGTACGTTAATATCTGGTGTAATCATCAGTATGTTGGATGCAAATATGCGTGCGATGTGTTGTAGAGGTGCTGGAAGTCAGTTTATTTGACGAAGTTCCATGCCTGTTGTACTTGGTCATCAGTACTTGGACGATTAACTCTGTTTGAAGATGATGCTGGAGCTGTCAACCAATGATGTAACATATGTACTTGACTGGAGACAGATTGGTGATCAAAAAGCCCAAGGGACACGCCAACACTCTATATAGCGTGTTGCGTTACAACAGTGGCATGTGGACGAGCAAATCCCCTGGAATGCTGTTCATGAATGCCAGCACAACAGCTCGAATTACCAGACTGGTGAGCAAATTTGCAGTCAGGATGCAAGGGATATCCATGAGAGAGCTCTTGCTGTCATACAATATCACACCCCAGACCATAAACCCATTGTGGGTCTAATGTATCTAGCACATAGACAGGTTGGTTGCAGGCCCTCAACTGGACTCCTCCTAACCAACACATGAATATCACTGGCATTGAGGCAGAAGCAGCTTTCATCAGAAGACACAAAAGGTCTCCACCATGCCCTCCAATGAGCTCTTACTTCACACAACTGAAATCACAATGCCAGTGGTTTAGAGTCAGCTACAGGGCATCTGGCTTGGGCTGTTCTTGAAGTAACCAAATTCTAACAGTTTTTTTGTATAAGCATGGTGCCAACTGCTGTTCAAATTGCTGCTCCAGATGCAGTACAATCTGCAAGATCCATAAGCTAAACACAATGGTCCTTCCTCTCGCTAGTGCCACATGGTCGTCTGGGGCCTGGTCTTCATAGGACTGTACATTCTCATAACCATTGTACAGTGGTTACATTCCTGCCACACCTTTCTGCAATATCGCACAAGGAACATCCAGCCTCTCATAGCCCTATTATGCGACCTCATTTAAACTTGGTGAGGTGTTGATACTGGCTTCTTTGTCTTCTTAAAGTCATTCTTGACTGACATCAACTCACCACATCCAATCTCAAAGGTAACTAATGCTCATAAACATACACCATGTATTTAAAGCAAACCTGCACCACTCTTATGTGACTAGTGCAGGATTTGAATAGACATTATCTTTCTGATTTAGAAATATGTCTACCAACTTTTGTTTATTGCTCACAATTCCTTCTTGCTGTTGCAACTTTTTTCTGGCAGTGTATTACTAGATATATCATACAGTCTTTTTTATCTTCATTTACATTCATTTCGTTCTGTTGCACCTTATTTACCATGCTGAAGATCTTGAGATTTTGAATTCCATCCGACATTCAAATACAAAGTCACCAACAATACTAATATTAGCATTTATAGTTTATTCAACTACTACCACATTCTTTACATCATCAATACCATTTGCTCTGTCTTGGAAATGAGTTCACTATTATTATTATTTTTATGTAATTATTAATATCAGAACATGTCTGAATTACTACATCTATCTGCTTGTTACATTCAACAATCAATTTCATTTGCTTTCACATTATCTACAAATTTATTAACAAAATCCATCTTAAAACTTTCCATTCATTTATAATAAAATTTGCCATTGAACTAACCTGTAAACTAACAAAATTTTAATATTATTTAGTGTTGTCTTCTCCAATTTGGATTACATTTACAAAAATACAGCTCTCATACTTTTTGCATAACCTTACTTTTACCATCATTAGTCAGTTCTAGTTTCTATAGAGCATGCCAAATTAACTTACAATCCTCACTACTCAGTTTACAATTCTAAACATTCTTGCCACTCATTTTGAAAATAACCATTTAGTTTGAACACAAATATAAACAACTTTACTTTTCTGCTCTCACTGCTGTTGTTGTCAATGGTTTGACAATTTCTGCCAGTCAGCTATGTTTACATCTCGCCATCTCTTCAGTAGTTGATGCTCTTCAGATACGTTGCACCTCTGAAACTTCTTATAAGCTGATCCCTTTCCAATAGAGCAGGAACATCCCCAGGTTTCTATTGGGTGGAAAATCCATCCAGGTTGTCAGCTGAAATCTTTGTACAGTTCAGAGCACATCTCTGAGGTGTTGAATTTACACTCATCTTCTCTATTATGTTTGCTAGTGCTCTGTCCAATCTTATCACAAATGTAGCCAGTTTGTATTAATGTTTAATATTTGCATAATTTAAGGTCATGAATATTTTTACTGATCTTATGGTTTGCCAATAAATAAAAGTTCCTCACATGATGGACACCATAAGATGAATTACTGTCTTGAATATTTGCCCCTGAAGTCTCATTGAAATTCTTCTTGAATAGTCCTCCTGGGGTATTGGATTTGGTGACAAGTTGTTCAATGACAAACACCACATTGTAGAAATTAATTTATGATCTCAGATTCATTGACACACATAATATTGGGATGATCAGCTTGTATCCATGAATTTAGACAGTTAATAAATTATAGGCTAACACTTAACCTAGACTAGGATTGTTTTGAAAGAGCATTTGTAAAGTGACAACATAATTACTACAGAATTCTGACTCACAAGTAACATGAGGTTTATGTTTGTTTACTGTTCAATCTCAACTTCAACTCACATGGTTGCTATACTAAATGTATACTCGGTGAAGGTTTCTGCAGAGGTTCACATCTGCATTTAGGTTAGTGCAAAAACACAGCTGTGCTGAAGGAAACAGTACAGTTTTCTGTGAACTGTGTGGCAACCAAGCAAAAATAAGTTACGCAGCACTTGCCAAATCCATAGCATTTCTCATTTGTCTCTCCTTGTTATGCTAGAATTGCCTAAACCTGACGACTGGCAGAATCATAGACATTCTCTGCTAGTAGTACATGAGAATTCTAAAATGAATAAAAAGTCTGTATGTGAAGGTGCATGGTGAAAGAACCCACAGATATGTTGAAGTTTAAATTTATTTAAAAAATGAATGAAACAGCGATAATGACAGAAGCAAAGTCTGACCGTAAGCATTGGCAAAGACATTAATTATGAATGCGTGGTAAGGCATAGACAAATAAAAAAATACATCTTTTCCTTTTCTTTGTACATGATTTTGTTTCACTCTCTCATAAGTAGAAGGATGATTAAGATGTATTGCTCGAAGTATGACATGCTGCGGGTGTTTTGTATTATATGTGATTCTGAATAAGAGGAGGCTTAACAACAGTCTTAAGTATTTTTCTTGAAGTGAAGTGGAGCCAAGTTGGGAGGACTTCCTTCATCTTGAGAGGCACTGGTGTCCTTGGAGTGGGCTGGCTGCATCTACAATTGAAATGTAGGAGAGGAATACCATGTCCTATTTTGTGAGATTAACGGAAGAATAAGAGCTTTCAGAAGATGACAAATATAAATTGATTCAATGCAAAGTGAATGAAAAATAGTACAATTTCGTACATGCGGGTCATTTACTAATAATCCAATTGTACTATCCTTTAATGTTTTCCGTTTTCATTATGTATCATTTTTTGTTATTATTATAATAAAACTGCCAACCTAAGTACCATGTCATCAGAGCACTGGTTGTAAGTAGGGTCTGTTGATTATTGTTCTAGGAAGAAATTTCTATGATATTGTTATTAGTCATAAAAACTAATTGTCTGTATTTTCTGTTTACATTAATCAGAATGGGGAGCAAGTAAAGCAAAAAGGCAAAAATTGAGGGGAAAATTTTGGAAAAAATAAGAATTGGACCCAGGTTATGTAAAATTATCCATATTAAGCTATTTTGTTCAGCGCAGCAAATGAAGGACAGCTAAGCAAGTTGCTTGCATAGTTATGCTTGGTAGCGCCTCTTCTGACATAGATAGAAACCTTTCCCTCATTATTCCCTTCCTTGAGTTTTATTGTGCAAAATTTATGGGAATTTTTCATTGTGATATGCATTGTCAGTGAAACATAAAGAATTGCGACACAATAGTTTGCATATCATAATAGATGTAAAATAGACTTTGACATAACGTAAACTGCAATTATCAAGTGTAATAATTAGCATATGAAATTTTCTCGTTTTTTGTGAAATTTTAATTTTTGTATATTCATACAACATGGCAGAAAAATAAATGTCCATTGTTGATAAGGACCATCCACACGCAACTATCTGTCTGTGCACATCACATCTGCGCAGACAGATCGTTGCGTGTGGACAGAAGATTTGCACCAACCTGAGGTGTGTGCAAACCTGGAAATTGGAATTGGAGGTTTGTGCGAAACCTCTCAAATCTGTGGGTTCAAACCACATCTGCGCAGACAAGTTGGAGCGTGTGGACAGGAGATCGCCGCAAATCTGGCGCGAAACAGCTGTTTGCTCAGTCTACTGTTTGTATTTGTGCGCACATGGCATTAAAATGGCTGATAGTCGTCAGTGTTCTCGAGAGTTTGTAAGTGAATTCGTTGAAATGTATAGAAACCACCCATGTTTATGGAAGATTAAAAGTAAAGAATTAGTGACTGAGACAAAAAGGCAGCAGCATACAATGCTCCAATTGAAAAATTGCGGGCAGTTGACGCCTCGGCAAACAGAGAAACAGTAATAAAAAAAAATTCGTTGCAAACTGTTTACCGAAAAGCGTTATCGAAAGTTCAGAAATCTAGAAGATCTGGTGTAGGAGTAGATCAAGTATACCACCCAACGTTATGGTATTTTGATCAAGAAACGCCAAGACCAAACAGGAGTACAATTGAAGATGAAATTGGAGTGTCAATGTGCGAGGAAATGGAACAAGAGGTAATGTAAAACAATAGTATAACTATATTAACTATAGTTTCACGACCACAGTACTACAAGTAAAACTTTTCAGGCAGATAACCAATCTCTGTCTAGAATTCAGAGTGGAGTTTTGTATCCTGGAACAAAAGTTTGTAACAGGTTGCTTCTACACAGTAGCGAACTGAAAATGCCTACTCAGAAACAAAGTAAACCATAGTTCATTGACCGTGTAGGTATATAATCTCTAATAATATAGGCCTACTGTGTTTCAAATACGTCTACAACACCAAAAATATTATCTGTAACCCGACAGACTTAATTTACTTGACTTGCCTTCATGAATTCATCCTTAAGGATAGCGTAAATAGCTTCACATGTGTTGGGTATTATTTCACTCAACGCTTGTTTCGATATTGCAGTTGAAAATTCCAAATCCTTGTAGCACCTTCATGTTGCTAGGAATCTTAATGTTACCACCAGCCGTTCATGAGGAGAAATTGCCCTTCTCATACAAGTAATTTTTCTCATAATATGAGGGGTTACAAGCTTTACGAGATAATTATAAGTTTCGACATCCATCCACAAATAATTTCGCCAGTCGTTAGGTTCGCCCTGCAACTCTCGCAGTAAATTTAAGTGAGAAAATTGCTTTCGCTTTAGCAGCCACTGTCTACACCATTTTGACCGCTTTCTCTGTTTCCTACAGTTGGTCTGAATGTTTTTTGCAACAGAAGTTGCGAACACAGACCACAACAGAACTTCCTCCATTTCTGTATTTCAAAATAACTGAATTAAATTTTTGACGTTTACGGGGAGCGTAATCACTTGCCACTGATATTTCTTTTCTACACCGACAAATGGCGGGCGAGTAGTAGGTTGGGGTTCGTGTCGTGTGAACACACCACATTTGCAGCGATCTTTTGCATGCACAGACATCTGCGCCGATGTCTGCGCAGACAGATCATTGCGGGTGGACTGGGTTATAGCAATAGCGAAAATGTAGTCGGCCAATATGGCGTAGAATTGCGCGTTCGAACAGTTGAAGTTCAGGCGCCATGCATGCCTACCGCAGAAAGTTTAAGTAAGTGAGAGATGAGTGTCACAGGTGTGATAGCGACAGCAGAATAACCTTGCCGTCACAATGTTTACAATTGACAAGACAATGTCATGCACCTCCCAGAGTGATATAGCGCTCATAAATGAAACGTAGGAGAGTGATACAAATATGAGTTTTGACAAGACGTTACAAACACCACTTGTTCACAACACAAACATTAACCTGGAAAGTACAGCTGACGGCAACCACAGTGGTACAACTGGGCACTGCAACAGTAGTTATTATCTAAATAAACACGAAATTAGATAATATGAACACCAATTTCAGTGACATGAAACAAGATATGAATGCCAAAAATGATAATTTGACACAAGATATGAACACAGTAAAATAGAAACAAAACACTGTTACACAAGATCTAAATACACAGAACTAAAACAAGTCTTCAAGGATTTGCAAGACACAGTCTCACAGAAGTTCAATGACTTAGCTAAAAATTTTCACACTGAAATCGACGAAAAATTGAATGATATGAAAAAAAACAAGTACAGCATGAAATACTTTCTGAAGTTAACAGTAACATTACAGAGTTAAAACAGACTGATGATTCTTTTAACAACCATAATGATCTACTAGAACAACAGATAAAGACAACCACAAACACAAACATTGAAGTCACACAAAACCAGTTGTGTTCGACAGTAAAAAAGGTAACCACTGTTGTTAACAAACTAAATAAAAACTATGAAAGTGTACCTCTCGCTGTAGAAGAGCTTACTTTAAGGGTAGCACCATTAGAAATTGACTAAACATGTGATAAGAAGGAGAGAGAGAAGATCAATGAAAATGTGAGTAATATCATTAGTCAAGCTGAAGCAGGTTCATTAGATAAGATTGCAGAGAAGATAGTAACAGATGGTAAGTTGTACAAGATGCAGTAAAAAAAGCTATTCAGAAAAAAGAAAATGAAAAAGTGAACAAGGTAAACATTAATCTTGGTCTGAGGCAGTGCAAGAAAGACTCAGACATGAGGCTTTCAACCCTGCACCATTAAATGACAAAAACGCAATACAGTTGCACATTAGAGAATAATTAGTCACAACGCCAGAGCACGACACTAAATATTTTCTGTTAGTGCTTGATTCTATCAACTTACTCTATGAGGAAAGACCTATACCAAGCAGAGCAACAGAAACTCAGGCACAATAACAACTTGGTTATGTAAATCAGTCAGTAAAACGTGATCTAAACACATAGTAAGGATGATATAACAGCTATATTACATACCCAGAGGTAACGAGTACCATAATGGGAGCAGAAAAAACAAATTATTAAAAAAAAACATTTCAAAACAACAGGAGTGATTTCAATGCACGACTGCATTACAGTTCATCATCACGAGGTCATATGCCGCATATAAACAGAAACAGTCAGCCACAACAATAGCCGATGCATGGCAACAATCCAGGCCTTACGCTGTACAGCAGCCAACTTTTGGGTAGCAAAGTAATGGCACAGTAATTTTTACTAATAACAACACAAGCACTCACTAAGTCGCAGGATATTGACCTCTCTGGGAGTGGGAGCAAAGCAAAACTACAAACATGTTCCATAACATTTGTCAAACAAAATGACATCAAGGATGATGTGTATCAACATGAGTTAGATGCAAAGAATAATATCCAGGAAGAACAAGTACAAGCAATCATTAAGGTGGCAATATTTAATATTGACACACAGTTAATTTCAGATACAGGTTCAACTACCAACCTAGTGCTAAATGCATTTTTCTGTGAATTGAAGAAGAGAGGCAAATTTCCAACATTTCCTGTTCAAAATTGCAAGGTGCAACTGGCACAGATAGTAAGGCTAAATTGGTGAAACATGAGGAACTTCTTCCATTACAAACTGCACATTTTACAGTGAAGCGCAACTTTCTTATAATCAACAAACCCATAGTTAATTGTCTTATTGGCATGGACACGTTTAGAGCATACAAAACACAGACTGATATGGGTAATGGTAAATGCCACTTTTATGTAAAGGATCAGATTTGTTCTATTGATTTAGTTAAAACACCTGATAAAAGTAACAAAAACAAACCAGAGTCAAATGTAATAGTACAATATTCCTTTCCAAGTGTATATATCATAAACAAATTTCATCATGAAAAAGAAGCAAACACTGATGTTAGTTATGAAGTGGTAGAGCAAAAACTAAGTGAATCACAGATACTAAATGATATGCAATGACAAAAACTTTCTAACATTTTATTTAAGCATGGAAATATTTTCAGTAAGGAGCCTGGAGCAATCAAAGACTATGCATATAAATTTGAAGTTTATCCGCATGAAACACTATGTGTAATGTGATATCCCATTCCATGGGCAAATGAGAGGCAATATGGGAAGAGATCACTCATATGATTAAATGGGGAATTATACAACCTTTATTTTCACCCTATTGTAGTCCTATATTACCAGTAAGTAAACCAGATGGATCTCTAAGATTAGTTCTCGATGCTAGGCTAGAGGTATCAGTAAAATTTTGAGTACCATTGCATTTGAGACCAGAAAGGTTGAACAAACAGCTTCTAAAGTTTCAGAATAAAAAATACTTCACTATACGCAATCTCAAGGAGTCCTATGGGCAAATAAAGTTCCACAAAGGAAGTCGAAAATATACAGCATTTGTTTGTGATGCCCGAGTTACGAATTCCGAGTTCTACCTTTTGGACTGATCATTAGCACAGGCGCGTTTATATCTGCACTGGACAACGTCCTAGGACCAGAATTTCTTAGTAAAGTCACTGTTTATGTAGACGACATGCTAGTAGCCACACCCACTTGGTTACAACATATCAGGCTGATTGAACAGGTACTTCAATAATTTACACATTACAGAGTAACACCCAATTTAAAAAAGTCTACTTTTGGAAAGGAAGTGAATTTTTAGGACATGTTGTGTCAGAACAAGGTATATTACCTCATTCGAAAAAACTTAACGCCATACGCAACTGTCCAGCTCCAAGGAATAAAAAACAACTAAAAGCGTTTTTAGGACTAGCTTCTTTCCTTCGTAAGTTTATACCACAACAACTGATGTACAGTGATGCATTGCTTAACTTGTTACGAAAAAAATAGGCTTCAGTTACGGGATGATAAGTGTCAGGAGGACTTTAATAACATTAAGCAGGTATTAGTCAATGCAAACATTCTTAGCCACCCTGACATGTGGAAGGATGTTTGTCTATGCACAGATGTCTCATCTCAGGGGCTGGAGGCATGTTTGTTCCAGATGCGAGGAGAAGAACGTAAGGAAGTACCCAAGATCATCACTTTTGCTAGTCGAACATTGTCAGAAGCACGAAGATCCTACTGTGTACTAGAACTGGAAATTTTAGCAGTAATATGGGCATTTAAAAAGTTTGAATATTTTTTGTGGGGTAAGAATACCAAAGATTACTGTGACCACCAGTCACTGCCATTTCCTTTAACATGTAAACTACTGCACCATAGATTAGCTAGGTGGTGTCTGTATTTACAAGAATTCAATTTCAAGACCTTTTATATTAAAGAAAGTCAGAATGTTATTTCAGATGCCTTGCCTCGGTTACCACAAACTTCAAAGGAATTTGGTGAATTAACCGAACAGGATTCGGAAATCAGAATGTTATTCATGCAAGGTACAGCACAACAGTCTGATTACCATAAGTCTTGTAAGAAAAAAAATTATATAAAAGCAAAATGTCAGATGGAGTAAAGTCATGCAAAGTAGTAAGCAAGGTATTGGTGGAAAGGTATGTACATGGTATCAGAAGAACAACTTCGTTTTATTTCATAGGAAACATGAAAAATCTAATGAATAGTGTGTGTTTACTCCTGAAGATTATATCGACGAATTTATACGACACACTGTAAGGTTGTTGCTTTAATTTTGCTATGATGAAAGAGGTACTGATGGACAATAAAAACGGGTTAAAAGCTGTGAGCTGTCTGGGGAAGTTAACCTTGCGTTACTGAGCAACTGTTTCACCAGGCATCCAGTCTAGCTTACCGAATTCCCAACCAGACTAACATTAAATATAATCTTTTAATAGTCATATGACAACCGGTGATATATATACAAAAAAAAGAGAATTTAAATAAAAAGAAATAAATAAGTTTATATTTGGAAATTTATTTTAAGATTGATCATTGAAATTTCAGCATATTAAATTTGATTCATAAATAAACTAGTGCCTTATTTAGGATTGTGAAAATGTGAGATTGCAATCTTACGGAACACATCAAATATGGAGGCAAGATCGGGAGACTGCATACAACACTGCATTCATAAAACAACACACAAAGAACGTTGAAACGTATGCAAGAGAAATTTAACCACTACCAACAGATTCAAATTTTCACCCAAAGAAGATACGTTCGTAGCACAATCCTGTCCGTCATGTAATTACCACACACTGGTATACTAAATTCATATTAACTCTTTGTGAAATCTTCGCGAAAAGAATAGCTGAGGGCTACTTTGATGATTACACCACATGCTTCACGTGGTCAACTTGGTTTACACAAAGAGTGTAACTCCACAATAATTTTGATAATTAAAATAAATTAGATCGAAAAGCAATTTACAAAAGAAAAACCTCGAACTGGTTACTAACGTCTTACTGTTAACCTGACAGGTCAAACAGTTATATAAGCACGTGGTACTGGTCTCGCAAAGTACACCCCACATGGGTTGAACATAAAGAAAAGTTGCTATATTGAAAAATATTGTCAAGACGAGACGTTATAATCACACAAGCATTCGCATTTAAGATTGATCTTAGTTAGAGTTACTGATCAACACGTGGTTCCACTTTACTCACAAAGTAGTGACAAAGCAACTACCGGAAAATAATCTGAACTTCACACGAGAATTACACTGCGCTGCAATTTAAGATAACATTAGATATTTTAGAGCTAAACCTGAAATAAAGGTGATTAAATTTTCAGTTAGGCTGAACTTAAGAAATCCATTGTCCTACGGACTTAGCAGACATGCGCTTAGCCGGAGATCTTACCACTTCAGACGCTCGCCACGGACAGACTGACCTGCTCCCTTTCTGAGCGTGGCTCACAAATACAAACGGAAGTGGCCAGAGGGGCAGCTTCCTATACCAACATGACAAGAGACGGACAGGACCATACTAAGGATAGAAACCTCTTTGCTTTTAGAAAGCGTAGCTACCTGTTCCGACATTGGTCCTACTGTTCTCTAGCAGACAGGCTTGTCTGCTACCCTCAAGCATGCGACTAGAAATACATTTGCTCATTCATCCTCTCACACAGAAGGGAAGGGGGATGGCAGTATCTTATCATATACAGTATATAAAAGAAAGCGGATGTAGGTTCCGTATGAGACTGTGTGACATGAATTACATATAAACTGTGTTTTAAAGTGTAGTAGTGTGACAGATCGTTCTTGTTTATGTGTAAAAGTAACACGTTCCACTACTCAGTCTCCTCCCAGATAGTCAGAAACGCCACAGTAAATTTAGAAGAGGAATTTATGCCGTAAATGACAACAGATTTAAGAAATTAAACATGAAAGGAATCCAACAGAGACCTTTCAACATACTTAAGGTATACTATACCTGTTTTTATCAACAAAGTTTTATTCATTTGCTACAATTGATGCCTTTTATGCTTTCACAGCACTTACTTGTTTCCAGTCTTGCAATTTAGGCCTACTTGTTTGAAAGTGATGTCTGAAGCTTTCGCAGTATGGAATTTTCATTAGTTAGGCGGGAATTTTCACGTCTTAGTGCATCCATTATGAACTGTAAACTTACTAAGCGTTCATTTAGCTTCACAATTGCCCGATTAGAATCACTACAAAATCGCTTTTTTACTTCTTCACTGACACTTTTGTTCACTTTATGAACACTTACAACTTCACATGACGTCATTTTAGCACACTTCAAAAGATGGTTGTGTCTCCTGTAAACATTTTATGTAGTGAAAAAAATCCACTACACACACCCTGATCTGAGCATGTGGTGTGTATGCAATGACATAACACAGGCAAGCCACTGGCAAGGCATGGCATGGTATGGTGAGCGCAGCTGCACTTGCTGGACATGGATGTTGATGCATAGGTGATGCCCCTTGAAGGTGTCATGATACCTCAGAGAAACCAAACTTACTACAATGTAAATGCTCAAGGCAAATGAAGATTTTGATCTTAGCTCTTAAGATGGGTTCGATGTGCTCAGACATATTGACCAATGTGTTTGAGTTTATGAATCCAAAGAACTCTCTTCATAATTGCTGTAAATAGTTGAAACAATATAGAAGATTATTGTTGAAGATGTGTTTGTCATTCAGTACCTGTAAGTAGCGAGACACTCTCTTACAGCAGCATCGTACCTGAATATGAAGTCAAGTCAGAGTAACTAGACCAGGAAAACAAAAACTAAATGATGACTGTATTGGAAGAAGGAAAATTAAAAGGAACTTAAACACCATACCGCAGACAGATCCGTCATACAGTGTTCCCTACTCATGGTGTTACAGCCAAGTCACTGCAGACACACACAGGAGGAAACACAGCACCTGTAGACCTTACTGAAGGACAAGAAAATGTGGTGTTGGAAAAGAGAGGTTTGGGAAAATTATTTCGAAGAATTATTTGGTTGCCAGGGACAACTCAAGAATCAACATTGGAACTTATATGAATGAGCACATAGATTTTACCGATAATCATGGATTTCAGATAGCAGAAAAGGTGGCAGAAACACAAACTAACACACGTGTCCAGGCCTTCGTCAAGCAAGCAGTAGGTGTTGAAAAAGTGACAAAAACAATGGTGAGATTGTGTGAAAACCTTGACTCTAAAGACTGTGTCATAATTTGTGCAGGTGCAAATCATGTTGCCAGAGATAAGGGTAGTGAACTCATCACTGTGTACTACTCAAATTAGGTAACACAAATGTAGCTGTTGTAAATCAACCACACAGACATGACTTACCTCCTTGGTGACGTGTAAATAACTTAATAGGAAGAGTAAATAAAGAGCTAGAAGAAGTACACAAAAAATTTCTGTAGGTGAACTTAATAAATGTAAGCATGTTAGACAGACCCATGCATACCAGTTATGAGCTTCATTTAAATCACAGCTGGAAACAATTTTTGTTTGAAGAAATCTGTTGTTTAGCAAATTTGAGTCACAAGAGGCTTTGTATAGAAGCAATTCAAAGTACTTTGGACAAATGGGCCATAAAGAAAGATGAGAGGTCTTATAAAAACGACAAAACACAATTTTTATGGAAGTAGACTGTAATACAAAAAAATGTGACGCAAATCTGAATAGCAAATACACACTAAAGACTGTAAGCCAGAATGTACAGTAATTAACAAACAAAGTTGATGAAATAAGTACACTCCTCAATAGTGAGTGGCAAGATGTTTTTGTGAACACTGTTTACAAAATGAGTATTTTCAACACCTAAAAATATTGCATTTTAACCTTGCAGATTGCTTTCATTGAATGGAATCAAAACACAGGGGAACTTGTATGTATGTGAAAGAAAATATAGATTATAAGAGTATAGCCTCTGCATATAAACCAGGTTGTGAAGCAGACTTTGAAATCTCAGCTGTTGAGTTAATGTCTGAAGAAACTATTATTTTATGTGTGTGTACAAGTAGATCTCCTGTTAGCAATATAAGTGGTTTTTTTCATAAAACTGGATGTTGCTTTAGGCAAACTCAAGACAACTATGAAATAAGTGGTAATGTATGGAGATTTTAATATTAACTTACTGAGGCATAGACCTCACAGGGAAGAGTTCTTCAATAATATAAAAGCCAACAAGCTATGTCTGACTGCTAGCTCTCCAACACAGGTAACAAAAACTAGTGTCATTCCCCTCGATCAGGTATATGTAAATATGTGCAAGTGTACATCAGAAAACTTTGATATTGGCTATAGTGAGCACCTTTCGCGATTACTGTCCATACTTGTAAATCACATTTCGACCAGTATACAAACTCTATTACCAATGAAAAGATGGAAAATTTTGAACATTTTGAAGCATAAATTAGACATAGCTTTTCCACAAAGCAAAGTGATTTCCAGAAGCACAGACAGATTCAAGAACAGGCATTAGAGTATCTCGTAAAAGGAAGTTGGATCTTTTTCTGCACTCAAAAACTGACGGCAGTCCAGAATTTCTTAGTTACTTCAAAAAATACAAGTTAGTTTTGAAACACCTCATAAAAGAGTAAAAAAATAAGGAAAATGACAATTATATTATGAAGTCACCCAATACAACTAAGTCCATATGGAAAGCAGTGCAGGATATCACAGGGAAAAAGACAACTCAAAAAAATATTGTGATATCGCACAAGGGCAAGGATGTCACTGCCTAGGGCAGTTGCAAACAGCTTCAGTTCTTATTACAGGTATGAAACTGTTGCTGGAAAATTTGGTAAGCCATAAAATACATCACTGAAAGAACTTTCATC
Source organism: Schistocerca piceifrons (assembly GCF_021461385.2). NCBI lineage: Eukaryota > Metazoa > Arthropoda > Insecta > Orthoptera > Acrididae > Schistocerca > Schistocerca piceifrons. The sequence goes on along the minus strand of NC_060138.1, from coordinate 875,961,360 downwards.
TATTGAAATAAATAATATACCTGTGTTCCTCAGCCCAATAGGCCCAACAGAACTTATAAATATCATTAATTCACTGAAGAGTAATTTTTAAACTGGTATTGATGATTTTCCAGATTATGCTATAAAAATAACAGCAAGACACATACTCTCTCCTTTATTACACACATGGAATTCCTCCTTATCATGTGGTGCCTTCCACAGCAACTGAAAATAGCAAAAGTAAAACCCTATTTTAAAAAGATGATCAGCAATGTATGTGTAACTTTAGGCCTCTGTCATTACTGTCAGAGTTTGAAAAATTTTTTAAAGGTTAGCTTTCACAACTAATTACACTCTTCAACAAGAATAAAATAATTTCTGGATGTCAACATATCTACAGACGACAGCGATCAACTGAAACAGCCATGTTCACCCTGATAAACCTTGTCGTAAATGCAGTGGACAACCACAGAAAAATGTCAGGTTTATTGTTGGACCTAACAAAAGCTTTTGATGTGATTGATCATTCTGTGCTCCTGAGAAAGCTTGAATGGTATGGTGCCAGATAAGTGGATTAAATCATGTTTTGAATATCGCTTTCAGGTAACTGAAATTAAGTACATGGAAGGAAAGGAACTCCAGGCACACCTTTCAGAACCATGTGGACTAAGTCATGATGTTCCACAGGGCTCTATTTTAGCTTCCTTTCTTTTTTGGTATACACTAATGATTTCCTATTACATGTTAGGGATTCTGAACCAGTACTATTTGCAGATGACACCAGTCTATTGATTGAAGGAAATAAAGAAGAAAATCTTACTGCATTTGCTAAAGATATTACGAAAGAAGTGCCTGAATGGTTTACCAGAAACAAGGCTAATAGCTAATCCCCAAAAAATAGTAGTAATGAATTTTCACACAGATCAAAATAAAAATGCAGCACAGCCAGTAATATGTATAGGTAGCCAAAACATTAGTGTTTAGTGAAACTAAATTTCTTGGGATTCATAATCAGGAAAATCTTAAATGGAGTTCTCATATCACATCACTAAATTCGAAACTAGTAAAAATGAGCTATGTAGTAAGAATTCTTTGCGACAATAATAGTACACAAACAGTTAGGGCTGTATAATTTGCTCATGTACATTCAGTACTGAAGTACGGTATCCTTTTCTGGGAAAATGTATACCAGGCCATAACAGTTATCAGGACACAAAAGGCAATTATAAGGATAATGAAACAAGCGATCAAAAGAAAACCATGCAAGCATTTATTTAAAGATCTAAAGATCTTACTCCTTCTCTGCATTTAAATACTGGAAGTACTCGTGCATAACAAAGTATACTGAGAATAGGAAACCTTTTTCTTCAAAACAAAAGTGTACATGATTACAGTACCAGGTCAGAGAGTGACATACATTTTAGTCATTGTACCACCACATTATGCCAAAAAGGTGTTATTATGCAGGGACAAAACTACACAACAGATTATCAAGACATACAAAATCACTTCCTGAACTACAGTGTTTTAAAATGTCTGTGAAAGCCTACCTTCTGAAAAACAACTACTATTCAATCTCACAGTATCTTATGCAAGAAAAAATGTAATTTCTAACTTTAATAATAGAAATAAGTTATAAATATACAGTATTTAATAAAATCTGTAATTACTAACTGTACAAGAAAAATAGCACCAGAAGCACCAGCAGCACCAGCATGATCTAGGTTATTTGTGGAACAGAACAGTGAAACTATAGCAGAAAACAATGAAGTATTTAACAAGAATCAGAAAAACGTTAAGAAACTTACAGGAAGCCCATAAAGTACTTGAAGATGATATTAAAACAGAATTAGAAGCTACTATTAAGGGTGAAGGGGATGACACTCTTAACAAATTAGAGGAATATATCAATAAAAAGTTAAAAGCTACCACTACCGAGTTGGCAGTGACCATATCATAAGCAGTAGCATTTGAAGAGAGCTAATGTCTATAGTTAACACAGAAGGAAAAAATTATTGTTATGAAGGAATAATTAAATGATTTACCTAGCAAAGTACAAATGGATATTAATGCACATTGTGAGTTAGTGAAGAATGAAGTACCCGATCACTTGAAAGAAGTTCATAATAAAGTATAAACCTTAGACAACCAAATCTCAGGTACACAGGAGTAGGTCAAAATGTTAGAGAGGGGAAAATTAGTGAATGGAATTTCGAGCCCCAAGCATCCTCGATAGTTTGGAAGACGTAACAGGAGTTTGTACAACAAAAAGTACAGAATACGGTTGAAAGTACTAGCAGTAAAACCATTTCTTTGGGAGATACTGTAGCCCACAGAAAGGAATTACAGAAATTGCGTAATTCCTTAAAAACTAGACTTTAGAACTAATGAGACTAATAATAATGTTGGTGTACCTCATGTGTTTCTTGAGGATATTCAAGTGGGAAACGGGATAAATTTTTCTAATCAGTTTCCAAACTTCAGATTGGATGAGGAGGTGCACTCAGTAAAATTTTAAGGTTGTTGTCTACATCATCACCAAAAGGAGAGGAGGACTCTAGAAAGATAGATTTTGTGCTTAGTTATCTAGTTGACAATGCAGGAGAATGGGAGAATGCCCATTCTGGTGATTGTTGAGTCGCCAAGTGTGGTTTCAGTTCCCTGAGACTGCAGTCGTGCATGTGAGTTGTGTATGTATGTGTGTGTGTGTGTGTGTGTGTGTGTGTGTGTGTGTGTGTGTGTATTGCTGATGAAGGCCAATGGCTCAAAAGCTTTAATTGTGGGAGTCTTTTTGTCGTGCCTATCTGCGACTCAGCATCTCCACTATATGGTGAGTAGCAACTTTCCTTTTCATAATATTGTTACATTCCATCCTGGATTTTCCATTGTCTGATTCCATTCTAGTGATTAATGCCTGAAAGGATTTTCGGGAAAGTTTTAAAGGAAATATTGGTCTTCCAGAACATAACAAAATTAATACTCGAATTACGTGTCCCAAAGCATTGTAATATTTCTTGGGGTAGTTATAAGTGCTATATAGAATGGCATCTAACTAGACCGAAATATTTAGGTAACACATTAGAGGCACCACATTTAGTAAAAGTGTTAATAAATCAATTGCCACATTATACACATTTAAAGAAATTTAACATAGTAGCTGGAACAACTGTGAATGATGTGTAGGCACATGATGAAAGGCCCCCAGCATGCCCTAAAATTAAGATTTAATAAAAAAATGAAACACCAAGCGATCAGAGAGTTGGCAAAGACGTTAATTAGGAACATGCAGTAAGGCGCAGACAAATGAAAGAAAAAACATTTAATTTTTATACACACATTTTTTTTACACTCTCTTATATGTAGAAGTACATGAAGATGTGCGATTTTAGTGATGAAGTATTGCGAACTCTATGTATCCTATGTGTGCGTGTATAATATTATATTGAACAACAGTATCAAGTATTTTTTTATTGAAGTAAGTGAAGAAACATACAAGGAGGATTTTCTTGATTACGACAAGCGCCGATGTTTCTGGAGTCTGTCGCCTGCAGTTATAATTAAAATGTAAGCAAAGTCTGATGACCAAAAGATACCAAAAGATACAAATAAGCACAGAACATTTTTTAATAACACAATCATATTACATCCTACAAAAATGTGTCTTCATACAAATAGTCAACAATATTTAGTAATATTTATTAATTTATTTTATTTCTTTTTCATTACAACTATCGACCTTTGTGCCAGGACTTCATGGCACCAGTTGTGAGTAGTGTTTGTTAACTATTGCAATAGTAAAAATTTCTATTACATTGTTATGAATATTAAAAGCTAGTTGTCTGTATTTTCTGTTTGCAAAAATTGAGGAGAAACATTTTGAAAGGAATAAGAATGGGACCCTGGTCACGTAAACTTTTCCATAGTAAGCTGTTTTGTTTGGCACAGCAAAGGTAGGACCAGCTACGCGTGTTGTTTGCATGGTTACACTTGGTATCGCTTAATTTGATGTAGCTAGAAACCTTTGCTTCATTATTCCCCTGCTTAAATTTTATTTGCGAAAAATTTACAGAAATTTTTCAGTGTTATGCATAGTGTCAGTGGAACATAAGGAGTTGTGACACAGTAGTGTGCACATCATGATAGCTGTAAGACAGGCTTTTTTTTACATCACCTGAATTGCATTTGTCAGGTGTAAAGATTAGCATATGAAATTTTTAACATTTTTGTGAGCATTTTATTTTTTGCATATTCATACAACATGGCCAAAAAATATATGCCCATTTTTTATAACAATAGTGAAATTGCAATTAGCCAAGATGTCATAGAATTGCGAGATCGAACAATTGAAGTTCAGGAGCCATGCATGCCTACTGCACAAAGTGTAAATTGATCACAGATGAGTGTCACAGGAGTGACAAATGATAGCGACGCTCCACAGCAGAACAGCCATGACGACGCAATGTTTACAAATAACGATTATATATCAAACATCTCCCAGAGCGACATACCGCTCATGAATGAAACATTGGAGAGCGATTCCAATATGAATTTTGACAACACGTTATAAACACCACTTGGTCACAACACATTAACATGGAAAGTACACCTGACAGCAACCACAGTGGTACAACTGAAGCACTTCTATGGCAGTTATTATCTAACATAAATGTGAAATTTGATCCTATGAAACTCAATATGAACACCAATTTCAGTGCTATGAAACAAATATGAATACCAAAACTGATAGTTTGACACACAATCTGAACAGTGTCACACAAGATCTAGATACAATGAAACAGGAACAAAAACAAGTATTCAAGAATTTGCAAGACACAGTCTCACAGAAATTCGAAGACATAGCCAAAAATTTTTGTACTGAAATCAACGAAAAATTGAATTATATGAAAAAACAAGTAAAGCATGAAATACTTTCTGAAGTTAACAGTAACATTACAGAGCTAAAACAGACGGTTGATTCTTTTAACAACCATAATGCTCTACTAGAACAACAGATAAAGAAAACCACAAACACAAACATTGCAGCCACACAAAACCAGTTGTGTTCAACAGCAAAAAAGGTACCCACTGTTGTTAACAAGCTAAATAAAAACTATGAAAGTGTACCTCTAACTGTAGAAGAGGTTACTTTAAGGGTAGCAACATTAGAAGTTGACTAAGCATGTGCTAAGAAGGAGAGAGAGAAGATCAATGAAAATTTGAGTGATATCATTAGTCAAGCTAAAGCATGTACATTAGATAGGGTAATACCATTGCAGAGAAGTTAGTAACAGATTGTAAGTAGTACACAGATGTAGTAGAAAAGGCTATTCAGAAAAATGAAAATGAAATAGTGAACAAGCCACAGAAAATTGGATCCGCAATGTTTTAGAAGAAAATATTACCTGATTTCGATATATGTATGTAAATAGTACACAGGCTACAGTGAACAAACCACGACCTGTTGGTATTTATCCACAAATTGTCACTAATCCCACAGCAGATACCAGTGACAGTTGTAGAGTGCAAAATCTAATCATACCCACAACTCCAACACCTGAGCAATACAGGTTCAACCATTAACCTAATGTCAAATTCATTTTTTTTATGAACTGAAGAAGAGAGGCAAATTCCCAACATTTCCTATGCAAAACTGCAAGGAGCAAACTAAATTGGTTAAACATCTGGCACTTATTCCATTACAAACTGAACATTTTATATGAAGTGCAACTTTCTTATAATGAACAAACTTATAGTTAATTGTCTTATTGGCATGGACACATTTAGAACATACAAAATGCAGACTCACATAGGTAGCCATAAGAAGTACTTTTATGTAAAGGAACGATCTTTTCTATTGATTTAGTCAGATTTAGCCAAATCTAGTGGTACAGTATTCCTTTCCAGCCGTATATTTCACAAACAAATTTGATGCTGAAGAAGAAGCGAACAATGAGGTTAGTTAAGAAATGATAGAGCATAAAATAAGTGAATCACAGTTACTAAATGAAAAGCAACGACAAGAACTTTCTAATTTGTTATTTAAGGATGCCAATGTTTTCAGTAAGGAGCCAGGAGTAATCAAAGACTATGAATATAAATTTGAATTTCAGGCACATGAAAGATTTTGTGTAATGTCATATCCTATTCCATGGGCAAAAAGAAAGGCAGTAAGGGAAAATATCGATCATATGATTAAATGTGGATTAACAACCTTCATTTTCACCCTATTGTCGTCCAATATTACCAGTAAGCAAGTCACATGGTTCTGTAAGACTGATGCTAGAGGTATCAATAGCATTATAGTGCCAGTAAGCATAAGACCATACAATTTGGACGAACAGATTCTAAAATTTTACAAATAAAAATGTTTCAGCATACTCGATCTAAAAATGTCCTACTAGCAAATATAGCTCCACAAATATAGCATTTGTTTGTGGTGGCAGAAGTTACGAATTCCGTGTTCTATCTTTTGGGCTGAACATTGGCGCAGGAGTGTTTATATCTTCATTGGACAGTGCTTCAGGACCAGAATTGCTTAGCAAAGTCACTGTTTACGTAGATGACATGCTAACAGCTACACCTACTTGGTTACAACATACCAGGCTCATTGAACAGGTGCTTCAACGATTTGCAATTTCGCATAAGATGCAATTTAAAAAAAGTCTAGTTTTGGTACGGAGCAAGTGAAATTTTTAGGACATGTTGTGTCAGAGGCCATACACAATTTCCAGCTCCAAGGAATAAAAAACAACTAAAAGCTTTTTTAGGACTAGCTTCGTTTTTTCGTAAGTTTGTACCACAACAACAGATGAACAGTGATGCATTGTTGAACTTGTTACAAAAAAATAGACTTCGGTTATGGGATGATAAATGTCAAGAGGACTTCAATAATATTAAGCAGGCATTAGTCAATGTAAACATTCTTAGCCACCCTGACATATGCAAGGATTTTTGTCTATGCAGAGATCCCCCATCTCAGGGGCTGGAGGCATGCTTGTTCCAGATGTGAGGGGAAGAACGTAAGGAAGTACCGAAGGTCATCACTTTTGCTAGTCGAACGTTATCAGAAGCACAAAGATCTTACTCTGTATCGGAATTGGAAATTTTAGCTGTAATATGGGCATTAAAACAGTTTGAATATTTTTTGTGGGGTAAGAATGTCAAAGATTACTGTGACCATCAGCCACTGTCATTTCCTTTACCATGTAAACTACTGCACTGTAGATTAGCCAGGTGATGTCTGTATTTACAAGAATTCATTTATATTAAAGTAAGTCAGAATGTTATTTCAGATGCCTTGCCTCGGTTACCACAACCTTTAAAGGAATTTGGTGAATCAATCGAACAGGATTCATAAATCAGAAAGTTATTCATGCAAAGTCCAGCACAACAGCCTGATTACCATAAGTTTTGTAAGAAAATAAAAATTATACAAAAGCAAGATGTCAGATGGAGTAAAGTCATGCAAAACAGTAAGCAAGGTAATGGTGGAAAGGTAAGTACATGGTATCAGAAGTACAACTTCGTTTTCTTTCATAGGAAACATGAAAAATCTGATGAATGGTGTGTGTGTGTATTCCTGAAGATCATCTCGACGAATTTATAAGACACAGACATGAAGTACGGGGAATTAAGGAGTAGGCAAATGTACTGAAAAAATTGTAACATTTTGTTATTTTCCGAATTTGAGAAGGCGAGTCGTACAGGTATTAAGAAAGTGTGCAATATGTCAAAAATCAAAAAGTCCAATGTGTCAAAATATACTAAGCTACACCCAATACCCACAAAAACCCTCTAGATCCCTGGAAATAACTGGTCCATATCCAAGAAGTAAAGAAGGAGTACGATACTTAGTAGCACTGTACGAGATTTTCTCAAAACATGTCAAAATGTGTGCCATTAAAAATGCAACAGCCACAAATATCAGAAAAATAATTGAGGGAGACTATTTGAGAAGAGTAAGTAAGCCAAAGGTACTACTAACTGATAATGCTTCATACTTTGTTGGGAAAAAGTGGAAACAATTAATGACCTCACAGGACATAAAGCACATAATAGTAAGCCGTTTTAACCCCGAAGCAAGCTCAGTACAATAAGTCTTTAAAGAATTTACCCAGTTTATTAGGACACACTCTCCTCACAAACACACTCGGTGGGTAGAATCGTAACTCCTTTCATGCAAGTGATCAATAACCTTCCACATTCTTCAACAGGTTTCACACATAACGAATTGATGTTCCAGACAAAACAAAAAATGAGTGGGAGTTCCCCTTACCAAAGGTACCCACTACAGAAATGACACCCCAAGAAAAACAAACAAGCTATACTTACACTAGAAAACATGGCCGACAAGAAAAAAATAGATGTGGCAATTACTCTATTCAGGACCACATGCAATTTCCAAAATACCATTTTTCTGAGACATACAGGTTAGTTTATGAGAAGACAGCAAGAAACAAGTGTCTGCAGCCTCACAAAGATATAGAAGCCTCTATAGAATGACGAAGTGTGGTAATTTTTTTTATGGCAAGGTAATTGTGCATAGTGTACATAATTCTAGGTGTAATTTTTCTGCTGGAGTGTATTTTAAGATAAAGTATAGGCATAAGTAATTTTTTTATTTGTAAATTTAGGCATAAAAATTATCAGCAGTGAGAAGTAACATACCGCTTCATGTGAAGCAAAAGAATAAACGAAATTAGCTTATGGCTCAGCTGTCTCACGCTCAACAATACACGCTGAAGTCAGTAGCAAGAGAGGAAACAGTGACCTGTCGGCATGCGCGACTGACTGGCAGAAAGTGCAACCAAAACAGGAATGCAATATGTACCTACCTTTAATACAAAGTAAACGGACATACTACGCAAATACATCTACTATTTAAGAAGTAAGGAACCTATTGATATATATACACAGAGAGTTAATTAAATAATGAGCTATATACAACATATTTACAACCCAAAGAAGCATTATGAAAACTATATGAGATGTGTAAGCTAAGGGCTACCACAAAATACTGCGAGAGATGTCAAATAATTTTCTTTGCAGAGTAAATAATCGTAAAGGCTAACAGAATAAATGAATGTCTATAAATTTAAAGAAAGTATGGAAATATCTGTGGATGTATGCAGTGAGTAAATGTATCAGTGGTCACTGAGCTATGAAATGCAACTAGTTTTAACTCAATATAAGTTTTTTCATTCAGCGACCAGTGAAGCATCATGGAACAAAGAAGAGAATTCCATGGAGTGTAGCAGGTTCCAAATGAAGGAACAGGCTGCACTTCGATTAAACAAGGCAAAGGAAAAATGAAATATGCATCGTCATAGTGTGTTTTTGGTCGAAACTCTTTGCCTTTACAAATGTCTGCTTGTGTCTGTGTATGTGCGGTTGGATATGGGTGTGTGTGCGAGTGTATACCTGTCCTTTTTTCCCCCTAAGGTAAGTCTTTCCGCTCCCGGGATTGAAATGACTCCTTACCCTCTCCCTTAAAACCCACATCGTTTCGTCTTTCCCTCTCCTTCCCTCTTTCCTGATGAAGCAACCGTTGGTTGCAAAAGCTTGAATTTTGTGTGTATGTTTGTGTTTGTTTGTGTGTCTATCGACCTACCAGCACTTTAGATTGGTAAGTCACATCATCTTTGTTTTTAGATATATTTTTCACATGTGGAATGTTTCCCTATATATATATATATATATATATATATATATATATATATATATATATATATAGTTGTGTAAAATCTGAATATTTGTAATAGGTACGATGTAACACCCAATATTGTGCCTTATTAGGTACATTGGTATCATGAGTATGTAATCATGTAATCATGACTGTACTAAACTTGTAAAAAAATGCTATGACGTTTGCAAAAGACACCAGTTGGTGTCTCCACGCAAAAAAATACAATAAATAAATAAATTAATGTGTGATAATCTGCATTCGAAGTATATTGACATATTCAAATCTGAGATGTGGATGGTTAAATATGAAATTAAGTTTATTGCTAGTGTTAGGTCACAGCTGTTACCTAATAATGTATTTTAATTTGAATGAAGAAAACACCCCGCATTCTTATAACCTAAAAGCACAATTATTGTTATGGAGTGTGTAACAACTGAACATGAACACCATGGTATGATTAATTAAGAGAGACATCTTCTATGCTAATTCTTCAATACCAAATAATTAATCATGCATGAAAATTTAAAGAAAACATTCCATATATTCATTAACGATAAATGAAATGGATAACAAATTGTAATAACACATCAGGTATGTTACATTTACTTGTAAAGAGTGGGGTTAACGAGTTTTGGATGTTTTCTTTTCTCTCAATGGGGGTACCTGTAGTATAACATTGGTTATTTGTGAAAATGACCTACATTCCACTGAGAACACTCAAGCTTATGAAAGATGGTTATGTCTCTTATAAATATTTTATCTAATGGAAAAGATCCACTGTGTGCACTGTGACTGTGATCTGTACAGATATTGTGTATGCACTGAAGTGACACAGCAGGAGCAAGGTGCAGTGGAGTGAACACAGTAGCACCTGGTGAACATGGATGTTTATGCCTTGGCGATACCTCTCGAAGGTATCATGAACATCTCAGAGAAACCAAACATATTACACTGTAAATACTAAAGACAAATGGAGATTATATGTCTTAGATCTTAAGTCAAGTTGATTGTGGTTGGACATACCGATTGACGTGTTTGAGTTTATGAGTTACTGATATTTGGATCTCTCTTCATAACTGATGCAATTGGTTGAAACAATAGAGATGATTATTGTTGAATACATGTTCATCATTCAGTAGTTGGGAGTTGTCAGACACACTCTTACAGCATCACACTGCCTTGATACAAAGTCAAGTCAGAGTAGCTATGCCATGAGATCAAACCTAAAAAGTGTCTACTTTGGAAGAAGAACAATTAAAAGTAACTTAGGCCACATCACACTGGCAGATACACCACACAGTGTTCCCTACTCTCATTGTTACAGCCAAGTCGCTGCACACACGCACTGACAAAGAAACACAGCAGCTGTATGCAACAGACATCAATTTGGCATGGACTTTACTACTTGCTTAGATATGCATTTATATAACACTTCAGAACAAATACACAAAATAGGTAAGAATAACATTGTCTTCATTCTGTATGAAAAGAAAGATTTTACATGGGTTTTCATTCAGAAATCACTTCTGAACATTGGTTGTTTTATGAGATCACATTGAACTGTGGCGTATCGAGATTGTGATTTATTGTTCTATGTTGCTGCTTGCATCAATCGGGAACCCATGACAGTTGTGCAGACAGGTAATCATTGGGCTCAGGAAGGCCATACTCAGTGCCTTACAAAATCTTAGCAGTGTTGTGCAACTAGTGCTCAACCATACATGATCCTACACCTACATCATGATTCTTGATCAGGAAATGGGCGAGTTTGCTGCAAGAGATGTATTCCACCTGGGCAATGCAATGACAACTGGAATCATACAAATGTTCAGCATGGCAACCGCTGTTGTATCTTTCCTTGATGAAGCAGCAGCAGAGAGAGATGCGCAAACAGTGATTACACAATAATAAAAAGAATGAATCCAGTAGTGGCACCACATCGGATTTTCAGAAAAGTCCTCGTTCAACATCTAGTGTCGCAATGGACCTGTCCAAGTGTGGAGGTTCTAAGGAAAATGAACATTGCGCGATTAAATTTGTCATCATCATACGGACACAGCACATAGTGTGATAGTATGTTAGCACATCAGGCTCTACATTTCTGCTGTATTATGGCTGATGGCTATGCTATATCTTCAAGGTATCTGAAACTTTCAACAAGATAACTCAAGACTGCATGTTGCCTGTGGTGTCCTGACCAAATGCAGTACATAAGGTATTCCAACAGTTGCCCTGGCCAACACATTGATTACTAGGGCACAAAGCAATAAGTGAAAAAGAGCTAGGTTATAAAGCAGGCACGTGTGTAGATAGTAGTGGCAGAGTTGAACAATGTGCTATTCATCTATGGGGTAGCACACTGGACTCACATTCGGGAGGACGACGGTTCAAACCCTCATCCAGCCATCCTGATTCAGATTTTCCATGATTTCCCTAAATCGCCGGGATGGTATCTTTGAAAGGGCGCGGCCGACTTCCTCCCCCATCCATTCCTAATCCGTTGGGACTGATGACCTTGCTTTTTGATTCCTTCCCACAAATCAGCTCCACTGTTATACAAAAGGTCATACACAAGTGCAAGGAAGAATGGCTGCAGGTGAAGCACAATAACCTGAAGACTGTGAAACTAAATACCTGTGGTGCTCCTCATGCTAGTCAGAGTTATGATGTGTCTCACTCTCTTATCTCTGCATGGAACTTAGCACCCTTTTGACATGGACTTTTGCTTCACTAGGAGACCCCATATTTATAGTGCCTATAACTACACATTTCATTACATCATATTTTAGTGGCATGCATCTTATTTTCTTTCGAAAGCTCAGCTGTAAATTTAAGTGTTGATCTGCCCTCTATTTCAGAGGACATTGAGATGAATGTGATAAAAGTTCTAAAATTTTGCGTGTTATCCGGATTCTAGTCTAAGCTTTTAGTGTTCTGTAAGTGACTGGTCCAATATTTTCCTTAGTAACATTTTTTCTTTACTATTTTAAGTGTTTCAATACCTTATTTCTTGTTTTTGTTGAAAGTTTTAGAACTGTATAATACATTAATAATGTGGAGCGATCTTAAATGGAGCAACTACATAGAAGTAATTTTCATAAAATCAGATACTGAACTGACAATCATTGGAAGTATGTTAAGCAAATGTAATTAATCAAAGAAAGAAGTTGGGTTATAGAGCACTCTTTCAACCAATTCTTGGGTATCACTCATTAGTCTGGAACCATTACAGGGTAGGATTAATAGAGAAGCTAGAGAAGATCTAAGAAAGAACTGTGTATTTTGCTGCAGGTAGTTTTTAGGAACCATGAGGGGTTTACAGAGATTCCCAGAAAATACCAGTGGTAGAAGCTGCAAGAGAAACATTATGCGTTATAGACAGGATCTGCAACATCCCAACACTGCATCAGTATATGATGAATATGACACTCACTGAAATGCTGTGGTATCTCATCACTGCCACTTAGCTGGAAATCCAAGAGCTTTATATCAGAAACATATACCAAGAAAGTCTACATATTTTTAAAATATTGAGCTTATATAATGCTTACTCCTACATACAGTTTATGAAATGCCCACAAATGGGGGGGGGGGCTGGGGGTTGTATGGAATTCTGCCTTATGGCAGGTCTTGTCATGGGTTAAGCCTCCTTTGGTATTGTTCAGCATTTGATATTTTCTTTTACCTCTTCCCCTTTTTCCCTCCTCCATTCTTTCTATTCCTTCCTTCAATAAACAGACCCTCCTCAAACAATGTCCAATCTAGTTCCGTTTTCTCTTTCTGGTGACTTTCAGCATGTTTCTTTCTTCTCCAACTCTTCTTAATAGTTCCTCATTCCTTACTCAGTCTTTACATTTCACTTTTTCCATTCTTCTCCATATCCACATCTCTAGTGCCTCCAATCTTCTTTCATCTTCCTTCTTCAATGTCCAGGTCTCTGCACCATATAGTGCAATGCTCCAGATATAACATTTGGCAAGTCTTCACCTCAGATCTTTGTTTCGTGGTCCACAAAGTAATTTCTGTTTCCTCTTAAATCCTTCTTTTGCCATTGCAATTCTTTTCCTAATTTCTGTTGAGCAATACATTTCATCCATTATTACACTTACCAAGCAATGCAAGTTATTCACTTGCTCTATTTCCTCTCCCCCTATTTTCATATGGCATTTTCTCCCCTTTCCTCCAATTACCATGCTTCTCGTTTTCTTCTTGTTAATCTTCATTCCACAGTCTTCTAATTTTGTGTTTAGATCATCTAACATTTGTTCCATCTCTCTTGCACTCTCTGCCATCACAACCATGTCGTCTGCAAATCTTATACACTCCACTCTCCGTCGCCCTATACAAACTCATCTCCTTCCATCAATACCTTCACTAACACCTTCACTAATAATTTCCCCCAGATATATATTGAAAAGTGTTGGTGATAAACAACAACCTTGTCTTACAACTCTTCCCAGTTCAATTTCTTCACTCACCACACTTCCTATTCTTACTCTTGCTCTCTGGTTCAAATATACATTTCTAATTACCCATCTATGCTTCCAGTCAACTCCATGTTTCCTCAGGATTTCCATCAGTTTGTCCCACCTGACACAGTCAAAAACTTTCTCAAGATCAATGAACACAACAAACCCCTTCCTTTTCTTCTCCATGTACCTCTCCCCTATCACTTTCAGTAGCCCAATGGCTTCTCTAGTTCCCATTCCTCGCCTGATACCAAATTGTTCATCACCTATTACGCAATTCAGCTTTCCATATAGCCTTTTGTTGAGCGTCCTCAGCAAGTCTTTGGCTGTATGCGATATCAGGTTCACTGTTCTATGTTCCTCACACTTTTTGCTGTTCTTTTTCTTTTCAATAGTTATTAAGATACTTTCTATAAAGTTCTTTGGCTATTTTCCTGTCATATATATTTGATTACACAATTCAATCAACTCCTTTTTCCCTTATTTCTCCAATGACTTTAACAGTTCCGCAGGAATCTCATCAATTCCCATTGCCTTTCTGTTTTTCGTCTCCTTGATAGATTCTTCAATCTTACTAGTTAGTATTGCATTTCCTTTGTCATCATCTGCAACTTTATCTTCTTCTTCTATCCCAAGGTCTTCTTCAATTGGTTGGCTGTCTGCAGCATATAGCCATCCTTTATATTCTTCCATCTTCTCATTGTTTCTTGGGGTTCACTCACCATTTTACTGTCTGCTGCCTCTACTTCCTTTAGTCCATTGTTGTTTCTCTTTTCTCTGAATGTCAAATCCATTGCTTCATTGTACATCAAATCATATTTTCCTTCTTTCTCTAATTTCTATATCTTGACACACTTTTCTGTCAGCCATTTCTGCTTTGCTTTTTTTGTCTCCCTTCTTAATTCATTATTTAACCTCCTGCAGTTGCAGTTCCCTTCTTCTGTGTTTACAGTTTTCCATTTCCTGCGATCATCCATCTTGGTTATCATATCTGATTGTATATTTTATCATGTTCCACATTATGGTCAGACAAGAACTGAAAGTCTTATCATTTTCGTAATCACTGATATAATAAAATCAAAGGCTCCCCTACGTAGGCTTCTTTGGATTATAACAACAGAACTGACTCATATCTAAGTAAACCACTGTGTCCTTATCTATAGCAACATTTCTTAACTGATACATAAAGTTATTTCAACAAATATGTATCAAAAGATCAATCACAGAATTGCAGTTTGCACAGAATCGCGGTCTTGGTGCTTGGTTCCTGTTTGAGATAAGAACATGGTCTATATGTCTTTGTTTTAGCCTGAACCAGCGACCATTTCTATAGCCCTTCAAACACATGTCTTACAGTAGCTATGCCACAATATATTAAGCAAGCTTTGAACGAAGAACAGACAGACATATTATGCGGATTGATTAATTCCTTCCTCAATGGTTTTAATTTTGGCTAAAATTGATGCTCAGTTAAAGGCACCATTTTTATGTGTACTGTTCAGATTTCACATGCAACAACTATCATCATCGTTTGGATTTTACATGCAGAAACATTCACCTATAAATAGCTCCAGGCTGGAGCGAGACTGATTGCTCAAATTTGGTCCACTGGTGTATTGGACGCTAGTCTAAGATAAGTTTTAACCATCTGAAATACCATGCTTCGTTTGGATATTACATGTAAAAAACATGTTTTTTTCTGGTAGGCTTTGAAGTGTGCCACTTCTATACTTCATGCTTGTATGAATCGGTTCAAACTTGGCACGAAGGTAGATAAATAGTTAAAGTCAAAATAGAATTTTTTTATCCAGTAAGCTTTATCTGTTGTTGATATATGATGGTTTAAGGCACAGCTAAATGTAGCACATTAAATTCGTTCTTACGTGAATTGAATACACAGAAACTGTTTAAAGTGAATCAGATAAATAAAAAATGTATTCTTAAAATAAAATAGAAAACTCGCTTTCAAAAGTTTTGCTTCATTCGGATTTTATGCGCACAAAACACATTTTTCGTGAGTTTCCTTACATGCGATACTTGTGTGTTTCAAACTTGAGGAATTTTGTTCAAATTTTGTTAGAAGGTAGATAAATACAGATAATTAACGGCCGTCTTGTTGCTTTGTGAAACGTTTATCTGTTGCCACGATACAGCTGTCTACAGTTCCATATAAAATGCATGTAAAATCTGGTTTTCCGTGAAATATACATGTTGAGACTGTTTAAAGTGACACAGGTGATGATAAAAGATGTGTTGTTACAGTAATTATAAGACGGTTTGCAAAAATCTTTCAACCTTTGGGTTTTTCAACCGAAAAATCATACGTTTGCACATGAAATTGTGTTATGTAGAAATGTGGTTCATTGTAAGAGCTGCATTTGGATATAATATAAAAAGTTGTTTATTATAGTTGAGTTTTTCATTGAACATTTAAAGCCTTGTTCATGATCATGCATAGCATTAAACTAACCCGAAAATTGCAGTAAAACTCCGTTTTTATGTTTCCACATTTTATGTTTTCCAGCTGTTTACATTCACTTTTGTCAGTTGAAACATAAGTCCTATTCTCTTCATACAATGTTTTCCCATCATTAACAGTTCTGTGTTACAACATTTCCCTTTAACATTGAGTTTCATGCAGATTTCAACAAAAAGTCTATCGTATTCCTGCTCAGAGTCATCCTTGGAACAAAGCAGAAAACGCAGACTGTATGCAAAGTTATCGATCACATAACATAGCTTTAGGACTATATGCAGATTTTCATTGTCGGCGCGTTGTGTCACGGCTGTCAGAACTGTAGGTTTGCAGTGTTTGGAAGGGAGGGAATGTATGCTGAGTCACTGCCATAATGATAATCACGTTCTGATAGTAGTGACTCCAGAAGAAACCTTCCTTCTGCTCACTGTATTTGTGTTACAACAGCTTTAATTGAATTTCACAGTCATTTATGTAAATAAACACTGCTTTTGAAGACAACTACCTCTTTAATGAGCTACCAATAATCGTTGTTACTTCCAAATGAAATATGCTAATCCGTACTGGACAAGCAGTCAGGTTGGTACAGCCTAATGTCTGATGTAAAGCTTCTCTGTAATAAAACTCTTATAACCTTTCTGGCTGAGAAAGATGGCAGAAATTGTTGTCATGTTGCGGAACATCCTGACGAGGAATGTTTGTTTTCAGAATGTTTGCTTTGCTTATATCTGACATCAGGTCATATCGACCTAAGACGGATTAATGTATTTCACTCGGAAGTAACAAAGATTCCTAAAAGCCCACTATAGCTACACTGAACAAATAATAAAAAATCTAGAAAAAGACAATTACATAGTAGGAATAAATTTAGATCCCTCCAAAGCTTTTTACACTGTCAATCACGGCATTCTCTTAGAAAAACTGGAAGCATTAGGTATTTATGGGACAGAGAAAAGTGACACAGAATACGGGGGCGTGCATAAAATATAATATATAATGGAAACTGATTAAATATTGCTGCTTGAATAATTTAAAAAATTGGAAAGAATAACTGAAAGAAATTGGAAGGTACACATATTCTGACTGAACTTTTAACTGGCGTTAATATCAACAGACCTTCAATATTCAATACTTATTTTCAGCATTAAACTCTATATACTTCTTTTTCTTGTTACTTTCATTGTGCATTCAGCTTGGCATGACAGTACTGGTTCCGGATCGCCCCTCCTCTGCTCACGCAAATGCTTCTTGTTTGCTTAGAGCCTCTTGATGCAGGATTCTCGGCGCGGGGGAAATGATGTACAGATGTGATTATAAATGAACTTCATCTCACTAATAAATTTTATAACACTGTCTGGTTAGAATACACATTTCTGAACAACCTTAATGCAGCAGAACTCGTCATGCGTGCTACCACTTAGAGACAGCCGGCCGATGTGCCTGAGCGGTTCTAGGCGCTGCAGTCTGGAACCGAGCGACCGCTACAGTCGCAGGTTCGAATCCTACCTCGGGCATGGATGTGTGTGATGTCCTTAGGTTAGTTAGGTTTAAGTAGTTCTAAATTCTAGGTGACTGATGACCTCAGCAGTTAAGTTGCATAGTGCTCAGAGCCATTTGAACTTAGAGACAAACAAATGAATATATAGAGATTAAAAAATTGAAGAACGTGTCTCTACTTGAATGAGATTTTCACTCTGCAGCAGGTAAGTGCTCTAGTATCTGAGCTACCCAAGCACGACTCACGCCCCCGTCCTCACAGCTTTATTTGTGCCAGTACCTCGTCTCCTACCTTCCAAACTTTACAGCTCTCCTGCGAACCTTGCAGAACTAACACTGCTGAAAGAAAGGATATTGCGGAGACATGGCTTAGTCACAGCCTGGGGGATGTTTCCAGAATGAGATTTTCACTCTGCAGGGGAGTGTGCGCTGATATGAAACTTCCTAGCAGATTAAAACTGTGTGCCAGACCAGGCCTCGAACTTGGGACATTTGCCTTTCGTGGGCAAGTTCTCTACCATTGTGAGGACGGATCGTGAGTCGTGGTTGGGTAGCTCAGATGGTAGAGCACTTGCCCACAAAAGGCAAAGTCCCGAGTTCGAGTTTCAGTCCGGCACACAGTTTTAATCTAACTGGAAGTTTCATGTCTCTACTAGTATTGCTGGTACAAAATAGCTTTATATATATATATATATATATATATATATATATATATATATATATATATATATGTGTGTGTGTGTGTGTGTGTGCGTGTGTGTGTGTGTGTGTATAAAAAAAGAATGAGAGAAAAAATAATAATAACGATAATGTGATTTATTACAATTGCGCCCCACTGTGCACTCACGCCATACGGAGATGCGCAGTGTCCGGGCTTACTTCCCTTTTTACTGGTTGATAACTCTGGCTGGTGTGGGCATAGCCTTTATTTTTCGGCGATTGGAGTCGGGGCAGTGGCAAGGGGGTGGGCTCCCCAAATGGAATATCATTTTACACTGGATAAAATTACCTCAGAAATCAGCGAATATATTACTTCAACAGATTCACTCATTTTTTATATAATTATGTAGTAATATAGGTTACAAAGTATTTCAAATACATTTCAACAAAAGAATAAGAGCAGCAAAGAGCTTACTATCTAAACCAGTAAATAACATTTAACTTAAAATGGGCGTCTTATTATTTATTAATATACATTGGGTTTATATTAATGTGTGAGTACCACTTACAATAATCAAGAAAGCTAAATATGTCGGGTATGCCTACCAACACTTAATTTTCTGACCCCAGACAAAAACTTCGAAATCGCCAGACATCTGGGTCAAATCGCATTATTTTCCCGGGCACACACCTTCTGTAGACACGTTTTTACCCTGAACTCTAAAACAGCTACCAAAATCTACTTTAAACAACATCAAATTTTACCAATTTGTCAGTTGGGGACCCAACCTCTCTTTTTGATAAGCGATACTTCATTCCCCCATCCCCCCCCCACCATCACCACCACTATCCACCCCCTTGGCCGACTTCTAGAATCGCCCCTGATTGGAGTTATACTATATGGTTATCAATATGGTTATCAATTTATATAGGCATGTCAACTTCCCTTAACACATACATGCATAAGTTTCCTTTCATAACAAAGTCTTGCTGTAGCTGCATACTTTCATTATTGTCAGTCAGTATCTGTGAAGCACGCGCGTGCAGCTCGACATCCGTTACCATCCCAGCTTGCTTTCACATGTTTAATACAAAGTCAGAGTGCCTGTGTCGTGCGTTCACAGTAGCCTTCACTGCACAGATTCGTGAAGCTTGTGTTCAGTGGAGTGATTCTTTCTGAAATCTTCGATATGGTGACAACTGGTGTCCATGTTACCCGCCCAAGGAATGTGTTACACCGCGTCACTCTCACTTATTCAGTGAGGAGACCAGCTGTACATGCGACACTGTCGATAACGTAAGTTTCGCGCCCCTTTTACGACGTTCTCGAGCACAGAAAATTCATGTTTATACGACGTTGTCGAACACAGAAAATTCATGTTTTTACGACTTTGTCGAGCACAGAACCCACATGTCTCACACGCACACTTAACACTTTGCAGCCAGATTTCATATGTTTTTTGCACTTTGTTTTTGAGCATCTGTCATAGCGTTGTATTACACAAAGTTTCTTTAGTGTCGTTTCCACACATAACAAAAAAAAAAACATGCAAATAAACTACAAAAATAAACTTAAACTATTCATTTGCTGACATGCTATTTTCGCTGTTTATATACATTGTAGTCTCATTGTCATTTTGTTATAGTACATTTACTTAAATTATAATTTCGTCATTCAATTCCAATTACATGAGTGCACTTTTTACTCTTATTTGGTTTTACATTCTTTACATAACATTCATACAATAATAGATTCTTTTTTCCTTTATGGGAAAATTGACATACATTTCATTTCAATGTACAACGACTTCCTGTCGGAGGATATTTATCAATTTAAAAGAATAGATTCTATGTGCTGCTCAGAGAACTGTGCGTGGCCTCGCCTCTGGCATTCTACAGGAAGGATCTACACACTACAGGGTTGCGGAAGGTTCACAGAAACGCATTCATGTGCTCAGTTACGTGTCGTTGACGGTCTTAACTGTGATCTCAAGAACAAAATAGTCTGTTGTTTATAAATACAACTTATTGGTATCGAATATTTATTCAGTGTTTAAGCTCAATATTTACTTGTTATGTTCATTGTATAAAGGATAACCATTTCATATGCTGAGGTATACGGAGTTGTATCATCAATACTATGTGTTATGTGCAATGAGCGTAAAACAGTGTTTATATTAGTAACAAACATGTATAAAAATTTCAATGTAAATGAGATGTTCGACGTTTTCATGGATTGTCGACGCTCGCAGTAGTTTGGATTCGACCCCTTGATTATTTTGTAGTGCTCCACCTTAGTTCAGTATTGTGATATGTGATGTACTGCAACTGCTTTCTTCTACACATATTTTCACACTATCACATTCATACATATCATAAGCTTACAACTATATTTACTTGTGGTGAGGTCCTTTCTCATGTTTATGTGGTACCTAACACTCGACAATCATTATCTCTCTTCACTTTAGGACGTGCTTCGTTCCCTGGAAAGAAAACCTTAATGCTGACTTAGAACTAAGTCTTTATAGATAAGTGTATAGTGGCTTGATAGTCACTAATACCTCTTTCATATATTCAGCCATGTATTCATTTACTTCAGTGTGCAGTCATGCTTTCACAAACTCATTTAATGTCATGTGTGCATCTCTACATACCTTATAAAGCTGAAAGATGAAGTGTATTATCCGGTTTGCCACTCATATTGTACTCGCTTGTTTGCCTGCAGTATTTTTAATTAAATTTATATATATATATATATATATATATATACATATATATATAGTGTATATAGTAGCGTAACTTCAGTAAATATCTCATAATTTAGGATCCATTTCCATGTATATAATGCCTTAGCATTGTCGTAGTTGTATTATAGACTCTCCCGCAATTTCCTAAGTCCCTTTTTATGCAATAGGCTATATGACTGCTTGTACAAGCTGTAGCTCATAGGGTTAGTTTGTTTTGGGTGCTCCAACACTTTCAGCTATGTTCAAACGTACCTACATTCTGTATTTTAATTTAAAAAACTTACCTGTTACCAATTGTTCGTCTAAATTTGTGAGCCATATGTTTGTGGCTATTACAGCGCCATCTATCACAAAGTGAAAAAAGTGGCCCAACTAAAACATTCACATTTCTTTAGGTACTACACGAATATGTAATAAAAAATAGGCATTCCTATTTAAAAAAACGGAGTTGATATCTGTTTTACCTATGGCAGCACCATCTAGCAGGCCAACTATAGCGCCATCTGGTTTCTCCCTTCAAGCTAGACAAGTTTCGTTCTTTGTAGTTTTTTCGTTTGATCCTTATTTCGTGAGATATTTGGCCCAGCCACTATCAATGGACCACTCTGTATACCTTTCCTATGTTTAGTCCAGGTTTCAGGGTTGATTACTGTTTGTTGTATTTTATCACTGAGTGATAATTCCGGTATCAGTATCTTGGGCAAAGGTTTTTTCCCATTCATCTATCTGTTTGCAATTGAACATCAGCTCATTTGGTGTAAATCAAGTTGATCTATGGGGAAGGTTGTTAACTTGTAAGAAAGGAGTGACATATTCAATCTACTTGGTATGTTTACGAGGTATATAGGTCCTCACAAATCTGTTGAATTTCTTAAACACCCATCCAGTGGGGGATGCTTTGGGATGAAATTTGAATCTAAAATGTGTTTGATTTGGTTGGAAACTACAAACTCTTTCCATTTACATCCAACAAAATATGAGGCATTCTCTGCTAACATGACTTCTGGTTTTCCCACTCTTGCGAAATAATCCTCTTTAATTCGTCTTATAATTGAACTGGCTGTAACTTTCTGTACCATATACAGTTTTATGTGTTTTGTGAAAATATCATACAGGCCTAGTATATTTTTTATCCCCCCTTTATCTCTGGGATAATGTCCAGCCACATCTAATGATACCTTTTTGAGAGTTTTCTTAGCTACAATGGGATGTAGTTCCATCTGTTTGGAGACGTTAGTTAGTATGTTTTGCTTTCTGGCAAACAATACACTTTCTTACCACCTGTCGTACTCTTCATCTAGGGTTGGGGAAATAACAAGATTTACCTATTTTATCACTGCATTTTGCAGTGCCATAATGACCCCAAGTATAGTTAGTGTGTGTATAAGATAAAATCATCCACATATTCCTCTGGAAAGCACACATGCCATTGTTCTAGTTCGGGAGGGTTCCTATGGAACAGAACACCTTTGTGAATAGTGAAAAACTTTGTTAATTTTTCATCACCATTACGTCTAAGTTTTGCTTTTCTTACTCCACCATGTGTCTTCCTGCTGTAATTGCTCCATGTGTTTACGAAAGTGAACACAGTATGGTCAGAGTGTTTTGTCCTCCATCAACATAGCTCTTATTTCACCTTCCTGCTCTAAAAGATCGTTGAATTCTTCTAAGCCTTGTGGTGGTCGAGAAAAAGCATCAGCTAATTATTAAGTTTTGATTTACTTTTATGTATACTATTTCAAAATCGAATTCTTGATGATACATACACCAACTGGCTATCCCTTGGTGTAGCAATTTACAAGTTAACAAAAGCGACAAGGACTGCTGGTCACAGTATGCTTTTGTGTGTTTATCCTAAAGGAAATATTCAATCTTTTTAAAGGACCAAATTACAGCCAAACTCTCCAACTCTATGACTGAATATGAACGTTCAGCTTCGGATAAGGTGTGACTGGCGAAGCTAATTACTTTAGAGATGAGATTTCCCTCTTCTTCTACCATTTGAAAAAGGCTTGAACCCATACCGTGAGAAGACGCGACAGTGCATAAACAAAAATCTTTCTTCATGTCTGGTTGACATAAAATATTAGCATTTAATAAGGCTTGCTCGATTTTTTCGAAATCGGTTTGACATTGCTTATCCGGTAAAGAAGGTCGGTTTTTCCAGATAAGATCTACTAAAGCATCACTGCTCATAAGTTGATTAAGGATGAACTTCCTGAAAGTGACAATAGGCCTAAGTATGCCTTTAATTGCCTCTTGTCCTGAGGAACAGGGCAGTTCCTAATGACATCAAGTTTTTTAGGATCTGGCAGTATGGCTTCTGAAGAGATTATGTGTCCTTAAAATATTATCTTTTCTTGTCCGAAATTAGATTTCTTGAGATTTGCTGCTACAGCTCAATACTTGTTCAGTTAATCTTAAATGTTCTACCCACGTGGGTGTAGCGACTAAAAGGGCGTCCACTTATACTGTTACCTTACTCAAAAGTTCAGACCCTAGCACTCTGTCAAGTGTAGAGATAAATACACCTGCACTTATGTTCAATCCAAATGGGAATACTTGAAATTCGAAGCTTCTACCCCCACATACGAAGGCAGTATACTTCCGACTTTCTTCATGTAATTTTATTTGCCAGTATGAAGACTCAAGGTCGATTATAGTAAGAAATGAAGCATTATGGAATTTCATCAGCTGTTCCTCTAAGTTGTCTGGACGTGTTCAGACTATCACAATTATCTTATTAATGTTATGTGCGTGAAGGACCAACCACACCTTGCCACATGGCTTGCTCACAGCCAAAACAGTACTATAATAAGGCAAATATGATGGTTGTATGATGCCCCATTCAAGCACCTTGTTAATCTATTTTCTTACGGCTTTCCTCTTTGTCCATGGTATAGAGTATGAGGTAGAACAAAACGTTTTGTGAGGATACACTTCCATTTTGCACCCAAAAACGTTAATAATACCTGGTCTTTTTTCCCCAAATGCATATACATAAGCAAGTATCAATTCCCTAAGTTCAGCTTGCTATTCTTTAGACAAGTACTTTGATTCAGTTATCTTTGTGCTTATTGTATCGACGTTTATTTCTGCTGACGACTCTTCGTTATTGTATGTGTTGACAAACATAACTATGGGATTTACCAATCGAACTTCAGAGTCATGATGAACTTCAGTTTTACATCTATTAGTACTTCCCCTGATTAGATTCATTCCGTATTTCTAGATTTCTGGAAAGCTTTTGACACCGTTCCTCACAAGCGACTTCTAATCAAGCTGCGGGCCTATGGGGTATCGTCTCAGTTGTGCGACTGGGTTCGTGATTTCCTGTCAGGAAGGTCGCTGTTCGTAGTAATAGACGGCAAATCATCGAGTAAAACTGAAGTGATATCAGGTGTTCCCCAGGGAAGCGTCCTGGTACCTCTGCTGTTCCTGATCTATATAAATGACCTGGGTGACAAACTGAGCAGTTCTCTTAGGTTATTTGCAGATGATGCTGTAATTTTCCGTCTAGTGAGGTCATCCAAAGACCAGTATCAGTTGCAAAGCGATTTAGAAAAGATTGCTGTATGGTGTGGCAGGTGGCAGTTGACGCTAAACAACGAAAAGTGTGAGGTGATCCACATGAGTTCCAAAAGAAATCCATTGGAATTTGATTACTCGATAAATAGTACAATTCTCAAGGTTGTCAATTCAACTAAGTACCTGGGTGTTAAAATTACGAACAACTTCAATTGGAAAGACCACATAGATAATATTGTGGGGAAGGCGAGCCAAAGGTTGCGTTTCATAGGCAGGACACTTAGAATATGCAACAAGTCCACTAAAGAGACAGCTTACACTACACTCATTCGTCCTCTGTTAGAATACTGCTGCACGGTGTGGGATCCTTAACAGGTGGGATTGACGGAGGACATCTAAATGGTGCAAAAAAGGGCATCTCGTTTTGTATTATCACGTAGTAGGGGAGAGAGTGTGGCAGATATGATACGCGAATTGGGATGGAAGTCATTAAAGCAAAGACGTTTTTCGTCGCGGCGAGATCTACTTACGAAATTTCAGCCACCAACTTTCTCTTCCGAAAGCGAAAATATTTTGTTGAGCCCAACCTACATAGGTAGGAATGATCATCAAAATACAATAAGAGAAATCAGAGCTCGAACAGAAAGGTTTATGTGTTCGTTTTTCCCGCGCGCTGTTCGGGAGTGGAATGGTAGAGAGATAGTATGATTGTGGTTCGACGAACCCTCTGCCAAACACTTAAATGTGAATTGCAGAGTAGTCATGTAGATGTAGATGTAGATCTGTAACAAATAATTGGTTATTTACAGTGAAATGAAATTGGCTTTTTCCTATATCGATTTGTACTTGGTATGTCCTAAATATACCCATACTGATCAACAATTAATTTCTTTACTATCAAAAAATTGCATCATACAGAAAACTGTCCTAAGTGTATGGGAATTAAGGCTTGTACCTTGACTCCTTTTGATTTCTTACGATAGGCAGTTTGTACATTGCAATCTTGCTCTGGCAGTGTGGGTATACATATAATTTCTTCAATTATTGAAAGAATTGCTGTGACAACAAATTAGTTGTAGCACCTGTTTCAACCACAATGGGTACATCAATGTCAGATATTTTGGCTTTAATAGTAGCTTGTACCTTGCTCTCCATCAAGTTTTCTGTTTACCCTCATTACCTTGATACATATCATCTCTCACATCTTTACCATGATCGTATCTGAGAAAGCAAGTGTCGATCAAACTCGTGCCCCCACTCCCCTCCAAGGTCACAGAATGGGGGCCTACCATGATCGGTTCAAGTTTTCCAGTATAGTTCTCTGGGTTAGGCATAACTTCCACTCTGTGGACTGTTGGTATTTGATTACGCCAATTAGTATTCTGTGAGGCTCTCGACTGAAATTCTCTGTACCTCTGCCCATTATTCGGCATATGTGTGTTACTTTGCTGACCGAATACCTCTGTCTGTGGGTTATTCTGTTGCCTGTTATTGTCTTGCGTTTGCCAAATGATGTACTGATTATTACCGGTAGCTTGAGTCTGTGCATATTGTACAGGCTGGACATACGCTGCTCGCCCATTGTAGTTGTTTTTGCTAAATCTTTGCCCATTTCTTTTGCATCCATCTTTGAATTTACGGCTTTCTCCATTGCCATTGTGATTACCGTTACCATTACCATAGGTCTGTGTGGGGTAAGGTTGCCATCTGTGTTGTACCACGAATCCGTTGTTTACTTGTTGGTCTGTAAATCTCTGTGGCGCTATTGGCGTATTAACAGGCTTGGGTTGTATTGGTCTCTCTTCATATATCAAATCTATTGAGACCAGTGCAGACAGAAAGTATTTGGTGTCGTGTTCTGGAATGGTAATGAGTTTTTCCCTAATGTGGGCAGGAAGACAGCTCTTTAAAATTCTTAGCTCTTCTACTTGAGATACCGGGTTCGCCCAGTATCTGGTTTTATTCAAATATTTTTCAAATTAGCCCCTTAAACTTCCATGCTTGTATCCAACAAAAATTTAATTTTCTGGGCTTCGATCCAGATACGAGGTAAAACATTTCGAAATGCCCTGGTAAAGACCACAGAGTGTGTTCTTTTCCCTTGAGAGGTAAAAATTGGGATTTGTCGATGCCTAAGTAATCCCTCATCTGTAAGTAATGTTGACAAACAAGCCGCACTGTCAGTGACAAGCGCTTTTATGTTCGCTCGTGGCGTAGAGCATGGCAACTGTGCTTGCTCGACAGGTGCAACTGCTGGCAAGTGTTGTTGCGTTGCACAACTTTCGCTATTTTCCTTCGGCCGGATAACCCCGTATTGTGGGTAACCAGTGAAGGCATCTAACTTCTCTAAAAGCATAGGTTTGTTTTGTCATATTATGTTGTTTTGGAATGTCAGTAGTTTTAGCAACACTGCGTCGCAACCTTCCCTCTGCTTCCTTTAAACCTGAGTCTATTTTAGCTAGAAGTTGCCTTTCCTTCTCTTTTGGAGCTTCTTCTACAGTATCAAAATAAATTTTGCATTCTGACACTACCTTTTCAGCAAAGGTACTGCCCTCATCCAGCATCCCAGCTTCAGCCTTTTCAGTTATTTCCTTTACATATGCGCATAACTTACCTCTCTGTCTTTTGGCAGATTCTGAATCTAAACATAACTGGTCTACTGTTAGACTCAACTTCTGTATTTCTGTATGTAGGTTTTTGCATGCGTCTTGCAGCTAGCTGACTGCATTCGTCACATTTTTTAACGACGCATCCACCTGGGATTGCGTCCCCTGAATTTGAGAATATGCTTCACTAAACTTTTGTAACTCACCTGCAAGTTGTTCCTGTTTATAATCAACCGATGTTACCTTTTCCGTTAACGTATTTATATTGCAGGACATGTCGGTAATTATTTCTTGGTTTAGTTGTTCACAGACCCTATCAATTTCCCAGGTAGTCGGTCAGATAATTCAGTGCATATAGTTTTGCTCACCTCACTGGACTGTTGATTAATATCATTCTTGAAATCGTTAAATGCACGATATTGCTGTGCAAGCTGTTGTCCTATATTTTCCTTATGTTTTGTGAAATATTGTGTAAACTGTTGTCCTATATTTTCCTGATGTCTTGTGAACTGTTGTGTTATTATTTGCATGAGTTGTGTCAAATTGACTCGCCAGTTTTTACTTTTCTTTTAGGAACTGTTTCCTGTTCTTATGTTCGCGACGTAGTGAGTAAATAATCAAAGGAATTTTCACTGTTGCGCACTTCAGTTTCACTATTTCAAAAAAAATGTTTCCTGGTGAGAACTGAGAAATTGTCTGATCGGTCTCATAAAAGTGATATCATGATTAGTTATATTACCAGTGTCATCATTTTTTAATGGTGGGACGCCAGTCTGGCTGTTTTGGTTGCCATTGACCAGTTCACGATTTGACACATTACTTTCAACTGTTGTCAAGCTTGGATTTCCGACATCTTAGCATATTGCATTTTGTAATGAGTTTTCAACAATGGCCATTTCCTTTTACTCCATTGTGAACAGTGTTTAGCAAAACAATGAAAAAAATTTTCAAACATGAAATTTTGTTTGTATCGGTAATTTTCAATTAAAGCAGACTCATGTGCGTTTTCATTAATGAACCTGATTATACTCTGATACCGTCTTACGGAATCTGAATGAATTATTTTGCACTTTAATGTTGACTTTACACAAATTTTCGTCTTTCCTATAGAAATGCACTGTCTGTAAAGGATATTAACTGGAAGGAATAGAGATAATTTACTGCTGGGGAGACGGCAGCAAGTGCGACCATATAAGCATGCAGCGTAGTAGCTTCCTACCTTTACCCTGAAATCAGCATTCCCAGTGCGTCTCGTTTATAGGCTGAATTTAATTTAAATTGGCTCCTTCAAGTTTTTATTGGTCCCAATCTCACGGACATGTAACAAAGGTCTCATTAGTTTCTTGTGACGATAAAATTGATCATTTATCTCAAAAA
This sequence comes from Schistocerca piceifrons, assembly GCF_021461385.2. Classification (NCBI taxonomy): domain Eukaryota; kingdom Metazoa; phylum Arthropoda; class Insecta; order Orthoptera; family Acrididae; genus Schistocerca; species Schistocerca piceifrons. The sequence goes on along the minus strand of NC_060138.1, from coordinate 875,932,336 downwards.
CTTTTTTTATCTCAACAGTTGAAAGGTCTATTAAATTTCTGGCATGCAGCCGCACAAATAAAACTTCCTCCACCGATATTTCGGCCATCCTCAGAGTGAGTCACGAGACTGACGACAAGATGCCAAGTGCAGCCTTACATGCTCCACCAGGGCGGTACTGTGCGTGCGGGTCACAGATGCTGGTCATCAGCAAGGAAAAACGCTTACACATGCACTGCCTGTGGCCAAGACCAACTACAATACATCATACCACAACACAGAAACCAAGATGTCACTAAAGCCACAAATTACATAATAAGCACTATGATGAAGTAAAATTATGAGATGCAACTCAAAATCAAATTAAAAAAACTACTACACAACATGTGTAAATGGCATATTTGGACACTAATAATAATTTGCAAAATAGAAGCTACATAGCAATAATAAATGAAGCGTGTAACTAAAGCTCAAAATTGTATTAAACAATATGCAGTTAATTCTAGTCACTGTCATTACGTAATATGTTAGAAGTGGTTTGATTTTGAGTACCTGTTGGATTTATTTGTTGCTCAGCTTGGCCACTTTGCATTTTGTTATTTTTGCTGCAATGTCTTCATGAGTTCCTCTTTTTTGTTTGACTAGTGCTCCAGCAATTTCCTTTGAAACACACTTTTCGTTCAACAGTTTTGTGTAATTATTAATAAAAATATTTGAAAGCACTTTAATACTTTTCTTGATTACTGTCTTTAAAGGGATGCCACTTTTGCACTCATTACTGAGGTTACTAATGGCATTTTCACACAATTCAGTTCCTAAGGCAAGTACTGCATCTCTCTGATTTTCAAGTTTGAGAAATTCTGGTTCATATGTAATGCTAATCAGAACTTGAAAAAGTGCATATATATTACAACACAAGGAAATCATTATAGAAGAAGGACAATTCAATCCCCCACGATTCAGTTGGCTGAAATAGGAAAGGAGTTCTTTGGTTTCACACTGCAACAAAATTTCATCCTGTGTCTGTAAAATTTCTTCACAGCCTGAACATTTTCCACCTTTTTGCAGCTTTTCAAGCACTGTTTTGCTGGTGTAGCTAGCAATACAAACCAAGACTTTCAAATCTTCATCCATCATGGGAATGTTTGCTAGTTCCTCTAGAGCAGGTTCTAATTTATCTAGATTTTCATACGTTTGGTGTTTTATGCTGTAATTTACTTTTGCTGCAAAATCATTTAATGTAAATTCACCATGTTTAGTAGATCTGAGCTTTAGTAGACTTATTACTTTCAACTTCCAAGATTTGTTCAACTGAAACATTATATGTGCAGCCACTTAGCCTTCTATAAGCTCCAAATCTTGCTTCCAAAGCACCAGTGTGTAATTTTGCTTTAAGAATGTAGGACCAGTTGTAAGTGTTAAAAATATATCTGCATAACTGAACTGTTATTGCAAGTGTGTGAGAGAAAGCAGTATATATTTAATTGGTTAATTTTACATGAGTAGGCAATGCATGCCAGATACCAAGAAATGTTTTCAAATTTTCAAGAAACATAAGTTTGGAGTCAGTAGGTCCAGTGATTGGGATAGATTTTTCATCTAATGTGTATTTGCCTTTCATGGGATGCTGTACATTAGAAACTGTCCACCATTTAATGATTAATTTAAAAAACTGAATAGTGCCATTAGAAATCTCAATCCCCTGACTTTTCAAAATTTCTAGTGCTGCCACATTTTTAGAATCAAAAACACTAAGAGCAAGGGTAACATTCTGTCTCTCAATAGATGTTGGATATACTGCCTTTCTCACTAGCTTTGGGGCAAGTTTCAACAATTTATTTTTCTCAGAATGAAACAGGTTCTTCAAATCTGAAAACTTTGCTTCACTGACAGTATATTCACACGCAGCATTCCCTTCATCACTGTGTAGAAAGGTATTGATGAAAGCAAATGTATCCTCGATATTTGGCATTACGAAGGATTCGTTTTTTTCCATTCAACCAGTTATTTCTGATACACTTAAGGAAGTGCACATTGTCAACAGAAGAAAGAGAAATTTGGATGGAGCAACTGGATTTGTGATCCACGATTGTAAAGTGCCACCATACGTAAGCTGATACATTTTTCTAAGAGTGCTATGGTTATCTGTTACCAGGCTTATAACATCATGCATTAACTTTAATACACCAATTGTCATTTTCTGTAGTGTATCAGAATTAACATTTTTTACAGGAAAGAGAGCTATTACTTCTTTATAATCAGAATGTAAAGATGATGCCATGAAAACCTGCATTGTACCTGCTGTTGTAGTATCTGAAGTATTCTCAGCAACACCAAGTATCTTTCCTGCCATATAAGAGAATTTTGAATTAACATAAACTTCATCTAGCATCACTGAAATTACCTTGTCACTTCCCTGAAGAAAGTTATTTTTTTCCCTCAAAAAAGCTACCTGTGATGGACCAATACAAGGTTTATTTCGACCCATTTTGCATAGAAACTGCCTTAAATTGACAAGATGAGGTAATGTTAACATATTTGTTTTTCTCAAGTGATGTTAGGCACCAGGAAATGAAAAGCAAATGGTTGCTGCCCATATCAAAAGCTCAGGAGAATATCTACTTTGCTTTGTTATTGCAAGTTGTAATTGCTCCAAAATAAATTCCATTTTAGGTGCTATTTCAGCATCAAAATCACTACCAGCTTTCTGTGCTTGTCTGAGAACTCTGACTAAAATTATAATCTTGTCAATGGTGCCAGTAGAGTTATCTGTGAAGCCATTTAGGTGACTCACCAGATTGTCAAATTTCGTCCACTTGTCACATTTCACATTCTCTTCCTCCCCAGACTGTAGTATACATTTCAAGGTTTCTGTAGGCACACACATATTTTTGTGAAACACTTTTACTTCCAAGGAACTTGATATCTTGAAGCACACTGAAACTAACTGAATCATCTTTTAATTTAATGAAAGATACGTTGTCATCCTTTACTAAAATTGTAAATGGACAAACATTCATTTTCTGCACTTCGCTTTTAAAATGCTGAAAGTCAAGTATATTGTCATTTTCGCACCATTTACTGAAACTACATTCATGACGTTCCAGTAGCTGTTGAACACAATCTTCAGGATTCTTCCTTTCCTTAGGAACTCGTACTGTGTGATAAGAAGGTTGATTAGGAAAGACAGTTGGAATTGCATCATTTGTTAGTTTTGGTATTTTTCGTGGCACACGTATTGGTTCACTATTTTCCACAGGAAAAATGTCTTCCCTAACCACAAACTTAGCTTCAAAATGCTTAATGCATACCACAGCTTTATCGTTCACTTCAAAATTATCTCTACGAATTAGTTTAATCCATTTGTTCCTCAATGCTGTTTCCTTGGGAAACTTAAATGTTGAGGTATCGTATGTTTTGCCGTAATTCGATTCACATCCTGGTACACAACAGCTAGGACCCATCGCAAGAACAGTTTACACTTTAAATTATGCTGAACTTACTACAGAATATAGAAAATAAATACTAAGGTGCGCGTCATATATCTTGGCGGCCGAGTTTAGGTTCGTTCTGCGCATTTGACGTCACAAATCACAGTCAGCCAATGAACAGAGAACGACGTTGCCAGATCTCGACTGCAGTGCAGAGCACGGACGAGTGTCTTCAATTTTAGAAACGTTCAGTCATAAATGAAGTAATTGAACAAAAGCAATGTCTTGATAGCAGACTTCCTTTTATAGAAAGTTTGGAAAAAGCATTCTTTACACCAATTGCTTCATATTCTATTAATTAATTAAACCAAACAAACAATAAGCCTCCTAATTCAGGTGATAGCAAGGAAAGGTGTTTGTATCAGTCTCACGAACCGCTTTTTCGCAATAAAGAACAGCGGTAATTGTTTATTTCCTATTGTACTTCGACGCAACGTGAGTAATTCATAGTCATCCCAACAGTGTTTGTCGGTATTTTGCAAACGTTTAGAGTGCTCCGGAAGATGCCAGAAACGAGTAGCTGCGTTGGCGTAATGGTTAAGGTGTTGGGCTGCTAATTGGAAGTTTCTGAGTTCAAGGCTTGTTGCATACTAAATATTTTATTTATTTAAAAACAATAGCGAAGTGTCTTACTTAATGAATTTTATTCGTTTGAATGTAATGTTTTGAAATTTCCTGTGCTTCATTATAATCATAATAAGTTTTCAGTTTTTGTAATTTTCTCCTCCAATATTTCTTTTCACAGCAATTAAAAACAACGAAAAGGCACACATACAATATTCATGTTATCCGTTTTGTTTGTATATCGCCTCTTCCGCAGTCGCTGTTTTACTATTCATATTGAGATATATTCTTTTGCGGCAGTATTAAAAGTATTATTTAGAGCAGAATTTCGGCTCGTACGTTGCCGAGCTATTTGATTGTCTGATGGAATTCTTTGCTTCGCTGCTTTGGCAACATCATATTCAATGGTTTCGTCGACTGATCTATGTTTTGGCAAGTATTTGCTGTCCGTTGTGACAAAAACAAAATGTTTGCGCACTGTGCCTCACTGGCAATATATTTTAGTTTTATGTTTTATTACGTCCAAAATTCAGTTTTGTGTACTTCACCAACTTCGTTTCAATCAGAACGTTTTAGAAAAAAGCGAAATGACTCTGGTATAAAGAAAGTTTTGTTACAGTTGCTACAGATAGAATATTTCCCAATTTATAAACACTGTTTATGTTATAAAGGGTGTTCATTTTATGGGGACATTGAAATCTCTTGAAAACGACACACAGAGCCAAAAGAAATCCTAATGAAAATTAGTTCCTCCCGGAAGGGGACATCCAATTATAACAAATTTGACTACAAATTCGTCGAATTTGGTATCATTGGATGTCCCCCTCTGAGACAAAAAAAATTTAGTTATAAATTTGTTTGATCCGATGTGTAGATTTGCGGATATTTCAATGTCTCCAATTAAAATGAACACTCTGTATAGTTGGAACCATGAACGACTGCGGTCGATTTAAGGCTCGTTCTACGCACCTGACGTCACGCATCCGCTGACAGCCAATGAGTGTTCAGTAGTTTTCTGAACGGTCTGCTGGGAATGTCTTGGCGAGTGCGAGTGTTAAATGTGATTGTAGTTATTCTTTGGTGAATTTTTATCGCATTTGTTGCAAGTTGTCACGGCTGATAATGGTGGTAAGCGACAAACTCTCCATAAACAGGCGAGGGACATAATTTACCGGATTCACGCTTTTTTCAAGCGCGAAGCAGAAAACGGTGGACCTATCACGGATGTCGCCAGATCTCAGGAACGCACTGCAGAAGCGACAGGCGTTAGCTTGAGAACCGTTCAGCGGATTGCCAATGAAGGAAAGTTATCTACGGAGACCTGTGGAAGCCCACTTTTCAGATCGCCAGGGAAATATCGCACTCGTGAGAGGACTGTAACTAATTTAGATAATTTCGAGGACGAATAATTGTGCTTCACGCTGGTTCTGCTTCTGGATTCATTCCAGAAAGCAAATTAGTGTTCCGGGCAAAAAAGAGAAATTCAGGGGATTATCATTCCGAAATGAACTCTGAGACATTTAAATTGTGGTTTAGGAATCAGTTTCTCCCTTACTTGCCTGCAAACTCGGTGATTGTAATGGACAATGCGAGTTATCACTCTGTTGTTGTTGACAAGACACCCACAACAAGTACAAAAAAAGCCGATATCATGTTGTGGCTTGCAAGTTAAAATATTCCACATACTGCCAACCAAACTCGTGCTGAAATGTTGAATCTTGTAGTGCTTCATAAGCCTCGCACAAAAGTTTATGAAATCGATTGTATTTCACAGGAACATGGACACACAGTTTTGCGTTTGCCACCGTACCATTGCCAATACAATCCGATAGAGTTAATTTGGGCACAAGTGAAAGGGTATGTCGCAGAACGAAACGTGACATTTAAAATTGCTGATACAGAAAGGCTTCTGCACGAAGCACTTGACAGAATTACTTCTTCAGCATGGGCTGAATGTGTTCGGCATGCACAAAGGCTACAGGAGGAGGACATGGACAGGGAAATTGTAATTGACAATCTGCTTGAACCCATCGTCATAACTCTAAGACCAGATGATTCGGACTGCGACACTGACTACAGCGATGCAGAAGACTACCGCAGCGATTGACAACAATGAAGGGTAAGGCACATACACAATAATACTCATGTTCTCTTTCTTGTTTTTGTTCCACAGTTGCAATTTTACCAATGGTATTGAAATATATTCCTCTTCTGCAACTGTAATAAGCGTCTTATTTAGACCAGACGCGTTTTTCTCTTTTGAAGCATCTTCATTGGACAGCATTTTGTCTCCTCCATTGCCAAGTCACCTTTCGTAGTTTTGTGCTGAGGTAACACAATATTCAATGTTTGTGTCGGCCGATCAGTGTTTTAGCAAATAAATGCTTTTTGTGTGTGCCACACACAAAAATTATATTTGACATATCTCAGAGCACTGATACACAGTATATTCAAGTCCTAATGTTTTTGTAAGTCCACAGTTTTGTTTAACGTATTTTGTGTACTTCCTTTTGATTGATTGAAGTGCTTTAAAATAAAGTCAAACGCGCCCGGTGTAAATAAAACTTTTATTACAGTCGCGAAAGACGGAATATTTCTCAATATTACATACGACACCAATCTGGTACTTAAATTAAATGAGATGTTGTTATACAGTAAATTTTATATGAAATTTAGGTATCTTGTCCACATTTCATTCTCAACATTGTGGTAACTACAATCGAACATACGGAAAGTATACGCTATGAACTTTACCTCTGCAAACTCTTCAAAATTTCGTGCAATGGTTTACTACATTTAATGCTGCAATATAACTGCGTTGAAAATCGAAACAAAATTAAGTCATTTATGGGGGGAAGGTATCAGTCAAGAAGATGTGTCAAAATCAAATTTTTGGGCCAAATAGTTTTTGTGAAATTGAATGATAAGTGTGTCAAAGCAGTCGGAACACTATGTGTCTGCACAGGAGAGCAGTGCAGTGGTTACAAAATCGCGCACGGCGTGGAATGCGGGGAGCACGTCTCTGTAGCAGAGAAAGGTTTAATGCGGCCGTGGTGGCTTTACTTCATAAACTGCGCGCTCCCCCCTAAACGTAAGTTTGAGAACTACACTGCTACGGCGCTGCTTCTCTTGGCGCGTACAACTGGCAACGCTGCAATCTCCCGCGTCTGGGCGGGCATGCGCGAGCCGCCAAGATAAATGAATTGAACTATAGCGTAGCACTTGTGACGTCATTCACAGCATATAACAAATGACAGCTAGTAATAAATGCTTTCGGTTCTCTTGAACATCACATACACAATGTTACACACATGCGTTATTAGAGGTGGCAAAAAATAACGTAACTGATAGAAATAACCGGTTACTGAGAAGTAACGGTTACTGCGATAACCGTTCCTCTGATACAGGCAGTTATTTCAATAACTGTGTATTGTCAACAGTGTCTCGCGCCATCTGTTGACCGAAAATCGTACTACGCTTTCCCGTCAACTCATCGGAGATCTGGCTAGGAACTAAGGAGAAGGTAGACCATTTGGAAGGCGTTCTATAGGCCGTAGGAATAACTGTGAGACTGCGTGCCATCTGTTGATAGGAACTGTGTACTACATCGTGCGTCTTCGTTACTTTTAGCACAAACAATTAAATAAAGTTAGTGTGCGAGCGGTGGCTGATAGGAGCTGCAGTACATTGACAAGTACGGTCGTTCCCTTAAGCCACCGCCTCATACGTCAATTTAGCTTGGACGGGTAGTATAAAGTGAGGTACCACAAGGAATTCGAGCGACTATGGAAATAACTGTCAGAGATCGGTATTTTCCTCTGGCAGTTATCGTTATTGGCTCACAGTTTTCGCTCTCTAGCAGTTATTTGACTATCATTACAGGTAACCTGGAAGTTGGTAACGGAATAACTGTGTGTCTGTGTTCCTGACACAGTGACTCCAGTCTTAGACCCCGGTGATATTTCAGAGAGGATAGTTACTGGAGCGAAAAAATATTTACGTACTTCTTCGGAAGTAGCCGCTGGCCATCGCGAATGACAAATAACATGTCAGGAAGTATAACATAATACAGTTGAATATAATAATTATTATCTTCATCCATTGTCAGGAGATTGTCAAAATATGTGAATATATATTACTGTAACTGCTAATATTTACAGAATTGATACATTGTCAGAATAAAACACAGACTTTTAATAAATTTATCATACACAGAATACCCGATCTTGACTGTTGCAAGCAAGTGCTGTCAAAACTGAAATATAGCAGAATTTTTACCTAAGCTGGTCTATCAGTCTCTGTTACGATATTCATCTACACAGTAGGAGGAGGGGTCAATGGAAGCGTCCGATTCCGCCCGTCTGCTTCGACGTAGAAAGGTGTTGTGGTGTGTGGATGTCGTTACAGCACGGTGTTTATGAGTTGGTTTATGTGTTTGTGTGTGTGTGTGGGGGGGGGGGGATCTAATTTGCAGTACCAGAATTTGCTGGTGGTAATTAATATTTTTTTCTAGCTGTGATGTTTTGTGTATTTATGGAGTATTGAATGTGATTTAATTTATGTAGGGATGATTGATTTGTGGACTTTTGGGTTTGTGGTTTTATTTTTCACAGTTGTAGGTGTTGGGTTTTTGGCATCAGTAGCTGTGGTGGACCTATATAGGTCACCGGAAATGACCGATTCCCATTTTCATAGTTGTACGTGTTGATGTTTTGGTATCGTCATCTGAGGTTTACCTATGTAGGTCAAGGGAAATGTCCGATTCCAATTTTCGTGCTTTTAGTTGTGAGTATTGGTGTTTTGGTATAGTCACCTATGTTTGACCTATAGTGTTCAAGGGAAGTGTCCGATTCCTACAAATTTTTGTTGGTGTAGCAGAAAGCTGTATTTTTTTCTTTTTGTTCTTCATTTTGTGTTTTGGGATAATGGAGTGTTTTTTTTTACTAGCTTGTCCTCACCCTAAAACCCCCAACTTCCCACAGTTGTCTCGTTGGTTTGACTGCATTTTTGGTGGGAGATGTTATTGTATTACTTATATGTATCTTCGTGTTTGTTGCCATGTGTATGAAGTGACGTCATAGACACACTTAAAATAGCCATTTCTGGCATATTGATGACAGGTGGAATCAGACACTTCTGTATCAAAAAGTCTTTCAAACACACTGTAAACTGTGCTTTATCTGAAACCAAGTGTTAACCCTCTATTGCACTGTGTATATTTAAATATACATATTTTCAGAACTCTGTACTGGCTCATATAATGTAACTGTGCCACTGACGTGCACTGTATATTCAGATGTACATCTGTATTTTTCGTGTATCACGTCAGATGGCAGCATCTGCTTACGGCAGTTGAGTAAAAGTTTGCAGAACTGTTGGTATGTCTAAAAGGCTGTGGGTCTCCGGGCGTGCGATTGTTTGTATTTATTTATTCATGAGTGACGTGTCTTTTGAGCTTTTCTTTCGTCGTGTTTCTATTGGAAGAATCTACAAAAGCTATAAACGTATTGTTTCTTTCGAAATAATTGTTTCTTTGCTTTTTATTCAAACTTTTGTGTGTGTGTATCTGAATGAACAGTGTGCAGTAAAGGTAAAAGTGGACAATTCGTGAAGGAAACATGGATACCCGTTTATTTTACCGAAAAAGACAAGGGAGAAGCTACATTCCTCCAGAAAGCAGTGACGAGGACTGTTTGGACAGTGATGACAGTGATCTGGATAAAACCTACGTTTCTGAACGACTTACAGGTGAGTTAGAAATTGACTAGCAATTTTCATAAAAAAATCATGTAAAGAGTTACATCAGTATAAGAAGTTGATTGGATTTTCGCTACAGTGGCAACTTTTACTTGCTCTAATATACAACTTTTTACAGTTCTTTTCATGTGTGTTCTTTTTCTCGTGACAATATATCAATTGTTGTTGTCCCAAATGTGTTTCATGCTTTTTATCTAAAAAATTGTGACTGTGACTTAGACCAGCATTGTAGCCTAGTCAGCTTTATATAGTTTCCCAGCACCATCTCTTGTTCAGTTTCTGATGACAAGTAATTCACACTCTACTTTTCAGGCTCACAATCAGGTGACAGTAGCAGCAGCGAAGAAAACTGTGATGAGCCAGATGAAGTGGGAGTGCCTTGTGTTTCAAACACAGAGCAGATAGTTGAACCTGAAGTTGGTGATAATCTTCCTCAGGCACAATCTCCATCTCGTTGTAATGTGCCGAAATTGAACCTTCTTTGGAAGAGGAACACGGTAAAATCTGTATTTCCTTCTCCTGTTTGGACTGGAGAAATTCCACCATCTACAGAAGTATTTTCACCACTAACGTACTTCAAAAAGATTTTTGACTCAAGTATCATTGACTACATATGTCAACAAACGAATCTGTATTCGAAGCAGTGTGATGTGGCCAACACCTTCAGTGTTACCTCTACCGAAATTGAACAATTTATTGGTATTGCATTCTACATGTCACTGATTGCTATACCTGGGAACAGAAGATACTGGAACAAGAAATGTGGTGTGAAACAAGTGTCTGATGTAATGACACTACGCAGATGGGAACAAATAAAGAGATATTTACATTTTGCTGACAATACTCAGCAACATTCTGCACCTGACAGACTGTTCAAGGTTAGAATGGTAAGCGACATGCTGCGAAAAAATTTATCAAAAATACCAATTGAAGAACACCTTGCAGTGGACGAACAAATTGTGCCATTCAAAGGTCACAGTAGCTTGAAACAGTATAATCCCAAGAAACCAAAAAAGTGGGGCTACAAAATATATTGCATAGCAGGTGCCAGTGGTATTATTTATGATTTCGAAGTCTATTCTGGACCTGTCAATCAACCCAGTCATCTTCCTAATGTAAACGCCAGTGGAAATGTAGTGCTCAGATTGGCTGAAAGAATACCAAAGTACAAAAATCATAAACTGTTCTATGATAACTGGTTCTGCACTCCAGAGCTTCAAGTTGAGCTGGTAAAATGTGGTATTCACAGTCTGGGAACAGTACAATTGAATAGAGTGAGAAACAATAAGATGCCTTCTGATGCTGAAATGAAAAAGCAGGGAAGAGGCACATCTGTTGAATCCACTGCATCTGTTTCTGGATATGACCTGATTCTTGTGAAATGGCAAGACAACAGGTGTGTCAGCCTTCTGAGCACCTTTTCAGGTACTCACCCAGAAAGCCAGGTTGCAAGATATGACAAAAAAACAAAGCAACGTATCCAAATAAAATGCCCAAAGATTGTGAAGGAGTACAACAAGTTTATGGGAGGTGTTGACACTATTGACTCCTTATTATCTCTGCACAGAACGAAAATCAGGTCAAAGAAATATTACATGAGACTGTTCTTCCATTTATTGGACATGAGTTGTGTTGTTGCTTGGCTACTTTATAAGAGAGCCTGTCATGAAGATAGTATTGAAGAGAAAACCCAGATGGCTTTGTTTGATTTCAAGCTTGATATTGCTGAATCCTTATGCTGGTCAGGAAAACCATCCAAGAGACAGTCGCTGGATAGCTCACCAGGCAGTGGCACCAAAAAGAGAAGGCAGCCAAATACAGCAAATGCTGACATCAGGAAGGACAGAATCGATCACTGGCCTAACTACTGTGAAAAATCTGCCAGATGTAAATATAATAAATGTCAAAAAATAACAAAAATAATGTGTACCAAATGTAACACCTATTTGTGTTTTGTACCAGATAGAAATTGTTTCTACAATTTTCACAATGTATAAATTCTGGAAATATGTAACTGCATAGTAGTGACATTTTGCTAACTGATGTATACCCAACTTTTATAATGTTTTTTATTTTTGTTTTTTGAATAAAATTTAATTTAAAGTCTTAATTTGTGGATGTACCATAAATTTTGAACTGTGTTCTCCAAAAATTTAGTACCTTATACGAACTAATATAAACGTACTCATTACATCCGTATTTGCGCAGTGTATATTTGAACATACAGAGTGATATTTTCCAAAATATATATACTAGAAAGTTTATCATCATCTATTTTTCATTCATGGGCACTATGAAGTATAAATCCAAAGTTGTTATTTGAAAATTCTTAGTTTTACTGTTCTTGTGCAATAGAGGGTTAAAGGGTTGCTGACTTACTGGCAGTTTATTGAAAATGCATGTTCCTGAATATTGGACCCCTTTTGGACCAAGGTAAGTGATTTTTGGTCTTTATGTAGATTGCTTTTCCTATTTCTAGTACTGATATTATGTATTGAGCTATTGGTTGGAAATACTTGTAACAAATTTCATTAAGAAATAAATATACTAGGAAGCATTGGTTAGAATACAAAGTTCCTTGAACAGGTTCCTACAGGATGTTCTTGAATTTATACCACAAACGATTTTTATTACACGCCTTTAAATGTGAAAAACTTTTGCTACGTTTGATGAGTTACCACAGAATATGCTCCCTTATGAAATAATAGAGTGAAAAATTGTGGTATGCTCTTCCCAACTGAATTTATTATCGAGTTGTAGTCCCAGAAATGTAACACTGTCAACCTTTTCGATCTGCATGTCTTCATATGTTATAAACATGCTGTAGCTGGAGAAATCGAGCAGTTTCCAAATCTCACATAAAACTTGGTTTAGCGTACTCACACTTTCCACAATAGGACGATCTTTTACAGCACAGGAGTAAACGAATCTGCCACATTACGTAGATTTTTTGTTGTATTACAAGGCTGTACACTTTATACTATTATGTGAGCATCACAAGAAATTAAGCTTCGAATTTAACCTACAGTACTCAGTTTACATATTACTTCATACTTAAAAACGCACGTTGTTAACATTGTACTTAAACAGTGCTGTGTCGAAGTTCCGCATACTTTCTGTTGCAGCTGCGAAGATAATATTTCTAATAGCGACCGATAACCTACAAACATATAATACGAAACACTAATAATCGTTCTAACATCAACTAAAATGTACCCGGAGTTAATACGCTAAGGTTATGACACGATTCATACGACATTCCTGCCATTTCACACTACTCGCAGTTATACTGATAACTAAACTGGTGGATTCCAACTATGTCGTTGTTTAACTGTAGCTCCTCGGAGTATTCGGTATTCGCTAGCGAAAAATAACTTGGCAGTTATTAGTAACCGTTAACAATAACGGTTATCAAAGAATAACTGGAACTGTGGTAACGGTTACTCCAGAATAACCGTTTGGTCCACCTCTATGCGTTATGGAAACACAAGCACGCTGGTTTGTTTCCCCCACGATTGCCGCCATATTGTCAACTATCGATATCTGCCTTAAGGTCTGATTTATTCAGTTATCTCCATACTAATAGAGATCACTGGTTTTATTGTAGGTGGTCTTGTTGTGGCGAAGGCGTACTGATAATCGATTCGCTTATCGATGTATGTCGGCGGCGGTGACACCATGGCAACTTCTCTGCAGTTTAATTACCTCAATAGTCGGATTCCATACTTTGTCCAAATTAAAACCATTATTTCTGTCTGTTAAATTATTAGTTAATCTAATCTCTATAGCTTCATTTAAGACAGAATCCCAAAAGGAAGTGGTGGACGTTAAAATCTTCACATCACTGTATTTCATGGAATGCCCTGTATCAATACAATATTCGGCCACATCTGACTTATCTGGCTGTGATAAGCGTATGTATCTTCGATGTTCCACACATCTCTCATGAACGGTGCGAGTTGTTTGACCTATGTATGACTTCTCACAATTTCCGCAAGGATCTGATACACACCCACTTTACGAAGCAGTAAATCGTCCTTTACAGAGCCGAGTAAAGCTGCAATCTTCGTGGGTGGCCGGAAGATCACTAACACAGTGTTTCTCAATAATACGGCCTATCTTCGAGGAAAAAGCACCCACATAGGGTAAGAACGCATTTGATCTGAAGGAATTACTATCTTCTTCCCCATCACATGCCTGCATTCTAGGTTTTACATTGTATGCTCTACGAATTTGTTGGGGAGAAAATCCATTCGCTTTAAAAATGCCCTTGAGGTATGTGAGCTCTTCTTGCAAATTATGTTTATCGGATATACAGTGCGCCCTGTGCACTAAGGTTTTAAGGACACCCATGGTCTGTGGAGCGTGATGGTAGCTACTGGCATGTAGATATAGATTTGTGTGTGTTGGTTTCGATGTACGGCATGTGCTAATGTGCCATCATATTTACGGCGGACGACAACATCCAAGTAGGGGAGGCAGCCGTGTTTTTCTATTTCCATAGTAAATTTTATACTAGTATGGATAGAATTCAAATGATCAAGAAATCGATGCAATTCATCCATCCCGTGTGGCCGTCCCACAAATGTGTCGCCCACGTACCTCCAGAAGACCGTTGGTTTAAAACTTGCTGAGTCAAGTGCCTTGTCCTCGAAGACTTCCATGAATAAATTAGCTACCAGTGGGGAGAGAGGCCTCCTCATAGCAACGCCATCAATCTGCTCATAAAAGATGGGAACTAGCTTTTCGACTTATCAAAGCATTTTGACATATTCACACTTTTTTAGGTGTTAACCCTGTTTCCCAGCACAGTCAGCTTTTAACTGCAAGGTATTGACACACCTTCATCTTGCAATTTTAACAAAGCCCCTGATCCTGTGCCCAGAATCTAGAAGATGTGCCAGCCATACTAAACAATATATAATATAATGTGGCTGAAGAGCATACACATAATAACTGAACAAGTTTTTTCTAGCGTGGGATGAAAAATTTCTGCAGGTGGTTTTGCTCAAGGGGGGTTATAACGTTCCGAGCTTTTACACGAAATTTACCCAACGTAATGCGACAATACCAGACACCTCTGGATAATACACTGAAGTGCCAAAGAAACTGGTGTAGGCATACGTATTCAAATACAGAGATGTGTAAACAGCGCCGCGGTCGGCAACGCGTCTCTGGCGCAGTTGTTAGATCAGTTACTGCTGTTACAATGGCACTTTATCAAGATTTAAGTGAGTTTCAATGTCGAGTTATAGCACGAACAATGAGGCACAGCATCTCCAAGGTAGCGATGAAGAAGGGATTTTCCCATACGACCATTTCACGAGTGCACTGTGAGTATCAGGAATCCGATAAAATATCAAATCTCCGACACTGCTGTGGCAGGAAAAAGATCCTGCAAGACCGGGCCCAACGACGACTGAAGAGAATCGTCAGAGTGACAGAAGTGCAACATTTCCGCAAATTGCTGCAGATTTCAATGGTGGGCCATCAACATGTGCCACTGTGTGAACCATTCAAGGAAACATCATCGATATGGGCTTCCAGAGCCGAAGGCTCACTCATCTGCCCTTGACTGCACAAAACAAAGTTTTACGCCTCGCCAGGTCCCATCAGCACTGACATTGGTCTGTGGATGACTAGAAGTCATGATGGTCGGAGAAGTCTCGATTCAAATTGTATTGTGTGGGTGGACGTGTACGGGTATGGAGACAACCTCATGAATCCATGGAACCTCCATGTCAGCAGGGGACTGTTCAAGCTGGTGGAGGCTCTGTAATGGTGATGGGCGTGTGCCGTTGGAGTGGTATGAGATCCCTGATACGTCTAGATACGACTCTGACAGGTGACACGTATGTAATCATCCTGTCTTATCACCTGCATCCATTCATGTCCATTCCATCGGACTTGGGCTATTCCAGCAGGACAAAGCTACACCACAACTTCCAGAATTGCTTCAGAGTGACTCCAGAAACATTATTCTGAGATAAACACTTCCGTTGGTCACCAAACTCCCCAGACATGAATATGCAACATGGCCACGGCAGAATTTCTGTGTGCTCGTGGGGGGCCTACGCAATATTAGGCAGCTGTACCAGTCTGCTTGGCTCTTCAATCATCATCATCAGTTATCTGCTATATTAGCAGGTCTTTTGCCTCTCCATTTTCTGCGATCCATTGCTTCCTTCTTATGGCTGCTGTATGTTGTACTGTCCATCATGTCATCCAGTATCTGGAATCTCTTCCTTCCTCGCTTCCTTTTCCCTTCTACATAACCTTCTAACACTGTTTTTATCAGTCTGTCATTCTTTCTTAATACATGCCCAATCCAATTTCTTTTTCTTCTCTTTATTACATCTAGTAACTGTCTTTTCTCTCCCACTCTTCTCAGTACCTCTTCATTTTTTACTCTGTCCATCCAACTTATTCTTTCCATCTCCCGCCATGTCCAGATCTCAAAAGCCTCCAGCCTTTCTCTGTCTTTTTCCCTCATAGTCCATGTTTCAGCACCATATAGAAGAACACTCCATACAAGACATTTTATGAGTCTCTTTCTGAGTTCTCTGTCCAGACCGCTGCAGAAGATTCTCCTTTTCTTATAAAACGCCTCTTTTGCCATTGCTATCCTTGTTTTAATTTCTGTGGTGCACTTCCAGTCGGTGTCTATCCTGCTTCCAAGATACTTAAAATTTTGCACTTGTTCTAGTGTTTCTCCATTCGGCATAATTTTTTTCTTTTTTTTCTTCAGTGCATATCAATAATTATACAAAGCTCATAATGTGTAATCAGTATAAACATTCATGAAGCAAGGGCATCACCCTCTTTTCTTTTTGCCATTGTGCTTTCCTCTCTCGGCTAGCTTGATTCCCGTTATGCAATTAATCCTGCGGATACGTAAAATAGTTATAGGAGATCTTTCTTAGACTGTTACTTAATTATTTGCAGCTGGAACTGTTATTAGATATGAGAACACCAAGTGCATGTGTTTGATTATTGCGTGTTTCATGTAGAGGATCTTTTGTTTTAAATATTAGGCTGTGTGGAACAGTGTAAATTAATTTTTATTTCTTAGAAATATACTGGTTAAGTTTAACCATATTCCATTTATAAACCTGTCCTCCCTTTACAGATTCATGATTTTGTGTGTTTTCGTAACTGCTGCGAAGGAATAAATAATAAATGAAATTTTATTGTGTATATAACTGTTACAATTTCATGTTTGTAATTACATGTATTTTCTGTTCCATGTCTGCACAACTAATGTCTGCAATTGAGAAACATAAAGAGAGTGAACCAAGAAAAGGAATAATAAAAGCAATAAGGCGATAAGAAATGTAATCATCCTGTCTTATCACCTGCATCCATTCATGTCCATTCCTTTGGACTTGGGCAATTCCAGTATAAGCATTACATAAGGTATGGAAAAACAGTTGAAGGCCAAATTTTGTACTTTGTGCTACAAAGCAGATGGGCTGAACTCCTTTCCTGTGTGAATTTATAAAATTATTTCGTGTGACTTTTAGATATTTCTGTATGAATCTTATGGGCCACAAGATAGCGGAATTTATTAGTGGATTCGCGTAATGGCTATGCGCGGTTAGATTGTTTAGCATTCTTGGTAATTACTACATCTGAAAGTGATATTCGGATGTAGGATATGTGTTTGTAGAAAAGTGTATTCTTTATGCTAATGATTTTGGTCTATATAACTCATGGATGTGGGAAAAATGGGAAAGAAGCCGACAGTTGAGGATAATGTCTACTATTCGGAATTAAATACTGACGATCGGCAAATTCCGGACGATGAATCAGAGGCTGCAAGTTCTGCCGTAAGCAATGATGATATGCCGCCAGGATTAGAAGCCCAGATTGAGTTTCCTTTTGCCGAATTGTATAAGGGGCTAGCAGATTTTGTATAGGAAAATTTCGAACAACTTGCGAAAAAACAAACCGCGCAAATTAAGGAAAATTTCATACACCTTGCGCGAGAGCAGACTGTACAAATTAGTATGCTTATTCAGGACAACATGAACGAAAATTTTATACAATCTGCAAATCAACAGAAACAACAGATGAATGTTAATTTCGAAGGAAAAGTGAACTGCATATTTTCGGCGACTAGCCGATGAGCAGTCTGCTGAAATAAGAAAAATTCATTCGAAGACTGAAACTGTTACTAATAACTAACAACTTGCATGTAAAGACTTACCCGAGTCGGTAAGGCAGTTGAACTCGGAAGAAGGGCGGACTAAAAGAAACGCAATTTGAATTGCAAAATACTGTACAATAGATCGCGTTGCAAAGTCACCATCGGAATGAAGAATTCGTTACAAGGCTGCATGACAAACAGGTTACGGAGTGCTTAACAGCACAAAGTGACAGAATTAATAGCGACTTCGTGAACTGGCCGCATCAAAAGGATTCACAGGTGAACTATGCGCTTAGGACTGAAATACACACCGTAATTCAAGATTCTAGTGCTGATGTGTTATCTCAGCACAAGGAGAATATTGATGTAAAAATAGAATTATAACAAAGTAAAATGCCAAAACGGAAGCATGACGTGGAAGAACAAGTAGGCAAATTGCAAAATGAGTTCTCAGTTGCGCGCAATAATGCAGGCGGAAGCTCAGTGACTGCGTCAACAAACAATCTGCATTTGCATTTGCCGTCCCCTGGAAGCATGTGTTGAACAGAGAAACACCGTAGAACACTTACACGAATGGGAGGTATAAAGTGCGATACAGGAGCGGCAAATGCTTTGACGAACATCTTGTTGCAAGAGAGTTTGCTCGAGCATCGACAGTTTCAGGCGTACAACCCAGATAAGAAAGGGGTCAACATCCTGTTGTTTTCATAATGAGCTTCAGAGGGATACTGCCCAGATCCTGCACATACACCCAAAGAATGTAATTTGTTGCCTCACATGTACAAGGCGGTGTGCTGTGGGCATGGCAAATTATAGAGAAATGTGAAACATATGAATAATTCGAGAGAGTGTTTTCATCAAGGTAACAAGGTACTCCATGCAAGTACTTCGAGAAGTATATCAGTAAGACAAGTTACTGGGATGACCCCGCATCAGTAAAAGATGCTTTTGAGTTTTAAAGGCAAAAATATCTTTACATTTAAGAAAAAAGCTATTGCATGGTCCCGAAAATGACACTGAGCAGTTCATGTCTGTTCTTGACTTGACAGACTTGTTACGCGATGACACAAAGCAGTGGACTCACGACAATGGGCAGGCTAATAGTAAGGACAATGCTTACCACAATAACAGTGATCATGGGAACCAGAACCGAAACCAAAACAGTAATGGTATCGGTAATGGAAACAGAAATAACCAAAACACACCCCATCATTTATATATGTAACCATGCACAGGAAGGTAACAACCGACAGCACTTCGTAAAGAAAAGAAGATATAATCGGTATAATCCAGGTTATTGGAATGACAACCACAGGAATAATCAGGGTAACAACATAATGCCACAAACGTTACCAAACAACGATCAAGCGAATTGGCAGTCGAATTCTGCACCACGAAACAGTGGGCAACAACAAACAGTTCAGGGTAACAACCCAAACCAAAGGAATCAGAATAAAAGTAATAATACTGTGAACTGGTAGGTAGAAAACCAACCCGTGAGGCTAACTGAAGTTATTGAAAATAAGCAACCTTCAAATCACCCGCCAACAAACTAATTTCGATCACATCGAGCCTTCAGATAGTGGTAGGGTATAGTGTAGGGAGCAATATGCAAAAACAGATCACTCTGATCCATTGTCATAACGGTGTCGATATACATGGTGAATTGTTCTCTGAGGAAAATTCCTGTAGAGGGGAAAACATTACAGTGGTACAGGCTGCATTAGAAGTTGAAGTAGGTAAAATACCGACAGTAGTAATTGACACAAGTGCCTCAGTGAACTTTCTTTCTCATGATTTGTTTAAACAAATACATGAGAAGGCTACACCTCCCACATTACCAGTCCAGAATTGTAGAATTATTGATGCAATTGATACCAAGTCAAAGAATATTAGATGGCAGACTCAGTTGGAAATATTGACAGGGAATGGAGCATTTTAATATAAGTACCTGATGGTTGAGAATTTGTCAGCGAACTGTATTACTTGTGCAGGATTTTCGCAAGAGAAGGACACAAAAATCAACTTTTCGGCAGGCAATGCTATATTACAGTTGATGGAAAAAATATATGATTCTGGATTTGCTCAAAACAAAGCTCGCCATGGCAAATTCTGCCAGCTAGTGAAAATCAAGTTTGTAGGTATTGAACCTCCACTGACAGTTGATAGTGTGCAAATGTTGACAAAAACATGTAAGGTCGCCAAGCAATATTATCAGGCAAGATTTTAGAATCAGATTACTTAAGTGAGCAGCAGAGATGTGAGCTATGCAATGTCTTGTGTAGATATCTACAAGCCTTTGCAGAAAAACCAGGTATAATAAAAGGTAACGTATATCACATGCAAGTTAAGCCTCATAAAACATATTGTCACCCCCCTTTCTCGATTCCCTACATCAAAAGAGAAGTCATAAACAAAGAAATTTAAAAAAAAAACTGGAATGGGGAATAGTAGAAGCGTCCTATCAAATAAAATTAGGAGTTTATACCCACATAAAGATCTCAAGAAATTTATTTCATAAACGTAAGATTTGTATTTTATATATCTGTGTAAATATTTCATTTCTATTCTCACGTACATAGAATTAATTGTGAGAAGAAAAGTCTCAAAGCAATTACATGGATGTTGTTATGATAAGCTGAAATGCATTTAAAGGACACTAAAAATGAATTAGCCAAAACTCCATTTTACATCTAAAGTCAAAACCTGTCTTATAAAGACATTTCCTGTAATAAACTGTAAGTAGTAGTATAGTTTTCAAAACAGAATTAGTAGGTATTCATGTATACTTTGGCTCCAAAATATATGATTAGTTGTAAATAACTAAGCACTATTCACATCAGAAGTACATCTCTCAAGAGCCCCAGATAAAAGTTTTGAATAGTAGTATTTGTACTCACGTTCATAAATGCTAAACGACATATTTTCTGTAGGATGATGTCCTGTGTCAATGCTTCAGCCAGCAGGAAAGGGGCTCATTTCATCTATCTTGCAATTAAACTATTTGCTTATTTGGGCACTTACTGATGACTTTTAGCATTAGATTTGGGATTTTACAGTTTTTTTTTAATCAGTATGGTTGTATACATGGAAGAAGCCTGGAGATACTGACAGGTCTCAGATAGATTATATAATGGTAAGACAGAGATTTAGGAACCAGGTTTTAAATTGTAAGACATTTCCAGGGGCAGATGTGGACTCTGACCACAATCTATTGGTTATGATCTGTAGATTAAAACTGAAGAAACTGGAAAAAGGTGGAAATTTAAGAAGATGGAACCTGGATAAACTGACTAAACCAGAGGTTGTACAGAGTTTCAGGGAGAGCATAAGGGAACAATTGACAGGAATGGGGGAAAGAAATACAGTAGATAAAGAATGGGTAGCTTTGAGGGATGAAGTAGTGAAGGCAGCAGAGGATCAAGTAGGTAAAAAGATGAGGGCTAGTAGAAATCCTTGGGTAACAGAAGAAATATTGAATTTAATTGATGAAAGGAGAAAATATAAAAATGCAGCAAATGAAGCATGCAAAAATGAATACAAACGTCACAAAAATGAGATCGACAGGAAGCGCAAAATGGCTAATCGGGGATGGCTAGAGGACAAATGTAAGGATGTAGAGGCTTATCTCACTAGGGGTAAGATTGATACTGCCCACAGGAAAATTAAAGAGACCTTTGGAGAAAAGAGAACAACTTGTATGAATATCAAGAGCTCAGATGGAAACCCAGTTCTAAGCAAAGAAGGGAAAGCAGAAAGGTGGAAGGAGTATATAGAGAGTCTATACAAGGGCGATATACTTGAGGACAATATTATGGAAATGGAAAAGGATGTAGATGTAGATGGAATGGGAGATACGATACTGCATGAAGAGTTTGACAGAGCACTGAAAGACCTGAGTCTAAACAAGGTCCCGGGAGTAGACAACATTCCATTAGAACTACTGACGGCCTTGGGAGAGCCAGTCCTGACAAAACTCTACCATCTGGTGAGCAAGATATATGAGACAGGCAAAATTCCCTCAGACTTCAAGAAGAATATAATAATTCCAATCCCAAAGAAAGCAGGTGTTGACAGATGCGACAATTATTGAATTATCAGTTTAATAAGTCACGGCTGCAAAATACTAACGTGAATTCTTTACAGAAGAATGGAAAAACTAGTAGAAACTGACCTCGGGGAAGATCAGTTTGGATTCCATAGAAATATTGGAACATGTGGGGCAATACTGGCCCTACAACTTATCTGAGAAGAAAGATTAAGGAAAGGCAAACCTACGTTTCTTGAATTTGTAGACTTAGAGAAAGCTTTTGACAATGTTGACTGGAATACTCTCTTTCAAATTCTGAAGGTGGCTGGGGTAAAATACAGGGAGCGACAGGCTATTTACAATTTGTACAGAAACCAGATGGCAGTTATAAGATTCGAGGGGCACGAAAAGGAAGCAGTGGTTGGGAAGGGAGTGAGACAGGGTTTTAGCCTCTCCCCGATGTTATTCAGTCTGTATATTGAGCAAGCAGTGAAGGAAACAAAAGAAAAATTTGGAGTAGGTATTCAAATCCATGGAGAAGAAATAAAAACTTTGAGGTTCGCCGATGATATTGTAATTCTGTCAGAGACAGCAACGGACTTGGAAGAACAGTTGAACGGAATGGATAGTGTCTTGAAAGGAGGGTATAAGATGAACATCAACAAAAGCAAAACGAAGATAATGAAATGTAGTCTAATTAAGTCGGGTGATGCTCAGGGAATTGGATTAGGAAATGAGACACTTAAAGTAGTAAAGGAGTTTTGCTATTTGGGAAGTAAAATAACTGATGATGGTCGAAGTAGAGAGGATATAAAATGTAGACTGGCAATGGCAAGGAAGGCATTTCTGAAGAAGAGAAATTTGTTAACATCGAGTATAGATTTAAGTGTCAGGAAGTCGTTTCTGAAAGTATTTGTATGGAGTGTAGCCATGTATGGAAGTGAAACATGGGCGATAAATAGTTTGGACAAGAAGAGAATAGAAGCTTTTGAGATGTGGTGCTACAGAAGAATGCTGAATATTAGATGGCACAACTTGACTAGAAGAAGGGACCAGTTGGTAGAACATGTTCTGAGGCATCAAGGGATCACTAATTTAGTACTGGAGGGCAGTGTGGATGGTAAAAATCGTAGAGGGAGACCAAGAGATGAATACACTAAGCAGATTCAGAAGGATGTACGTTGCAGTAGTTACTGGGAGATGAAGAAGCTTGCACAGGATAGAGTAGCATGGAGAGCTGCATCAAACCAGTCTCAGGACTGAAGACCACAACAACAACATGGTACAAGATTGGGAATGCCCTTTGACCTGAGTTTTCCTTGGAATAAAGAAATTAACTAGGTGCCATATACGAACAAAACACATGTTTGTAAAGCATGGCCCCACGACATATGAAGTAATGGTCAGACACAATTTGTATCGCGAATTTTCAAAGATATTTCAAAAACTGATATAATTAATGTTCATGTGCAGCCAGATTCCAATGTAAATATTAAAAAAGTAGTGATGTCGTATCCAACAATTCTCCACACAGCCAACAAACAAGCTAATTTGGACATTAGATTAAATGCATAGCTTCAATATTAGCATAATTTGACTCAAAAGACTGTATGTAACTGCAAAGGAGTAACAAAATGAATGCCAAAGTCAGTGCTATTAAAGACTTTCAGAGAAGCTGTAGTACGTGAACTTTGTGTGCAAATAAACGAAACTGTGCAATGGAGCTTGTCTGTGAGAACAGTGAATGTACTATAGTCCGATCCACG
This sequence comes from Schistocerca piceifrons, assembly GCF_021461385.2. Lineage (NCBI taxonomy): Eukaryota > Metazoa > Arthropoda > Insecta > Orthoptera > Acrididae > Schistocerca > Schistocerca piceifrons. The sequence goes on along the minus strand of NC_060138.1, from coordinate 875,908,600 downwards.
AATTATGGCGGTTGGCGCATATGAGTGCTTTGCACATGAAGGAAGCAAGAACCGTTGTTCCTGCAATCCATCACAAGATCTGTCATCGCATCTAGAAATTGTATTCGACGGTGAAGACTGTGAAAAATTCTTAATCGAACTTAGTTTTGTAAAGACCTCGGGTTTTGATTGGTAAGAAAGAATGTTTATGACAAGCTCACATAATAAGACCTTTAAAGGAAAAAAACTGTATAATAACATGCTCTTATATGAAAGAATTGTTTAAAAACTGAACATTTTATGTAATAATCCCGTTTGACATGTGTTATCATGAACATTTTATGGACTTCAGAATTTAATGTGATTCAGCATGACAAGATAAAGTGCCCATGAATTTCTGCAATATTTGTACTGCCTTGTAACATTTAAAATGTTAAGCAATTTGCTCTCCAAATATTCAAATAATTTACAATGAAGAAACAGGACTTTACATCCATCCCTCGGTTTTTTACCCTGTTTTCCTTGGGAGCACACCTGAATAGGCGGAGGAACAATTTAAGTTGGGGTACGAGTTAGGACACGGCCCTCAGTCAAATAACAAGGACAACAATATTGTATGCACAAACAAAGTTGGCACTCGGCATGGTGGCTGATGGTAGCGACCGCAAAGGCATTTCCCACTTCCAGCCACTGCCATCAGCCAGCGCGCGGAGAGTCAACTTTGTTCGTGCGTTTAATAATGGGTAAATGTACTCAAATAATTGCCCTTTTTCCGAATTGAAAGAAGAGCTACCCACGCAACATGTAAAACTGTGAACTTATGACCATGAACTATGAAAACAACAAATATAGTGACGTTGGTTAAATGTTGACCTCCAACAGTCAACACAGTATGATCTCAACATTTAGAGGGAATTTTATAATGTCCTCAACTTTTACATGAAATTTACCCTAAGTAATGTAACAATGCCAGACACTACTCGATAATATAATGATAATTATGCAATGATCATAAAGCATAATTAGTATAAATATTCGTGAAACAAGTGCAGCCTTCTCTTTTGCTCTTTTCTTTTTTGCCATTATGCCTGTCTCTCTCCGTTATCTTGATTCATGTTACGCAATTCATTCTGGCGACCTAATGAAATGGTCATAGGAAATCTTTCTTAGACTGTTACTTAATTATTTGCAAATGGAACTGTTATTGGATACCAGAATACCAAGTGCGCCTGCTCGATTATCGCGCGTTTCATATAGAGGAACGTTAGTTTTAAATACTAGGCTGTGTGGAATAGTGTAAGTTGACTATTATTTCTTTAAAATATACTGCTAAAGTTCAACCACATTTCATTTATAAACCTGTCCTTCCTTTACTGATTCATGATTCTGCCTGTTTACTTGAATATGGAAGCATTTCTTTTGGTTATTATAGTTTGCATGCGCCATTTCATGCGCCATAGACTTTTGTTTGTGAAATACAATACACCTGCAATCATTTCAATATTATGAAGCTTGATAATCAGTTTAATACTAATTTCTACGAGGAAACATTTAAATTCACGGTCAGTAAAAAATTTTACAAGATTTGCTCTCCAGGCCAAAACTGTGGGCCATTGCTACTTTCAGAAAAAATTGCATTAACTTTCGTAAAAGTTCTGAATCAAGTCAGTCATTTAACAAACGTGGCCCCAGTTTCTTTTAACATTGCCACCACTGCTTTTCATTTTAATATAGAAAGAATTCACAACACAGAATTGCTTTCCATATTAATTACAAGTAAAATAATTACATCCCAATTAATGGAGAGTGACATTAAAAGATACTAAAACAATTCTTTGATTTCTTGATGATGGAGAGTTGACTCCCCTTCCACAAGGGGGCCACTTTTCCCCACAAGCCCACCCCTGATGCATGTATGGCGAGAGGTGTAAGAACAAATACACAGATTTATGTGCTTCTAAAGTGTGGGGTCCACCTACAATAGGAAGCACCTGAGAATGGGGGTGCATCAGTAATAGGAAGTATGCCAAAGTGGGGATGCATGCATCCTAAACTTAAATGACATGTCATCTCATCTCACATGACGTGAATGACAAATGAAATGTTGGATAGCATGTGTTATGTTGTTTGTACATGACATCATGGATCACGCTACTTTAAGGAGTGGGATGCATGAGGGAACAGAAAGAATATTAGACAAATTTGGGATCAAATTACAAAGTTATTTAAACCAAAACTGACATGCATCCACTCCAAGGGGTGCTCCAGTTAGGGCTAGTTAGTCACATGTTCCACAGATCATTTGAATGATTCTTTTATCGAAATGATATGGAAGAGAAACATTGTGTTGTAACTAGCTGGTTCTGGGCACAAGCTTAACAGGCACGGAGCAAATGGAGGATGGTGCAAAGGGGGAGGGGGGGCTGCCAGAATGTGTGTAGTTAGTAATAGGACACCATGTGTCACATTATTGCAAGAAGGACTGTCAACACATGTCAACTGTCCCTTAATTGACATGTACCACATCTACATCATTTGAACACTCAACCAATATAATAAGACATAAAATATTGAAGATATCCTTGTAGAGGTTGCCTGGAGGCAACTGGGAGAGAGGATGGGGAGACTATGACAACTATGTCTACCCAGATTACTCAGCTGTTGCCGCAGGGTGTCCATTACAAGCAGTAAAAACCCACCACCACTATCTGCACAGGAAGTAGCCAAGGGAACACAAGGAACTGAATTTGAATCAGTAGTGTCTGGTACTCCTCAGCAGGTACCTATGCAGGAGGAAGGTGGGTCAGTCATGTTATGGGGCAGGATCATGAACAACTTTCAGGTGCTTCTCATCCTTATTGAGGATAATATGGGCACTATGAAGTATCAACCACAATTCTTTAACATATTGTGCAGATCTGAAGTCAATTATCTCAATAATTGGTTTTTCTATCACGGTGATACTACATCAGCATATCTTTCCCACTCAGCTGCCACAAGGGGACACAAATCAATGAATGAAATGATACACTATGATTGGGACCAGTTGAAAGTTGCCGAGCACTGTTGCATGAAACATCCTCCACACTCGATGACTTCAGGATGGATCTATTGAGGAAAGTGACAGACTTGACCAGATCCAAACATATTACAATGCACAAGGCACAGCAACGTGGTATACCTCAACAATGATATTATTGCAATTGTCCATTATTGGAAACACGATGATGTTGCAGTTGGTTCAAATGGCTCTGCGCACTATGGGACTTAACATCTGAGGTCATCAGTCCCCTAGAACTTAGAACTACTTAAACCTAACTAACCTAAGGACATCACACACATCCATGCCCGAGGCAGGATTCGAACCTGCGACTGTAGCGGCCACGTGGTTCTGGACTGAAGCGCCTAGAACCGCTCGGCCACTCCGGCCGGTGATGCAGTAAACAAGTACAGTGGTGACTAAGGCAAACACATTAGTGTCTATGTTTCTGGTCAGGTGTCCATATACCATCAGCCGCGATTATTCGTTAACTCAATAAGCTGACCAAATCACCCTCACTCCCATGTGCAATAATAACGAGGTTGAGTAGTACTGAATATTACCCGGCATCGGGTTTTTATTTCAAATATGTGCACTTTGAACAGACTGCCTTTATTTGATAACTGTTTTATGTTTATTTCACAGTAAAGTTATTTTATTAGCTTCATAATGCTTATTACTTCATCCCCCCACCACACACACACACACACACAAATGAACTTAAGTCCACACATGTTAGTAGACATGCAGCTGGTGCAAAATGTTTTTTGAGGAATTTGTTATACACTTTAAAACAAGCACAAACAATCTTCTAATGTCATAAGTAGACATTAATGGTCATAGTTAAATGAAAGCATGAGTGTAAGTTCCGTGAGGATCAATTATTAAATAAATTGAAATGGAGTTAACACATAGATAAACCAATGAAGTAGTTCAGTTCAGCATGTTCTGTTCTCAGACATACCTTTCATTTTTGGCTAATTTACAGAGAAGGGTTGTTTGAAAAAATGACTAACATGTTTTGCAAGGTTGCACTTACAAAAGTTTGAATTCTATGCATTATGCACTGATTTCCTACATGTGTTTGTCTGTTTAATAATTACGTATTCACAATGTCTAATGTCTTTGCTGTGATAATATGTTCACTCAAAGAAAGCACTTTTGAAGATCAGTGAACAGTTGTCAGAAATATACTCTCAGATAAACAATGAGCCAGTAGTTGTATAAAGATTTGAGCTTTCAACGTGAGGTTGGAAAATGTTAAAAGTGGTTACAATTTTGTAACATTTGAGCTTTCAACATGAGGTTGGAAAATGTTTAAAGTGGCCACAAAATTGTAACCTAAAAGTACTTCCCTGTGTGTCATGTAGCTGTGTGGAGCTTGGGACTGCAAGCTTGTATTGATTAACTTCTCCAAGAAGTCTGACAACTTACAGCTGAACAAATTGCGGAAGTAAGGCATGTAAGTTTTAGCATGACTCACTCCCTCACTCGAAACAAATTGAACTACTGTTACAACGTGTCCAGGTGAGTTATCAGACAGCTTACAGTTCATCACAAAGAACAGAGGTTTTGCATTAGTATCAAGCTCAAAAATCATTTCATTAGAGAAGTGATGCATTTTTGCACACTATTTTAATCTGTTATGAAATCTGGATCATCATTTTGAGCTGGACTCCAAGTGTGAAAGCATATGGTAGGAACATACTGAATCACCTGTCAACAAAAATTCAAACTGCAACTGCAGGCTGATAAAATCATGTTAATCAAATACTGGAGTGTTCATGGGCCAATTTTCTGTGAATTTTGGAGGAGAAAAGGTGTGCTGCTTCTTTGAGACAACACTTGAGCTCTATGGCACAACTGACACTGGAAACTATTGGCAAAATGGGTTGGGGGATCCTACCATATCCTCCTTACAACCTTGAGTTTGCCCCTTCAGATTTTTATCGCCTGGTCTGATCAAAGAATCTTTACATGACAAAGTTCAATGGCAGTCAAGAGGTAAAGAATGAAAGTACAAAACTAACTTCAAGATAAAAGCACAGAAGTCTTCACCAAGGAGATAAGAGTCATAAAAAGGTGAGGCAACATCAGAGAAGGTGTTGGGAATTACATGTAGAAAAATAAATGGAAAATGTAGTGATTTAATTAATGATTTTTGCTGTAAAGCTATTTGCCTGTTTAATTACTGAATGACCTTATATTTTCACTCCCTATTGATTTATTGAATTACCTTCTGAGGCAGTGCACCTAAAGTAAACCTACAGATGTTTTTTTCCCTCCAAGCGTATTTAATGTTTAATAGTTTTTTATAATGGTAAGAAATCTATTTCAGCTTAACTGTGATTTGCACAATCAGAATAAAAAGCACAAAAATAAATTTCATGTAGACTTTGCCCCTTTGTCTACGGCTCACAGCAGAGTTACAAGAGAACAGCTCACAGTAGAGTTACAAGAGAACAACAGGATATACCGTATTTACTCGAATCTTATCCGCACTCGAATCTAAGCTGCACCTGAAAAATGAGACTCGAAATGAAGGAAAAAAAAATTTCCTGAATCTAAGCCGCACCTGAAATTTGAGACTCGAAATTCAAGGGGAGAGAAAAGTTTTAGGCCGCATCTCCAAATCGAAACAAAGTTGGTCCATTGTAATATGAGACACAATTTAGGTCGAATGAATGACGATACAGCTACAGTAGTTTGGTTCGAGTCGTAAGCTTAGCAGTTAAGCTTTACCAGGTAGCCATTGCTATGCGTCAGGTGCTCCGTCCGTATTCATACGGGTACCCTTCCTTTTACACGTGCTTCATCTGGTTTGAATTGACTGCTTATTTTTCTTTGATCTGATAAGTGCCGTTTTCTTTGTTATAGGTGTTTATGTCACTCTAAGCTGAAAATGCATTACTGTACTGTGTCATGCATTGTTTGTCGCATTCTGATAGTGCGTGTTTACGGCCTGTCACCGCTCGCGGCATGGGTTGCTTTTGTGCGCGCTACCGCCGCTTACAATTTAAAAAAAAAAAAATAAATAAAAGAGAGGAATCATCTCATTAGCGAAACAATGGCAAGAGACTGCTATTTGTTGTTACTTACACTGCTGCTTTCTTTGATAATAATCAACAAGAACCAAATAATAGACTGCATATGATAGAAGATGTTCTGAACGAGAGTTTAGCGAAAATTTATCTCCGGTTGAAAATCTTTGCAGGCGTCTCTTTAGTACATTACATTCTACACAGAAATTAGAGTCATCTTAGTTTTAAAAATCTAGTCAATTGCTGTGCTTCATTTCTGACTGTATCACTATTAGGCGTAAGAATAATACGAATATAAACATGACATGATATGTATATTCTTCCGCGTTTGCTGTTGTCTCACTCTAGTTTCGTAGTTTATTAGGCAGACAGGATTTAAATGAGATAGCAGCAAACACGAAACAATACATGGCAAAATGTTTATATTTGTATTATTCTTATGGTGAAGAGAGTACTGCATGTGATTCACAATTCATAAAAGTTCCTATTAGCAACCATCTCTTCTCACAGGTAGGAAAAAATTCAGAACGTAGAGTTGGCCATATTGACAAACATCCCAAACAGTCTTGCCAGTCGCCATCGGATTTTTGTAGTACATTGAAATGCTGCTACATTCAAAGATGAACAATACGGAATTTGTATTTACTTCGTTGCATAATGTATGAAAATGCAGTGGTCGAAGCTCGGGCCGGAGAAAAAAGCTCGTCTTCCACCTTTTTCTTAATTTATTTACTGACGCAGAGGATTTGGTGCCAGTATTTATCTTTGTGCCTATAAAGCATGCCTGTGTAGCGCTACATATATTCGATGGCAGAAGTTAGTTGTGGCGGCACCCACCAACACTTTTTAGAACTTCCGCTTGCTTTGCACTCGATTCTAAGCTACAGGCAGTTTTTTGGATTACAAAAACCGGAAAAAAAGTGCGGCTTAGATTTGAGTAAATATGGTAGTGCTTATGCACATGAGAAAATACGTTGCAGTACAGTAATCTTAAGAAAGCGGATAGCATTTGTTTCATAAATATAACACTAGCACATTTTGAGCACAAAGTGGTGGAAACACTCACCATTTCTCTTCTTTTTGGTAGAAATTGTCTCCGATGAAAATGTGGACTTTAACATGATGCAGTGTTACTAATATTTATGTTTTGTCAGACCATTCTCTCTATGTAATCCAAATGTCACTATCGTAAGTTCTAATGGTATAGCAGTTAACAGGAGAGAGGAAGTGGGTGGTACGCGGTATTCTATGAACTGGCATCAAAAACTTAAGTTCTTCAAATTTTATTTCTGATAGTTTAACAGCTCATATTATCTTCAGTCATGATGGCAAAGAACATGATACTACTCCATTCAGTTCTTCATGGGCCAGTTCTAATAATTCTTTGGTCACTCTTCAAATTTGTTATTAAATTAATCAAAGTTCAACGTAAAAGGCTGATGCTATAGTAATGACACTATACAGGTGTGACAGATTCATTGGTTTTACAAAATTATATAATCTGAATGAAAAAGGTTAAGTCTTATCTCTCAGCAGTACACAATAGGTCTGCCTGTAACTGGCAGAAACACTTAAACTTGTCCACTTTTTTACTTGTTTTGCTCTAAGATGTACTAACAATAAAAAATTCAATGTCAAGAACTATCATAAAACTTTACAGAATTTACACACATCCAGTTCTGAGCAAATAACGTTCTTGGAAATACAGTGCAATACCAATTTTTACATCAGCTGAATTCTTTTGTGCACAGTTAGTAATATAACAGCAAATTATTTAAAAGGTTCAGTATAATCACTCAGTTTTGTGCAGGAAATGTACAGTAACAATAATAATAATTACAATAATAAAAATTTGTAAAATGATATCACAGATTTGCTTAGCACTAGTTCTTTATCATAAATCAAATGCACTGTCACTGGGACAAAAATGTCTTAGTAAACAGTTATTCTGTTTATCTTGTTCTTAATTGGTCCCAATGTGGATCTCTGTAGGAAACACACTTCTTTTTCACAAAACATTTTGTTTTTAACAGCAAACATTCACGTTATTCTTATAAATGGCTTTCTTGGAGCTAAACACTGTTCAAGAATAAGATCCATATAAAATTACTCTTGACAGCATTGTCAACACTGCTACTATCAACTGTACAACACTCATTCTGGCACACATTTCAATTTGAAATAAATATTCACAAACCAGACATCACATTTGTTGCTTCTTAACTCACTCAAGCACAACACAATCGTAAGTCAACACTTCAGTTTAAATACAGAGTGAAAAATAGTTGCAAAGATCTGTTAAAATAGTGGCATGAGCATGAAAGGCAGTACTTAGGCTATGCAACAGAACTCAATAAAATTAACAATGATGTTTTAATCTTTTCACCTACTGATGCGAATGTTAATAAATACATGAAAATAATGGCTCAATCATTCAACACATCATATTCACCTAGTGATTTATAAAGGAATGAGGGAGCACTCTTGATATTAAATACAAAAAGATACCACACAATTCTGTGGTTGTATTGTGAATGATGAACACAACAATCCTTTGGTTTCAGTTTCGTGGCACATGTAAATGGCTAGGCAAACACCTGTAAACTTATAATGCCATTGATTTCTGTATGAGAAGAAACAGACAAGTTTCTATACATATGTACAGTTTGTATGTCACGACAGATAACTTACAGCCTGTACAAATTAAAATTTGCAGTCTGTTTGCCGAGCACTGACTTAGACTGCAACTATACACTGCATCACAGTACAACTGTTAATTCCTTCCTACTTCAGTTTCAGAAGACAATAAAGGCACTTAGTCATACGAAAGAAGAGAACCCTGGAAGGGGTGCTCGGGATCTTGCCATATTATTCATGATTATTTGTCCACCATTTAGGCTCATCACAGCACTTCCTTCCGGTTCTGAATCTGTATAACTGGAATAATTCCGAACAGGTTTCTGGCGCTTCCATGACTGGCTTAGAGAGTCATTGACATTTGCATAGTGATTTACAAATGAATGAGGATCTGATCGCTCACTCTCATTTTCACTCTCCGATCCCTGCAAAATGGAAGGAACTTATAAAAGATGTTACTACATACAAGACAAAAGCTGTGAACATATTGAGCAAATGATCCACAGTCTGTCATTAACACATTACTTGAGGAAAAAATCTGTTTTAACGATTACAATAAAGGAAGTTTCTGGATATAAACAATAAACTAAGTGAGGAAAGGCAACCCCTCACCTGCAGCTGACTGATTTTTGGGGCATAGAAACACAATGTGTGCTGTTTGTGTTTCTTTCTGCCATGCATCAATCAGTTACAGGTTGGTGCTTGGCATTCCTGATTCCCTAAAATTGTGAATGAAACACATAACATTAGGTTTGTGCTACAGCTAATATTTGATTGTAGCCATCCACAATTAAAATATTCCTACAAATACAATTCATTAATATTATTTTAATGCTTACAGAATTGCCACAAACTATTTATATTTTGGGCAACCACAGCTGTTGAAAGGCACGATGTTAGAAAGAACTCTACTAACAGCTGGTAAAATTGTTGTTTATTAAAACACTACTGGTTTCGCAGCTTAAAGCCGCTTTTGCTTTGCCCTGCACCAATCTACCCTGACATTACGATGCAGGCAAATTTTAAAGAATGGAGCACATCTTCTTTACCTTTCACTCGTCATAGTATTGAAGACATTCTGTGAATAGCAAATTTTGTCTAGGAGCACAGGGTAAGCCTATGATCTTTTAATGCTGTTGCATCTGATGATGCAGTTTTAAGCCACACAACCGTCTGTGTTTTAATAAATAACAATCTTATCAGCTGTTAGCAGAGTTCTTCCTAACATAATAAAAAAATTGTATTCATAAATTTCATACTTTGTTACTGCATTATTATATTTTCCATAAAATTATGAGGAGAGAGTAGCTCAGTTATCTACCTTCAGGAGGTGATATTTCAAAAACTGTCGATAGACACATTTAAAGAAAGAAAAAACCCATACCTAGTCTTTGGAACTGTTTGTTGCTTCCACAGGTAGAAAAGACAGATATGGGTGAAGGCTGGATAAGAGAACATGTCACTCAGGCCTGAAGTTGAAAGAGACCTACCTGTTGTAAAGAGTGAGGGAGAGATTATATGAAGGGAGAGGTATAAGAGAAAGTATAGGTCAAAGGTAATAAACTGGTAAGCGCTGTGTTGGCTTCAGTCCAGGTATGATAGGAGGACATAGTGAAAGTAAAAATGGATTAATGTGAAACGAAATCTCAAGTAGAACGAATAATGAAATTAAGAACTAGGGTATGGAGATGGGAAAAAATAAAAATGTGCATATGTGTGTGTGTGTGTGTGTGTGTGTGTGCGCGTGAGTGTGAAAGAGAGAGAGAGAGAGTGAGAGGAAATGCTAACAGACTACTGGAAATAAGACAAATGATACAAAATTGAGTCTTTCATGGCCACTTATTGATGTATTTTCTGTTAACTTTTGTCTCAGATCTTTAGCTGGGATTTTGAGGATGAATTTTTCATAACACCAGCCATTCATGTTGCCAAAAGTCACGAAAATCATTATACAAATGTCGAAAAGTGGAAGTGTTGAGGTGTTGATATACACACACACAAAAGAAAGAAAACTTACCACTCTCCTGAGTTATCCTTTGAACACACACACACACATACACACAAACACACACACCAGAAGCATTTCATTACTAACTCAATTATTTGTTTTAATATTCATTTTCCCCAATCCTGCACCTCTTTTTGGTTATCCCTGATCTCCTTTTCCACTTTCCTAGTTCTTAGCTGTCCTATTCACTCTACTTCTCATTTTTATCCTTCTAATCCACATTTACTTCTCACTCTGTCCTGTAACCTCAGAACTGAGGTGGCACAGTGCTTATCAGTGTACTACACTTGACATCCTTCCTACTTGTATGCCTTTTGCTCCAAATTTTTCTACCCTTACACTTCATGGCAGGTGACTCCCTCTCAATCTAGCACCTCAGTAAGGAAAAAACTAACATTTCCAAAATCTAAGTACAGTTTTCTTCTAATTTTAAAGGGGTTTGTGAGCAGAAATTGGAATTTTTCCACTTGCAGGTAAGTAGGAGTCAGCCATTCTGTCTCCTTATAATTTTACAATTTTCACTCCTATACTACATTAACAAATAAATAACAAACAAATCAATAGAAGCAATGGGATACCTGTGAATCTGTGGAGCTTATTTCTGATGGTTTCTCAGTGACACTGCTGTCATCAGGATTTTCATCATAACCTTTAAGACTCTCTTCATCACTGTGGTAGGTAACTGATGATGGCAAGGGCCTCGGTGGTGATTTACCCAACATAGGTGGTCCAGGTGGCTGGTGAACTGATTTCCTTCCAAGGGTATTTCTTTTGGATAATGTCCCACAGCTTCCCACAGCCATGCTAGTTCCTCCACTTCTACGGGAACTGTATATTTCCATAGCAAGTTCATGGCGATCCTCTATATCCATTGCCATTGACTCTTCCAGTGTTTTCTGTGCCTCTTCTGAAATACATTAATTTTCTATGAAATTAAATGAAAATACAAAAGATAAAGTTTTCTGAAATAAATAGCTTCTTGCACATTTACATAGTGATTTTATGTTATCTCTCTCTGGTCAGTGTTCCAGATCATCCGACCATTTAAAAGGATTCTGCCACTTCCCAAAAAACTACAACAGGAATCACCTGCATGATCTTCACATGCATAAAATGATGTTCAACAAAAATGACCAAGGCAAAACAACAGTTTAACAAATTATATTAGTGGAAATAAGCATGATACAAGCTACATTTAAAAATGCCAAAATACCGTAAGTTAAATAAAATTGTTTAAAGAAAATTCAAGTAACTGCATCATATTTGTATAGTGCAGAATAAGAATTTTTGTAAATAAGAGCTCCATGTCAGCAAATTACAGTCTCAAAGAGCTACTGATAAAGGGAGAGTTTCATAGACAATTTATTACAGGGTGTACACATGGACAAGAAAAAGTATTCCCAGATGTTCTGGCTAAAAATACACTTTTTCTCAGGTGGAAGTAAATTTTTTCCATGTTAAATGACAATTTACTTTTCCCTTGGAGCTGTAAAATTTATCAGTCCTTTGAATGATGAAGGTTTCATACACTGGCATAAAACTTCCCAGGACTTTAGGAAACAAAACCCAGTGCAAAAAACAATGCTTTTTAGAAGGATCTTTGATGTGCAGCAATGTTTACACTTGCACAGTTTTGTGTTACCAAAGTACAAACACAAATTCCACAAATCCAGTACAATAGCTTCCAAAGTACTGAAATTGGGATTGCTTTTGGCAGCCAATCATAGGTAATGTCATGTGATCTTGCTAGTCAATGATAACAGGTATTCAGAGCATAGGACACGTTTTGTAGCCAACACAAACAGGAAAAGTTAATGGTTTAAATTAATATGCCTACAGTGTAGCTACAAGTAAAGCTGCACTTTCAAATATAATACTGGTCATCAAAATTTTTTTGCTGTACAACCCCCTGCCCCCTGAGGGTACACTTGCGCAGGATCCTAAGAGCACAACTGAATATTTCTGACAAGTGTGATCATATATTTCACTGAACTGAATATATGTTTTGTCAAGTACTTTGACTTTCCCACAGAAAAGCCAGTTATGAGTTAAATTGCTCAAGAACTCATGTTGCATTTTTTTTCAAAAGAGTAATTATACTTTTTCCATCATTACTGTATAATCTATTACCTATGAAAGAACTAAAATAAACATGAAAAAGTAACCTTGAAGCTTGATCTTTTTTAGCATGGCAGAAAAATTTCAAATAATGGCATAAATGGCTGGTCTTCTAGGCCCGAAACTTTTCTAAGTGGCTAGTCCTCGCTGTTAAATTTCAAATGAGAATCTAATGCTCTGTGGTTTAAGACATTCATTGCACTTTCTCACATGTAACATAATTCATCTTGCATAAAAGGAAATTTACTTTGAAAGTACAGCTTCCCAAATCACCACTCACAACATTTTTCAGTGACTTGTTAGAAATGTAAATAGTTGTGATGTTACACTCATTTAAAGCTGTTTTTAGTTACAAAGTATTGCATAGTCATCATCCTAAAGCCTTTGACACAATTTGCCATTGGTAGACGCTTGCGTGTGCACCATTCTCTGTTGTAAATGGTGCATTTACTTTGCAATAAAAGTTTTATTTTGGTGTTTTTCTCTTGCTTATGTTTTGTTGCTGGAGTATTATTCTGCAGTAATGGGCTAAAGTAAAATTCTTTGTTAGAGTATCAGTTCCCACTAGTCAAAATTACAAAAATATAACTGAAAACCAAAACAACAAAAAATTCTTGGAACTCTAAAAAAATCCTGGATTTCTCATGTCTCAAAAAATTCCCGGTTGTCCCGAGGCATACATATTCTGTATACATCAATGCAGTGTACATAACTACAAGATAAATATCCAATATAAAGAATTATATAACAAGTCGGCATCCACTGATAGAAGTGCAACATATTTATTACACCTAAAAATAAAATACTTTTAAATGAGAAGAAAATTTTACTGAATCACTTTACTAGATTTACTTACAACGAAGGCACCACTGAATGAAAGTCACAATGAATAACATTGCTTTAGTTATTACTAACATCAAAATGGAGAAACAAGAGAGAATTCTCAGAGCAATAAAAATTGCAAATTAAGTATTTTGAAGACTTTTGACTTGTAATCAAATCTGAAAGAGTCAACATTTGATAAGGAAATAATTACAATACATAAGATACATTGGTAACTGGATCAGTGGATACCCATTATATAATAACCACCATTAATGTAAATAAGAAACTATCACTGTGCTGTCATTGTCACTGTGTTGAAGTAATGTAATTATAAAAACTTTGCCGTGTCTTTCAAACTTCTTTGATGTCACTGTGATATCATTTGCACTTACGTTTATATTTGTAGCTCTTGCTCTTAACACAAAGTACTGCTATAATAGTTATAATAATGATAATTGAGACAGCAGCAAGAGCCACCATGAACCACGTTTGCCGATAAAAGGGCTTCTGCTGCAGGTATCCATATTCTACATAAAGCTTTGATGGAGTTAAAACCTGGAACATTGTTTGAAAAGGAAAATCATTTAAGTTCATTTTCGGCATATGAGACTATCATTATGCCACATTATTTCAACAAAAGCAGCAGTTAAAAAATAAAGTACATGAAAATACCATATTTCATTTAACTCGTTCTTTCTTTACATACCACATCATTAGAATAAGCTGGATAGC